>NC_052159.1:122364802-122664802 GCF_902713615.1 Scyliorhinus canicula
AGGGAGTTTTAATTTTTTAATTTTTTTTTTATAAATTTAGATTACCCAATTATTTTTTCCAATTAAGGGGCAATTTAATGTGGCCAATCCACCTAGCCTGCACATCTTTGGGTTGTGGGGGCGAAACCCACGCAAACACGGGGAGAATGTGCAAACTCACGGTAGCATTGTGGTTAGCATAAATGCTTCACAGCTCCAGGGTCCCAGGTTCGGTTCCCGGCTGGGTCACTGTCTGTGCGGAGTCTGCACGTCCTCCCTGTGTGTGCGTGGGTTTCCTCCGGGTGCTCCGGTTTCCTCCCACAGTCCAAAGATGTGCGGGTTAGGTGGATTGGCCATGCTAAATTGCCCGTAGTGTCCTAAAAAAAAGTAAGGTTAGGGGGGGGGGGGGGTTGTTGGGTTACGGGTATGGGTTGGATACGTGGGTTTGAGTAAGGTGATCATTGCTCGGCACAACATCGAGGGCCGAAGGGCCTGTTCTGTGCTGTACTGTTCTATGTTCTATGTTCCTCACGGACAGTGACCCAGAGCCGGGATCGAACATGGGACCTCGGCGCCGTGAGGCTACTGAGCCACCGTGCTGCCCTGAAGGGAGTTTTAATAATGGGAAATGAGGAAATGGCTGAGGAACTGAACAGGTTTTTTGGGTCGGTCTTCACAGTGGAAGACACAAATAACATGCCAGCGACTGATAGAAATGAGGCTATGACAGGTGAGGACCTTGAGAGGATTGTTATCACTAAGGAGGTAGTGATGGGCAAGCTAATGGGGCTAAAGGCCGACAAGTCTCCTGGCCCTGATGGAATGCATCCCAGAGTGCTAAAAGAAATGGATAGGGAAATTGCAGGTGCACTAGTGATGATTTACCAAAATTCACTAGACTCTGGGGTCGTCCCGGTGGATTGGAAATTAGCAAACGTGACACCACAGTTTAAAAAAGGAGGTAGGCAGAGAGCAGGAAATTATAGGCCAGTGAGCTTAACTTCGGTAGTAGGGAAGATGCTGGAATCTATCATCAAGGAAGAAATTGCGAGGCATCTGGATAGAAATTGTCCCATTGGGCAGACGCAGCATGGGTTCGTAAAAGGCAGGTCATGCCTAACTAATTTAGTGGAATTGTTTGAGGACATTACCAGTGCAGTAGATAACGGGGAGCCGATGGATGTGGTATATCTGGATTTCCAGAAAGCCTTTGACAAGGTGCCACACAAAAGGTTGCTGCATAAGATAAAGATGCATGGCATTAAGGGTAAAGTAGTAGCATGGATAGAGGATTAGTTAATTAATAGAAAGCAAAGAGTGGGGATTAATGGGTGTTTCTCTGGTTGGCAATCAGTACCGAGTGGTGTCCCTCAGGGATCCGTGTTGGGCTCACAATTGTTCACAATTTACATAGATGATTTGGAGTTGGGTACCAAGGGCAATGTGTCCAAGTTTGCAGATGACACTAAGATGAGTGGTAAAGTGAAAACTGCAGAGGATACTGGAAGTCTGCAGAGTGATTTGGATAGGTTAAGTGAATGGGCTAGGGTCTGGCAGATGGAATACAATGTTGACAAATGTGAGGTTATCCATTTTGATAGGAATAACAGCAAACGGGATTATTATTTAAACGATAAAATATTAAAGCATGCCGCTGTGCAGAGAGACTTGGGTGTGCTAGTGCATGAGTCACAGAAGGTTGGTTTACAGGTGCAACAGGTGATTAAGAAGGCAAATGGAATTTTGTCCTTCATTGCTAGAGGGATGGAGTTTAAGACTAGGGAGGTTATGTTGCAATTGTATAAGGTGTTAGTGAGGCCACACCTGGAGTATTGTGTTCAGTTTTGGTCTGCTTACTTGAGAAAGGACGTACTGGCACTGGAGGGTGTGCAGAGGAGATTCACTAGGTTAATCCCAGAGCTGAAGGGGTTGGATTATGAGGAGAGGTTGAGTAGACTGGGACTGTACTCGTTGGAATTTAGAAGGATGAGGGGTATCTTCTAGAAACATTAAAAATTTTGAAGGGAATAGATAGGATAGATGCGGGCAGGTTGTTTCCACTGGCGGGTGAAAGCAGAACTAGGGGACATAGCCTCAAAATAAGGGGAAGTAGATTTAGGACTGAGTTTAGGAGGAACTTCTTCACCCAAAGGGTTGTGAATCTATGGAATTCCTTGCCCAGTGAAGCAGTTGAGGCTCCTTCATTACATGTTTTTAAGGTAAAGATAGATAGTTTTTTGAAGAATAAAGGGATTAAGGGTTATGGTGTTCGGGCCGGAAAGTGGAGCTGAGTCCACAAAAGATCAGCCATGATCTCATTGAATGGCGGAGCAGGCTCGAGGGGCCAGATGGCCTACTCCTGCTCCTAGTTCTTATGTTCTTATGTTCTTATTATGTGCAGGCGAGATGGATTGGCTGCGCTAAATTGCCCCTTAAAAATGATTGGGGACTCTAAGTTTATTGGGGAAAAAAATTAAAGTTTACCCAGATGTCTTTATTTATGAGTAGAACCAATTATGGACACGGATATAATGCAACACACTTTATTAAATATAGTTAACCCATAAATTACCCACTACACATGCAAGAAACACCCAAGATTTGACTATACTGCCCGTAAAGGTGGTTTGGTAAGTTGTAGATCTGAGCCCTGAGTCCCACTGGTTCCTCTTTGCAAAGGTGTTTCTCGTTGGCTGTTTCTTGTTTGCTTCCTTCTGGTCTGGTCAAGGTCACCACACACATTGTGTCTTTGCTTTGAGTCTTTGCTTCTTCTGCTTGCTCTGCTTTTTTGTCTAGTGTCTCTGAGATACCTACTTTTATTCCCCCTCCACTCGCTTTTCCGGAACTTACCTGGCTTCCGGCCAATGAGGTCTCAAGAGGGGGATCCTAGCAGCCAATGGTCCAGGTTGATGACTGTTTGACGGGCACCTGTGCCCGCCCCAGGTGTCCCATCTCTGGGGGTGTGGGCTGCACATGACCTGTCTCAATATGAGGCAACAGTAGATACTCTCGGTGGCGGAACGTCTGGCTCGATCTGAGCGACGGACAACATACTTCCTCAGGTTTGACTGCAGTATGATTTTAAAATGACCATTCTCATAATTTTGTAGATCTCTATCACGTCTCCCCTCAGTCTCCGTCTTTCCAGTGAAAACAATCCTAGTTTATTCAACTTCTCATAGCTAACACCCTTGAGACCAGGAAACACCAGCCTCCCCGGACAGGTGCCGGAATGTGGTGACTAGGGGCTTTTCACAGTAACTTCATTGAAGCCTACTCGTGACAATAAGCGATTTTCATTTCATTTCATCCTGGTGAACGGTCTTTGCACTTTCTGCAAAGCTTCCACGTCCTTCTGATAATGTGGTGACCAGAACTGCATGTAATTCTCCAAATGCGGCTTAACCAAGGTTTTATATAGCTACAACATGATTTCCCAACTCTTCTACTAAATGCCCCGACTGATGAATGCAAGCATGCCATATGGTTTCTTTTTTTTATAAATAATTTTTATTGAAATTTTTACAAAATACAAAATATAAACATCTTAACTCTATTAACGTACAACCGTGGTAACACCCCATAAACAATGCCCCCCAGCTTCAAGAGCAACTTCAAACAAAAGGAAGAAATAAAAACAAAGAAAAAGAGAAAAGAAAAAAACAAACAAAGGAGAGAGATAGCACCCTCCACAAACCCTTGTGCACAGTTCTCCCTCCCCCCAATCCTTACCCCCCCCCCCCCCCCCCCCCCCCCGGTTGCTGCTGCTGTCGGCCTGTTTCCCTACCGTTCCGCCAGGAAGCCCAGAAAGGGCTGCCACCGCCTGAAAAACCCTTGTACTGATCCCCTCAGGGCAAATTTCACCCTCTCCAATTTAATGAACCCCGCCATATCCGAGATCCAGGCCTCCACGCTTGGGGGCCTCGCATCCTTCCATTGGAGCAAGATCCTCCGCCGGGCTACTAGGGACACAAAGGCCAGGACCCCGGCCTCTATCGCCTCCTGCACTCCCGGCTCCACTGCAACCCCAAAAATTGCGAGTACCCAGCCTGGCTCGACCCTGGATCCCACCACCCTTGACACCGTCCTAGCTACCCCCTTCCAAAACTCCCCCAACGCTGGGCACGCCCAAAACATATGGGCGTGGTTCGCTGGGCTCGCCGAGCACCTAGCACACCTGTCATCGCCCCCGAAAAACCTACTCATCCTTGTCCCAGTCATGTGGGCCCTATGCAGCACCTTGAACTGTATGAGGCTAAGCCTCGCACAGGAAGAGGAGGAATTCACTCTCTCCAGGGCATCCGCCCATGTCCCCTCCTCAATCTCCTCGCCATATGGTTTCTTAATCATCTTGGCCACCTGTGTTGCCACTTTTAGGGATCTGTGGACCTGCACACCCAGATCCCTCTGTATGTTAATGTTCCTAAGGGTTCCACCATTAACAATATAATTCATACCTAGATTTGATCCTCCAAAATGCATCACCTCAGATTTGTCTGGATTAAACTCTACCATTTCTGTGCCCAAGTCTCCAATCTATCTATAACCTGTTGTATCCTCTGACAATCCTCGGCACTACCACCAACTCCACCAATCTTTGTGTCATCCGCAAACTTACTAACAGACCACCCACATTTTCCTCCAAATAATTTATATATACTACAAACAACAGAGGTCCCAGCACTAATCCCTGCAAAACACCACTCGCTGCAGATCTCCATTCAGAAAAACACCCTTCCACCGCTACTCTCTGTCTTCTGTAACCAAGCCAGTTCTGTATCCATCTAGCCAGCCCAGCCCGAATCACATGTGATTTAAATTTTTGTACCAGCCTGCCATGTGGGACCTTGTCAAACGCCTTACTAAAGTCCATATAAACTACATCCACAGCCCTTCCCTCATCAATTTTCTTTGTCACCTCTTCAAAAAACTCAAATCAAGTTGGTGAGACATGACCGTCCCTGTAAAAAAAAACACCATGCTGCCTGTCACTAACTAGTCCATTTTCCTCCGAATATGTACATATCTTGTCCCTCTGTATCTTCTCCAAAAGCTTCCCCACAACTGATATCAGGCTCACCGGCCTATAATTTGCTGGATTGTTCCTGCTTCCTTTCTTAAACAAGGGAATAACATTGGCTATTCTCCAGTTCTCTGGAACCTCGCCTGTGGTCAAAGAGGTTGTGAAGATACCTGTTTTAAGGCCACAACTATTTTTCCCCTTGCCTCCCGCAGTAACCTAGAATAGATCCCATCCGGCCCCGGGGACTTGTCTACCTTAATGCAATTTAGGATACTCAACACTTTGATATATTGACATTCTCCAGAGCATTCACACACCTATCCCTGACCTCAACATCCAGGGGCTGGTTTAGCTCACTGGGCTAAATCGCTGGCTTTTAAAGCCGACCAAGGCAGGCCAGCAGCACAGTTCAATTCCCATACCAGCCTCAGGTGCCGGAATGTGGTGACTAGGGGCTTTTCACAGTAACTTCATTGAAGCCTACTCGTGACAATAAGCGATTTTCATTTTTTTCTTTTCAGCATGTCCTTGTCCCTGGTGAATACCGAGTACTCATTAAGGATTTCACCCACTGCCTGTGGTTCCATACAGAACTTGCCTCCATTGTCCTTAAATGGGCCTACTCTTTCTCTCGCTAGCCTCTTGCTCCTAATATATGCATAAAAAGCCTTGGGATTCTCATTGACCATGTTTGCTAAAGACATTTCATGGCCCCTTTTCGCCCTTCAAATTCCACATTTAAGTTCCTTCCTACTTTTGCTGTATATCATCTTATAAACCTCTATTAAATCGCCTCTCATCCTCCGCTCCAAAGAGAAAAGCCCTAGCTCCCTCAACCTTTCCTCATAAGACCTATCCTGCAAACCAGGCAGCATCCTGGTAAATCTCCTTTGTATCCTTTCCAATGCTTCCACATCCTTCCTATAATAAGGTGACCAGAACTGCACACAATCCTCCAAATGTGGTCTCACCAGGGTCATGTATAGTTGCAGCATAACCCCGCGGCTCTTAAACTCAAGCCCCCTGTTAATAAACGCTAACACACTATAAGCCTTTTTCACGGTTCTATCCACTTGAGTGGCAACCTTCAAAGATCTGTGAACATGAACCCCAAGATCTCTCTGTTCCTCCACATTCCTCAGAACCCTGCAATCCGCATTCAAATTTTTTCTACCAAAATGAATCACCTCACACTTATCAGGGATTAACTCCATCTGCCATTTTTTGGCCCAACTCTGCATCCTATCAATGTCTCTTTGCAGCCTACAACAGCCCTCCACCTCATCCACTACTCCACCAATCGTGGTGTCATCAGCAAATTTACTGACCCACCCTTCAGCCCCCTCCTCCAAGTCATTGATAAAAAATCACAAATAGCAGAGGACCCAGCACTGATCCCTGTGGTACACCGCTGGTAACTGGTCTCCAGTCTGAACATTTTCCATCCACCACCACCCTCTGTCTATTATGTGATAGCCAGTTACTTAGCCAATTGGCCAAATTTCCCTCTATCCCACAGCTCCTTACTTTCTTCATGAGCCGACCTTATCAAACGCCTTACTAAAATCCATGTATATGACATCAACTGCTCTACCTTCATCTACACACTTACTCCTCAAAGAATTCAATCAAATTTGTGAGGCAAAACTTACCTTTTTCTTTTTGACTAAACTTGTCATCCATGGTTCCCGAATCCTGCCATTTCTATCCTTCATTTTTGTGGGTCATACCTCTGCTGTACTTCAATCAACTGGCCTTTAAAAGCCACCCATGTGTCAGGCGTGGATTTGCCCTTAAATAGCCGCTCCTAATCCACATTCCCCAGTTCCTGCCTAATTTGGATGTGATTGGCTCTCAGCAATTAAGCACCATCACCCAAGACAGAACCAAGATTTTCGGAGGCAGCCCTTCCCAAACACCTAGATGGTGTGGAGCAGAGGCATCACACTCTCTATCCATGTTCCCACAGACGTCCATCAACCAAGATCACCACCCCTGCCTGGGAGGCAGTGACCACGATAGTGAGTGCCAGGGCAACAGTGCCGGAAGAAGATGAATGACCTTCATGTAGCCAGGGTAACTCTGCCTTCTGATGTACACCACTGCACCCCTTCACGCACCCTTCGCAACTCCACAGTGATCTCTCACCCGGACACCTCACGGATTCCCAACACTTCTCAAGGTGCCCTTGCCCTGCTCCCCATGTTCCCCCAGTAGGTAATCTGCCCCTCCCACTCACATCCCATACATGCCAGACTTCATTGCCATCTGAACTGCCAGGACTCTTGCCTGCACTCTCCCCATCTGCCTCATTACAGGACAAACTCAAGCACAACCGACGTGAGCGGACACAACCTGAAGGAGTTATGCCAGAGCTGAGATGCCTCACGCCCTTTGAGGAGAGAGACCTCGAGCTGGCCGACAATGAGCAGGACCACACCTGTGCAGAGGGCAAGGTGGGGGCTCGGCGAAAATGAGAACCATAAAGACATGTTTCCATGGTACAAGCCTCATGTGAATTAATATTCTCTGCCATTTATCCCCCCTATGATGCACTAAGGCCAACCCTTGCAGATAAATCAGTCAACCAGCTCAGTCCATCCTCGCGCCCTTTGGACACCACAGACCCGAGCATCTCCGAGGAGGCATCTCAGAGACAGGGGTCTTGGAAGTGTCACAGCTGTCACCCGCACCCTCCACCAGTACAGATGGTGGGATTGGCAGGCCCCTGGGTCACTGACTGGTGAGCACCTCACAGCTGCAGATCCACAGCAGGTGGAGGAAGGATTGACCCAGGGATCCATCACCCAGTTCAGGTCTTGGCTGAGCCCCTGGCCGATGATGTGCCCCTGGGTCCGGTCATCCCAGAGCTGCTGGAACTGCAAAGGCAGAATCGCAAGAATCAGAAAAGGATAACAGCACCTCTCCTCGGAGTGCAAGTCCGACTGGAGGAGTCCCATCACCTATAGGCCCAGGAGATGATGCCGTCACTCCAATGTAATCACTGCGAGAGTGGTGTGCACAGTGGAGGACCTTGGCGCTGGAGGTGCACTCCATGGTGGGGGATGTCTGCCCCATGGCTCAGCTCATGTCCTCCATGGCTGAGGGTATGTGCTCCACAGTGCAGGACTTCAACTATAATGCAGGCACTGGTGGGAATCCATGAATGTCAGCGCCAGAGGATGGGGAGCTTCTGGATCTCCAGCTGCCCTTCTACCCCATGGATCGGCCCCCGGGCACCTGAAGGGAAGAGGATCGGCAGGAGCGCCGATCCCCTCCTCCCTATGAGTTACACACCTCCACCCCAGCCCACCAAGGAGGACAGCAATGCAGCACCCGTGATGCCTGAAAGTAGGCCCGCACCCTCGAGGTCCTGGCCCTGCAGGGGATGCCCGCTAAGGTAAATTCAGGAAACTGGGCGTGGAAGGCAATGGGTCACCTCAACCTCAGCTGGGGATACATGTAATACATGGAGGGTGAGAAAGAGTAAGAAACTATGGGCAGCTAGTCGGCATTCATTTGAGAGAGGTGTCGTTCCTCCATCTTCTCCTTGTCTAGTTGGTCTCCTTTCTGCAGCGCCAGGTTATGGAGAATGCAGCAGGCCAATTATGCAGGACACCCTCTGGGGGCTGTACTGGGAGTATCCCCCCCGAGTGGTCTGAGCACCAGAACCTCATCATCACAGTCCTAATTCCTGCTCAACTAGCACGTGCGTTGATGCATAAGCCTTGTTGTAGCGAGTCCCCGTAGGCTTTTGTGGCCTTTGCACTGGTGCCGGAAGCCACATCCCGAGTGAGTACCCTCTGCCCCCGAGGAGTCATCCCTCCAGATGCTGCTCTCCCTCAAAGACGTCTGGGATTTGTGACAAGATGTAACTGTCATGGGCCTCCCTGTGAAATGGGAACACACCTGCATCATGTGGTCACAAATGAGTTGGGCATTGAGGGAGTGGTTTATGAATAGCACATGATGGCATGGAGACTGCAGGGCCACGTGGATGAACTCTGTAACACCCTGCGCCTGGGGCATTCCTGCAAAGCAGGCGCAGCCCGTGGCCCTGGTGTCCGAGCTTCCTGGTCCCGATCCAAGTTTATATACATGTAGGCACACTCATAAAAGGCATTTATGTATTTGTGTGCGACTGACTGGGAAATGCCACACAGATCATCAGTACTGCCCTGAAACGTGTCACTTGTATAGATGTTGAGAGTGGCAGTAACTGTAAAGGCCCCAGGCATTGATGTCCTCACATTCCATGTGGTGCCAGCTCTTGCACGACAGGTAAAGGTGGTCCACCATCTCCCGAGACAGATGTGCTGAAGCTCTGACACCTGTAGGTAGGATGTCCGATGTCGGGAGGCCCTTTGCCGTAAGTGTCTCCTACGAGGCTCCAATATCTGTAGTGCTTCTCCCGGAGCAGCTGTGGTCCTGGCCTCCTCCCCATCCGACCCTCTGCAGGGCGCTGGTCAATGCCATGTGCAGTGACACATCATTGTCTCTGCTGCTGCTATGAGTATAATAGTCAATTCAACTGGCTCCATGATTCTCCAGAATCATGCACTGATAAGAAGAGAACAAAGTGAGCATTGAAGATTCCTGACAGAGCACTGATCTTCAGCTCTCAATTGAGACACCCACCCATGTGCATTTCCCCTTAGTGGGTGCCTTTCCACTAATAAGCCTCACATCTTCCCCCTCACATTACAGCCACTTCCCCACAGTTGTCCCTCTCAACTCCACCTGGATAAAGTGCTTGGACCCTCAAGAGCCTCAGTGGCACCTTAGCTCCGACCTTTCCCCCCAGCCCCAAACTTAGCGTTAGGTGAAATGGTGGTGCAGTGGATGCATGGGACCAGCGTCTGCATCCACATATAGGAACCTCAAAAATGCCCCCCGTCAAACAGGGTAAGTAATGATAGACATCACCATCACGCCTTGTATAGGGGTACAGATCAGTGTTATCTGTGTAATGTTTATGCTTAAATGAGCATTGGAGTTCAATGTTTGGAGTCAATGCTTCCAATGGGATAAGAACTTGGCTCCAATCAGTGGCACTGATGTTTAGCTCTGCAGATCTCATTGGCACAATTGGTGAGTAAAGGAAGGGTGAGGTTGCATATCAAGAAAATTAATGCTCTTGTGGCAGATGAGGCGCAGCAGATTGGTGTGAATCCTGCAATTAGCATGACATCCCTGGAGGGCACCCTTATTTGCCCAGCTCACAAGGGCTGACAGCCTTTCATCAGCCACATCCATCCACCCCAAAACGAATTCTTGATAGTCAAACTAGCCTGACAAGTAGATATGAACTTCCATGCAGCTTAACCCATTTTTCCTCACCATGGCTGCTTGTGTGGGGTTCAACTCAAATTGTAGTCATCTCCCCACAGTGAGAAGGTCTTTGTGCCTCATGAGATAGAGATGTAACCCATTCCAGAGTCCCCCACAGCCCTTTCAGCCTGGCCTCTCATAGAACAAACTCGCAGCTGCCACCAGTGCTAGACCCTCTGTATTCATCTGCTCCCACCCATAATCCAACTCTCAGTGTACAAGGGCACTCCCTCAGCGGTGAATTGGGCACAAGCTCAGCAAAGCTCAAACCCCGTTAAAGCAAGGGTTGAAGAGTAGGTAAAGACTGCAAGCGAACGCTGCCCCCAGGTTTGTGATACTGAAACCCACCCCTGTGCCGCTGATGGCCTTTCCGCTGCCCCCTGAACTTTCAACACCCTGGACAGTGACGACTGCCTGAGCGCCCAACCGCAGAATCCCTCTCGCAGATGGAATCGGCAAGTTGATGTTTATGTAAAGCTGGTGGACGTGGTGCCACATTGCCGCCCGATGAATATCCAGTGAGGGGAGGGGGACTGGGGGGTGGGTGGGGAAGATTCCCAGAGTGAGTGCTGGCTAACGATGTACTAATGTATTTGAATGAGGTTCCTGGGCTCCCGCAGCGTGTTTAGCATTACGCCGCCAGCAAGTGGGGTTGGAAATCTGAAATCACGATCTGGCCGGAGCGATTCGCGATGCGGACCATGTAAAGGTCCATTGACCTCAGGCAGGAATTGCCAGTCACCAAGCCGACGCGGCCAAAGGTTCTCTCCCTCAGACTTTTGTTGAATTTCTCCATTCCGAGGTTCTCACTTGCTTCAAGGCGACCACCAGTCCACTGCAGCCGCCATTTCCCTGGCCCTACACTCATCCCTGGAGCATCTCGACAACAAGGACTCCTACATCAGGCTCCTATTTATTGACTACAGCTTCGCCTTCAACACCATAATCCCAGCCAAGCTCATATCAAAGCTCCAAAACATAGGACTTGGATCCAGTTGCCTTGACTTTCTGACCCACAGACCACAATCAGTAAGGATAAATAACAACACTTCCTCTGCAATAGTCCTCAATATCAGGGCCCCGCAAGGCTGCGTACTTAGCCCCCACTATACTCACTATACACACACGACTGCGTGGCAAAATGTGGCTCCAACTCCATCTACAAGTTTGCCGATGACACAACCATAGTGGGTTGGATTTCGAATAACGATGAGTCAGAATACAGGAGGGAGATAGAGAACCTAGTGGAGTGCTGTAACGACAACAATCTCTCCCTGAATGTCTGCAAAACTAAAGAGCTGGTCATTGACTTCAGGAAGAAAAGTACTGTACACACTCCTGTCTGCATCAACGGTGGTGATGGCTGATACCTTCAAATTCCTAGGTGTGCACATCACCAAAAATCTGTCCTGGTCCACCCACGTCGACGCTACCACCAAGAAAGCACAACAGCACCTTTATTTCCTCAGGCAACTAAGGAAGTCCACACTAACTCTTACCAATTTTTACAGATGTACCATAGAAAGTATCCTATCTGTCTGCATCACAGCCTGGTATGGTAACTGCTCGGCCCAAGACTGTAAGGAACGACAGAGAGTCATGAACACAGCTCAGTCCATCACACGAACCTGCCTCCCATCCATTGCCTCTTGGCTGTGATTATAGTGTTGAAGGCGGAGCTGTAGTCAAGGGAGGTGTTCAATGCAGGACTGAGGGTGTTGTACCTTAATACGCGCAGTATACGGAACAAGGTAAATGAGCTTGTTACGCACATTGAAATTGGCTGGTACAATGCTGTGGGCATCGCAGAGATGTGGCTGCAAGGGGATCAGGGTTGGGATCTAAATATACAATGACATGTGTTCTATCAAAAGGACAGGCAGATGGGAAAAGGGGGCAGGGTTGCATTGTTAGTAAGGAATTAAGTTAAATCGATAGCAAGGAGCAATAGAGAATCAGAAAGCATAGGATCTCTGTGGGTAGAGTTGAGGAATCGCAAAGGTAAAAATACCCTGATGGGAGTTATGTACAGGCCCCCGAGCAGTAGTTAGGATGTGG
The DNA here is from genome assembly GCF_902713615.1 of Scyliorhinus canicula. Taxonomy (NCBI): domain Eukaryota; kingdom Metazoa; phylum Chordata; class Chondrichthyes; order Carcharhiniformes; family Scyliorhinidae; genus Scyliorhinus; species Scyliorhinus canicula. Next base: position 122,377,194 of record NC_052159.1, read on the forward strand.
GGCAGAAAATAAATCAGGAGATAGAGAAAGCATGTAGAAAAGGCAATATCACAATAATCATGGGGGACTTCAACGTGCACGTGGATTGAGAAAATCAGGTTGCAGTGGATCCCAAGAAAAGGAATTTGTGGAATCTTTAAGGGATTTTTTTTGGAGCAGCTTGTGACAGAGCCTACTAGGGAACAGGCAATTCTGGATTTAGTGATGTATAATGAAGCAAACTTGATTTGGGAACTTAAGGTGAAAGAACCCTTCGGGAGCAGTGACCACAATATGATAGAATTTACCCTGCAGTTTGAAAGGGAGAAGCTGGAATCAGATGTAACGGTGTTAAAATTAAATAAGGGTAACTACAAAGACATGAAGGAGGAGCTGGTCAGAGTTAATTGGAAAAGGAGCCGAGGAGGGAAGACAGTGGAACAGCAATGGCAGGGGCTTTGGGGGGTTATTCGGGAGGCACAGCAGAAATTCATCCCAAGGAGGAGGAATCATGCGAAGGGCAGGATAAGGCATCCATGGTTGACAAGGGAAGTCAAGGACAGCATAAAAGCAAAAGAAAAGGCAAACAAAGTGGTGAGGATTAGTGGGAGGCCAGAGGATTGGGGATCCTTCAAAAGTGAGCAGAGGACAACTAAGAAAGCAATGGGTCCTAAAAGAGATAGCTGAGGAAATTGTGGAGGCATTAGTGATGATCTTTCAGGAATCACTGGAGGCAGGAAGGGTTCCAGAGGACTGGAAAGTGGCTAATGTAACACCACTGTTTAAGAAGGGAGGGAGGCAGAAGACGGGAAATTATAAGCCTGACTTTGGCCATTGGTAAGATTTTAGAGTCCGTTATTAAAAATGAGATTCCAGAGTACTTGGAACTGCATGGTAAAATAAGAGTCAGCATGACTTTTTGAGGAGGTAACAAGGAAGTTAGACAAAGGAGAACCAGTGGACATGATTTATTTAGATTTCCAGAAGGCCTTTGACAAGGTGCCCCATAGAAGATTGTTAAATAAGTTAAGAGTGTTCAGGATAAGATCTTGGCATGGATAGAGGATTGGCTGACTGGTAGAGAGTGCGGATAAAGGGGTCTTTTTCAGGATGGCAGCCGGTGACTAGTGGTGTGCCTCAGGGGTCTGTGCTGGGACCACAACTTTTCACAATGTACATTAATGATCTGGAAGAAGGAACTGAAGGCATTATTGCTAAGTTTGCAGATGATACAAAGATCTGTAGAGGATCTGTAGAGGACAAGAATACTAGACCAGGGATGTACTTCTGAGGCTGTATAAGAACATAAAACATAGAATTTACAGTGCAGATGGAAGCCATTCGGTCCATCGAGTCTGCACTGGCTCTTGGAAAGAGCACCCCACTTAATTTCCAAACCGCCACCCTATCCCCGTAACCCAGTCACCCCACCTAATCTTTTTTGGACAATTAGGACAATTTAGCATGGCCAATCCACCTTACTTGAACATCTTTGGACTGTGGGAGGAAACCGGAGCACCCGGAGGAAATCCACGCAGACACAGGGAGAACGTGCAGAGTCCGCATAGACAGTGACCCAGCGGGGAATCGAACCTGGGTCGCTGGCGCTGTGAAGAAACCGTGCTAACCATTGTGCTGCCCCCATTTGGTCAGACCCCATTTGGAGTATTGTGCGCAGTTTTGGGCCCATATCTAAGGAAGGATGTGCTGGCCTTGGAGAGGGTCCAGAGGAAGTTCACAAGAATGATCCCTGGAATGAACAGCTGGTCGTATGAGGGATGGTTGAGGACTCTGGATCTGTATTCGTTGGAGTTTAGAAGGATGAGGGTGGATCTTATTGAAACTTACAGGATACTGTGAGGCCTGGATAGAGTGGATGTGGAGAGGATGTAGGAAACTTGAAATCCACTTGTAGGAAAAACTAGAACCAGAGGACACCATCTCAGACCAAAGGGACGATCCTTTAAAACAGAGCTGAGGAGGAATTCCTTCAGCCAGATGGTGGTGAATCAGTGGAACTCTTTGCTGCAGAAGGCTGTGGAGGCCAAATCACTGAGTGTCTTTAAGACAGAGATAGTTCTTGATTAATAAGGAGATCAAGGGTTATGGGAGAAGGCAGGAGAAGGGGATGAGAAAAATATCAGCCATGTTTGAATGGCGGAGCAGACTCGATGGGCCGAGTGGTCTTATTCTGCTCCTTTGTCCTATGGTCTAATGGTCTGCACCTCCCGCTGCCTTGGGGAAGCGGGCAGCATAATCAAAGACCCCTCCCACCCAGGTTATTCTCTCTTCAACCTCTTCCATCGGGCAGGGGTAACAAAAGTCTGAGAACATGCACTAACAGATTCAAAAACTGCTGTTACCAGACTCCAGAATGGCCCTCTTATGGACTGAACTGATCTCTCCACACATCTTCTCAACTGAGTAACACTGCACTCCGTATGCTTCACCCGATGCCTGTGTAATTACATTGTGTTTCTATCGTATGTCTCCTGTTTTTCATGTTTGGAATGATCTGTCTGGACTGTAGGCAGAACAATACGTTTCACTGTCCTTCGGTACACATGACAATAAACCCAAATCCATTCCAATCTAATTACTGAAGTCTTCATCACATAGTTCTGTAAATGCTTCCTAATATGACAGCAACTATAATGAGTAGGAAATCTGAAGCGGATACCTTCACAATACAGACTTGGTTCGAGCAAAACTGTGTGATAGCCCCATACTATTCATAATCTACCTGAGGATGGCTATTTACTTCATCAAAGATCAGTATTAAATTCCATCCAGATATCTTTATCTTGAAAACATTTAATGAAGGAGCCTCAACTGCTTCACTGGGCAAGAAATTCCATAGATTCACAACCCTTTGGGTGAAGAAGTTTCTCCTAAATTCAGTCCGAAATCTACTTCCCCTTATTTTGAGGCTATGTCCCCTCGTTCTGCTTTCACCCGCCAGTGGAAACAACCTGCCCGCATCTATCCTATCTATTCCCTTCATAATTTTATATGTTTCGATAAGATCCCCCCTCATCCTTCTAAATTCCAATGAGTACAGTCCCAGTCTACTCAACCTCTCCTCATAATCCAACCCCTTCAGCTCTGGGATTAACCTAGTGAATCTCCTCTGCACACCCTCCAGCGCCAGTACGTCCTTTCTCAGGTAAGGAGATCAAAACTGAACACAATACTCCAGGTGTGACCTCACTAACACCTTATACAATTACAGCATGACCTCCCTTGTCTTAAACTCCATCCCTCTAGCAATGAAGGACAAAATTCCATTCGCCTTCTTAATCACCTACGGCACCTGTAAACCAACTTTTTGCGACTCATGCACGAGCACACCCAGGTCTCTCTGCACAGCAGCAGGCTTTAATATTTTATCGTTTAAATAATAATCCCTTTTGCTGTTATTTCTACCAAAATGGATAACCTCACATTTGTCAACATTGCATTCCATCTGCCAGACCCGAGCCCATTCACTTAACCTATCCAAATCCCTCTGCAGACTTCCAGTATCCTCTGCACTTTTTGCTTTATTACTCATGTTAGTGTCATCTGCAAACTTGGACACATTGCACTTGGTCCCCAACTCCAAATCATCTATGTAAATTGTGAAGAATTTACTGTGTCGGTGGGCCCTCCACTGTGACTGACAGGGCCCACCACTGTGGCTGACAGGGCCCTCCACTGTGACTGACAGGGCCCTCCACTGTGGCTGACAGGGCCCTCCACTGTGACTGACAGGGCCCTCCACTGTGGCTGACAGGGCCCTCCACTGTGACTGTGGGCCCTCCACTGTGACTGTGGTCCCTCCACTGTGACTGACAGGGCCCTCCACTGTGACTGACAGGGCCCTCCACTGTGGCTGACAGGGCCCTCCACTGTGACTGACAGGGCCCTCCACTGTGGCTGACAGGGCCCTCCACTGTGACTGACAGGGCCCTCCACTGTGACTGACAGGGCCCTCCACTGTGACTGTGGGCCCTCCACTGTGACTGTGGTCCCTCCACTGTGACTGACAGGGCCCTCCACTGTGACTGACAGGGCCCTCCACTGTGACTGTGGGCCTCCACTGTGACTGTGGGCCCTCCACTGTGACTGACAGGGCCCTCCACTGTGGCTGACAGGGCCCTCCACTGTGACTGACAGGGCCCTCCACTGTGGCTGACAGGGCCCTCCACTGTGGCTGACAGGGCCCTCCACTGTGACTGACAGGGCCCTCCACTGTGGCTGACAGGGCCCTCCACTGTGACTGACAGGGCCCTCCACTGTGACTGTGGGCCCTCCACTGTGACTGTGGTCCCTCCACTGTGACTGACAGGGCCCTCCACTGTGACTGACAGGGCCCTCCACTGTGACTGTGGGCCTCCACTGTGACTGTGGGCCCTCCACTGTGACTGACAGGGCCCTCCACTGTGGCTGACAGGGCCCTCCACTGTGACTGACAGGGCCCTCCACTGTGGCTGACAGGGCCCTCCACTGTGACTGACAGGGCCCTCCACTGTGACTGTGGGCCCTCCACTGTGACTGTGGTCCCTCCACTGTGACTGACAGGGCCCTCCACTGTGACTGACAGGGCCCTCCACTGTGACTGACAGGGCCCTCCACTGTGACTGACAGGGCCCTCCACTGTGACTGTGGGCCCTCCACTGTGACTGTGGTCCCTCCACTGTGACTGACAGGGCCCTCCACTGTGGCTGACAGGGCCCTCTACTGTGACTGACAGGGCCCTCCACTGTGACTATGGGCCCTCCACTGTGACTGACAGGGGCCTCCACTGTGACTGTAGGCCCTCCACTGTGGCTGACAGGGCCCTCCACTGTGACTGACAGGGCCCTCCACTGTGACTATGGGCCCTCCACTGTGACTGACAGGGGCCTCCACTGTGACTGACAGGGGCCTCCACTGTGACTGACAGGGCCTCCACTGTGACTGACAGGGCCCTCCACTGTGACTGACAGGGCCCTCCACTGTGACTGTGGGCCCTCCACTGTGACTGACAGGGGCCTCCACTGTGACTGACAGGGCCCTCCACTGTGACTGTGGGCCCTCCACTGTGGCTGACAGGGCCTCCACTGTGACTGACAGGGCCCTCCACTGTGACTGTGGGCCCTCCACTGTGACTGACAGGGGCCTCCACTGTGACTGACAGGGCCCTCCACTGTGACTGACAGGGCCCTCCACTGTGACTGACAGGGCCCTCCACTGTGACTGACAGGGCCCTCCACCGTGACTGTGGGCCCTCCACTGTGACTATGGGCCCTCCACTGTGACTGACAGGGCCCTCTACTGTGACTGACAGGGCCCTCCACTGTGATTATGGGCCCTCCACTGTGACTGACAGGGGCCTCCACTGTGACTGACAGGGCCCTCCACTGTGACTGACAGGGGCCTCCACTGTGACTGACAGGGCCCTCCACTGTGACTATGGGCCCTCCACTGTGACTGTGGGCCCTCCACTGTGACTGTGGGCCCTCCACTGTGACTGACAGGGCCCTCCACTGTGATTATGGGCCCTCCACTGTGACTGACAGGGGCCTCCACTGTGACTGACAGGGCCCTCCGCTGTGACTGTGGGCCCTCCACTGTGACTATGGGCCCTCCACTGTGACTGACAGGGCCCTCCACTGTGATTATGGGCCCTCCACTGTGACTGACAGGGGCCTCCACTGTGATTATGGGCCCTCCACTGTGACTGACAGGGGCCTCCACTGTGACTGACAGGGCCCTCCACTGTGATTATGGGCCCTCCACTGTGGCTGACAGGGGCCTCCACTGTGACTGACAGGGCCCTCCGCTGTGACTGTGGGCCCTCCACTGTGACTGTGGGCCCTCCACTGTGACTGACAGGGCCCTCCACTGTGACTGACAGGGCCCTCCACTGTGACTGACAGGGCCCTCCGCTGTGACTGACAGGGCCCTCCACTGTGGCTGACAGGGCCCTCCACTGTGACTATGGGCCCTCCACTGTGACTGACAGGGCCTCCACTGTGACTGACAGGGCCTCCACTGTGACTGTGGGCCCTCCACTGTGACTGACAGGGCCCTCCACTGTGACTGACAGGGCCCTCCATTGTGACTGACAGGGCCCTCCACTGTGACTGTGGACCCTCCACTGTGACTGACAGGGCCCTCCACTGTGACTGACAGGGCCCTCCACTGTGACTGACAGGGCCCTCCACTGTGACTGACAGGGCCCTCCACTGTGACTGACAGGGCCCTCCACTGTGACTGACAGGGCCCTCCACTGTGACTGACAGGGCCCTCCACTGTGACTGACAGGGCCCTCCACTGTGACTGACAGGGCCCTCCACTGTGATTATGGGCCCTCCACTGTGACTGACAGGGCCCTCCACTGTGACTGACAGGGCCCTCCACTGTGACTGACAGGGCCCTCCACTGTGACTGACAGGGCCCTCCACTGTGATTATGGGCCCTCCACTGTGACTGACAGGGCCCTCCACTGTGACTGACAGGGCCTCCACTGTGACTGTGGGCCCTCCACTGTGACTGTGGGCCCTCCACTGTGGCTGACAGGGCCCTCCACTGTGACTGACAGGGCCCTCCACTGTGTCTGACAGGGCCCTCCACTGTGATTGACAGGGCCCTCCACTGTGGCTGACAGGGCCCTCCACTGTGATTGACAGGGCCCTCCACTGTGGCTGACAGGGCCCTCCACTGTGGCTGACAGGGCCCTCCACTGTGACTGACAGGGCCCTCCACTGTGACTGACAGGGCCCTCCACTGTGACTGACAGGGCCCTCCACTGTGACTGACAGGGCCCTCCACTGTGACTGTGGGCCCTCCACTGTGACTGTGGGCCCTCCACTGTGACTGACAGGGCCCTCCACTCTGACTGACAGGGCCCTCCACTGTGGCTGATGGGCCCTCCACTGTGACTATGGGCCCTCCACTGTGACTGACAGGGCCCTCCATTGTGGCTGATGGGCCCTCCACTCTGACTGACAGGGCCCTCCACTGTGACTGACAGGGCCCTCCACTGTGGCTGATGGGCCCTCCATTGTGGCTGATGGGCCCTCCATTGTGGCTGTGGGCCCTCCACTGTGACTGACAGGGGCCTCCACTGTGACTGACAGGGCCCTCCACTGTGACTGACAGGGCCCTCCACTGTGACTGACAGGGCCCTCCACTGTGACTGACAGGGCCCTCCACTGTGACTGACAGGGCCCTCCACTGTGACTGACAGGGCCCTCCACTGTGACTGACAGGGCCCTCCACTGTGACTGACAGGGCCCTCTACTGTGACTGACAGGGCCCTCCACTGTGACTGACAGGGCCCTCCACTGTGACTGACAGGGCCCTCCACTGTGACTGACAGGGCCCTCCACTGTGACTGACAGGGCCCTCCACTGTGTCTGACAGGGCCTCTACTGTGACTGACAGGGCCCTCCACTGTGACTGACAGGGCCCTCCACTGTGACTGTGGGCCCTCCACTGTGGCTGACAGGGCCTCCACTGTGACTGTGGGCCCTCCATTGTGGCTGATGTGCCCTCCATTGTGGCTGTGGGCCCTCCACTGTGACTGTGGGCCCTTCACTGTGACTGACAGGGGCCTCCACTGTGGCTGACAGGGGCCTCCACTGTGACTGACAGGGGCCTCCACTGTGGCTGACAGGGGCCTCCACTGTGACTGACAGGGCCCTCCACTGTGGCTTATGGGCCCTCCATTGTGGCTGATGGGCCCGCCACTCTGACTGACAGGGCCCTCCACTGTGGCTGCCTCTGCACTTCCGGGGGCTGGACCGGCGCCGCGACAACCAGCGATGTCGGGCCGGCGCGAGTTGGTGCATTCGCAGGACTGCCGGCGTGTTTCCTGCGCATGCGCAGGGGGTTTCCTCTCCGCGCCAGCCATGGCGGAGCCTTACAGAGGCCAACGCGGAGAACAAATCAATGAAAAAGAAAAGTACAGCACAGGAACAGGGCCTTCAGCCCTCCAAGCCCGTGCCGACCATATTGCCCGACTAAACTACAATCTTCTACACTTTCTGGGTCCGTATCCCTCTATTCCCATCCTACTCATGTAGTTGTCAAGATGCCCCTTAAATGTCACTATCGTCCCTGCTTCCAACACCTCCTCCGGCAGCGAGTTCCAGGCACCCACTACCCTCTGTGTAAAAAACTTGCCTCGTACATCTCTTCTAAACATTGCCCCTCGCACCTTAAACCTATGCCCCCTAGTAATTGACCCCTCTACCCTGGGAAACAGACTCTGACGATCCACTCTGTCTATGTCCCTCATAATTTTGTAGACCTCTATCAGGTCACCCCTCAACCTCCGTCGTTCCAGTGAGACCAAACCGAGTTTATTCAACCGCGCCTCATAGCTAATGACCTCCATACCAGGCAACATCCTGGTAAATCTCTTCTGCACCCTCTCTAAAGCCTCCACATCCTTCTGGTAGTGTGGCGATATGGCGACCAGGATTGAACACTATACTCCAAGTGTAGCCTAACTAAGGCTCTATACAGCTGCAACATGACTTGCCAATTCTTATACTCAATGCCCCGGCCAATGAAGGCAAGCATGCCGTATGCCTTCTTGACGACCTTCTCCACTTGTGTTGCCCCTTTCAACGACCTGTGGACTTGTACACCTAGATCTCTCTGACAAAAGAGGGAAAGAGTGCCCCCACGGCACAGGCCTGTCTGCAGATCGGTGGGCCCCGATCGCGGGCCAGGCCACCCTGGGGACCCCCCAGGGCCGGATCCCCCCGCGTCCCCCCAATGACTCTGCTAGCCACCCTCCAAGCCAGGTCCCGCCGGGATGGACCATGTCTATTTCACGCCGGCGGGACTGGCCGAAAACGGGTGACCACTCGATCAATCGGGGCCCGGAGAATTGCCGGGGTGGGCGCTGCCAACGGCTTCCACCGGCTCGGCGTGATCCCCGCCCGAAAATTCGGCAGCTGACGTCGGAGTGGTAGGGCGGGATTCATGCTGCCTCCCAGCCATTCTCCAACCCGGCGGGGGTCGGAGAATCGCGCCCATGGATCTAATGCTGCCATCTCATGGTTGTCTAACACTACGATACAGTTGTTAACCCTTTACATACTAGCAGATATACAGATCAGTACACCCCATTTTCTTTTAACATATTTCAAAAAAAGTGTTTCAAAGAAAATTATATAACTATATAACAATAAATTATGAGATGTATATCTGTACAAAGCAAAGACAGGTAATGACGATCCACAACAATTGATGTATTACAAGTTCTGTCTGTTTGCTTTTCTTTGTCATCTTGTCAATCTTCTGAGCTGACGAGGTGGTGAATGAGACGTTTTCACTTGCTTGTGCATGTCATCAGTATTTCGGGTATGCATCAAAGTGTCACGAAAAATTGAGTCTGTGAGATTTAAATTAGGAGAAATTTGGTGGCGTCGTTGAATTTTCTATAATGCACGCCTATTTCTGCATTGAATCATGCCTTTCCCTGATTTCACTATGTTGGAGCATGGAGCTGCTTGCCTTCTGATTGCTGGAGCAGACCAACCTCCATCCAGAATTTTTCTTCTTACCATATCATCTGTAGTGAGTGGTTCCAGTTGAGATGCACGTCTGTTGTAATATGACTTGTTGGCGTGAACGTTGCTTTTCTACCTTCTTCAGCACTGACATTCTGGATTCTGCAGTCAAATAGATGGTAAGGAGAGATCGTGTTTCATCAACATTTGAGCCGATGAGAGTCCAGAGATAGTGGTGTAGCTCTATAAGATAACATCGCAAGATGGATATCCGACGTTGAATCATTACCTTTGCTGATTAGTTGTTTGACAATAGTTAGTTGTCCGATATGACAGTGTCAGGTATTCCATGTCTTGAAAACTTTTCCTTGCATGCTTAATAACTGATTTTGAAGTCAAATCCGGAAGTTTCATTACTTCTTGGAAATTAGAATAGTAATCTCTAATTAAAACATCGTCTCGACCAGTCAAATGAAATAGGTCAATTCCTACTTTTGCCCAAGGAGAAGTAACTAATTTGTGTTGTTGTAGAATCTCCTTGCATTGTGCAGGTTGCCATTCTTAACAAGTTACGCAAGTGATAATCATGTCAGTAATGTCACTATCTGCCTGTCTTGCTTGTCGTTTACACGTCTCGATCCCGAGGTGTCCCTCTTGAATCTGTTCAAGAATAGTGGAAAGAAGACATTGTGGAATTACAATTTGGTCAAGTCTCAAGTGTAGACCACCTATGATCGTCAAATCGGATTAAATGCTTCTGTACTGAGGACATCGCCCCTTCAGCCACCCATTTTGAAGATGGTGAATGACCCTTTGAAGTGTAGCGTCCTTCTTTGTTTCTGTCTTGATTAAATTCAACTTCTGATCTGATGCAGGTTGGTTTTCTGCACAGAGTTGCGCCTGAGCCTCGACATCACGTATAAATTCAAATGGTTGACTGAAAGGCGTGATGGAGCATGATAGAGTATCCGCAATAATTAAAGCTTTCCCGGGGATGTATATTAGTTTGAAATACCGTCGTAGTTTCATCATTATCCTTTGAAGTCCTGGCATCATATCATTGAGATCTTTTACGATAATGTGGACTAACGGCCTGTGATCGGTCTCAATTGTGAAGGTTGGAAGCCCATAGACGTAATCATGGAATTTGAGTATTCCTGTCAATAGACCAAAACATTCCTTCTCAATTTGTGCGTATCTGCATTCCGCCGCTGCCATTGTTCCTGAAGCATATGCTACAGGAACCTAATATGAATTGTCATCTCTTTGAAAGAGAACTGCGCCTATCCCATCATGCCTTGCATCAGTGGATATTTTGTTTGCTCTTTTAGGATCAAAGAAAGCGAGTATTGGTGCTGTCATGAGTTAGTTTTCAAATTGTGCCATTCTTTCTGATGGTCCATTCAAGAAGTGTAGACTTCTTTATTAAGTTTCTTAAAGCTGTTGTTCTTGCTGACAAGTTGGAGATGAACTTGCCCAGAAAATTGATGAAACCTAAAAATCTGAGTACAGCCTTCTTGTCTTCTGGTATCTTCATGTTCTGAATAGCTGCAATTTTTTCATCATCAGATTGTACACCATGCTGAGAAATGGTATCTCCTAAAAATTTGAATGATGACTGTCCAAAAGTACATTCCGATCGATTGAGTTTGAGGCAATACTTGTTGATGTGCTTATACAATTGCTTTAGATGCTCAATATGCTCTTCTCTGGTTGTAGGCCAAATAATGATGTCATCAATGTATACCCTCATATCTTCGATTCCTTCTGTCATTTTTTCCATGATCCTGTGGAATATCTCAGATGCAGATGATACCAAATGGCATACGATTGAAACAAAATGTTTGAAAGGGCGTGTTAAATGTGCAGAGTTTAATGGAGTTTAATGTGGAGAAGTGTGAGGTGATTCACTTTGGAAAGAATAACAGAAATGCGGAATATTTGGCTAATGGTAAAATTCTTGGTAGTGTGGATGAGCAGAGGGATCTCGGTGTCCATGTACATAGATCCCTGAAAGTTGCCACCCAGGTTGATAGGGTTGTGAAGAAGGCCTATGGTGTGTTGGCCTTTATTGGTAGAGGGATTGAGTTCCGGAGCCATGAGGTCATGTTGCAGTTGTACAAAACTCTAGTACGGCCGCATTTGGAGTATTGCGTACAGTTCTGGTCGCCTCATTATAGGAAGGACGTGGAAGCTTTGGAACGGGTGCAGAGGAGATTTACCAGGATGTTGCCTGGTATGGAGGGAAAATCTTATGAGGAAAGGCTGATGGACTTGAGGTTGTTTTCGTTAGAGAGAAGAAGGTTAAGAGGTGACTTAATAGAGGCATACAAAATGATCAGAGGGTTAGATAGGGTGGACAGCGAGAGCCTTCTCCCGCGGATGGAGGTGGCTAGCACGAGGGGACATAGCCTTAAATTGAGGGGTAATAGATATAGGACAGAGGTCAGAGGTGGGTTTTTTACGCAAAGAGTGGTGAGGCCGTGGAATGCCCTACCTGCAACAGTAGTGAACATGCCAACATTGAGGGCATTTAAAAATTTATTGGATAAGCATATGGATGATAAGGGCATAGTGTAGGTTAGATGGCCTTTAGATTTTTTCCATGTCGGTGCAACATCGAGGGCCGAAGGGCCTGTACTGCGCTGTATCGTTCTATGTTCTATGTTCTAAGTTGTCTGCTGGAGTCGTCGAGTTGCATTTGCCAAAATCCCTGTGATGTGTCTAACTTTGTGAAGATGGGTGCATTCGTCATCTCACTGGTGAAGTCCTCACGTTTTGGAATGGAATAGTGTTCCCTTCTTATGTTCTTATTGAGATCCTTGGGATCAATGCAGATGCGAAGGTCACCGGACAATTTTTTGACACAAACCAGTGAACTGACCCAATCAGTCAGTTTCGCGACTCGTGAGATTATCCCTTGGTTTTGAAGTCAGTTGAGTTCTTGCTTAAACCTCTCTCGCAAAAGGAGCAGGAATTCTCCTAGGCGGATGTATTACTGGCTTGGCATTCTTCTTTAGTAGAATTTTATATTGGAATGGTAGTGTACCCATGCCTCTGAAAACATCAGGATATTGATTCAAAATGCACTGGATATCATCATACAACATTGGTGTATATTTAGTTGCTGTATAAACACGCGGTACAAGCTGCAATTCTTTAAATGCTTGTGCTCTTAAAGTGAAGATTTGTCATTGCTGACAATCTCAAATCTTAAGATTTTGTCAATTTGTTTATTAGAGACTTGCTCTTTCTAACTCCCGGCTTCTCTCACTCTTTCAAACTTATATATTTCAATTGCATTCTGCCCTGCCATTAATAATGCAATGCAATTTTTCAACCATCAGTCGTGGTAGTTAAATCTGTAGCTTCCAAATATATTTGAAATTGTGGCTTAAACAGTTTCCAATTAAGAGTTCAAATTACCAGTAACTTTGAGGTGACGTGGAGTATGTGGGTGATCCATCAAGGCAGAAGGCAGTTGTCTTCGAAGGATTTGTTTTGCTGTGGCGCTTCTCCAGCCGAATAGCTGCTATGGATTTCTTCTGTTTCTGATCTAACAAAATCACTTTATCTAGTTTTTTCGAAGCCAAAACCTGGTACCATGTTATATTACGTGATTATAATTCATTGTTACTCTTTGCTTACTCCCAGAATGGTCTGATGGTTGTAGTTCAATGAAACTATCAGTCTTCAATTTAAAGCAAATAACATTTAATGAATAACGAATATAAATACTAATGAGTTTATTCACTCTTCACAACTATAACTGATGATAAAGTAAATCAGAAGTATTAACTATGTTTATCTACATGTGCCAACGAAGCTATATCTCTCTCACACTCTGCTATCTAGTCACTGCTGGTTCGAACAGGCGGGAAGATCCTCTGAGTTTAGTTTATATACATGGAGCTAGTGCTGCCATCTAGTGGTTCTCTAACACTATGCTACCCTTTACATACTAGCAGATATACAGTTCACTACAAAGACCACTTCCTTCTTGTGCACAACAAGGTGGAACTTGACCAGAGGGAGAAACTCTTTTTTTTAAATTTAGTGTACCTATTTATTTTTTGCAATTAAGGGGCAATTTAGCATGGCCAATCCACCTATTCTACACCGGAGGTAGAAACTCTGAACCATTTGTGTGGACTGGCACAACTACATGTTCTCACTCCGATGAAGGAATGAGTGTTTGCTTCATCGGAGAAAACATGACTGGGGCCATTGCAAGTAGCAAGGCTGAAACCATAGAGGATGATGGTATATTCCTATCTAATATCCACCTTCTCATATTCCATTTCCCGACATCTCATTGACGGAACCATTAATTCAGCGAACACGTGTAGTTGGATCTGAACAGAGGCTTTAATACACTTACAATAGAGCCAGCCTATTCGTCGTTGAACTTCAGGTGAAATGGCAGGCTGGCTCTAAGGCACTGATTTTTATACATCGGTCCCGGGGGAGGAGTCCTGGGCGGAGCCAAGGGAGGAGCCCAGTACAACTCTCGCGTACTCCCAGAGCGACTCCCCTGGTGGTCGGATAGTGCAACTGCACTTACAATGGGTAGATAACGAACATATATACGTGGAGTGATATTGGAGTGTTAAAAAAATCAAGTCCGGCGGGGGTGATGGCTCAAAGAGTCAATCTGTCCGGTGGACGAATTGTCCGTTTTGACCTGCGGAGCACTGGGGTTGCAGCCTCTTGCGGTGGCTGGGCGGGCGTCGAGGTCTGGGGTACGGTTGCCGGCTCCGGGGCGAGTCTTGTCCGAGCCTCATACACCTCCTTGTCGAATGGAGACTGGGGTCGCGGGGGGGCGGGCTGGTGCTGGCGCTCGGGACTGGTGGGGTGAGCTCGCAGAATCGGGGGCGCAAGGGGGCAGCCGCATAGGGAACGGGGAAAGGAGTTCCTCGGTGGGGGTAGATGGGGGGCTGGATCCAGCGGGTGCCAGGTCCCGGAGGGATACTGTGTCCTGGCGACCGTCCGGGAACTCAACAAATGCGTACTGTGGGTTGGAATGAAGCAGGCGCACCTTTTCAACAAGGGAGTCAGTTTTGTGCGCCCTGACGTGCTTCCTTAGGAGAACCGGGCCTGGCGTCCTCAGCCACGCCGGAAGTGAGACCCCTGTGGTAGTGCCCCTGGAACAAATGAAGAGCCGCTTGTGGGGGGTTTGGTTGGTAGCTGTACACAGGAGGGATCTAATTGCGTGGAGCGCGTCGGGGAGGACTTCCTGCCATTGGGAAACTTGGAGTTTCCTGGACCTGAGGGTCAGTAGGACGGTTCTCCCTCTCCACCTGTCCGTTCCCCCTGGGGTTGTAACTGGTAGTCCTGCTCGAGGCGATGCCCTTGTCGAGCAGGTACTGACGCAGCTCGTCACTCATAAAGGACGCACCCCGGTCACTGTGCACGTAGCTGGGGAAACCGAACAGGGTGAAGGCACTATGCAGGGCCCTAATGACTGTGTGGGAGGTCATATCGGGGCATGGGATGGCAAAGGGAAATCGGGAGAACTCGTCAATAATGTTAAGGAAGTAAATGTTTTTGTTAGTGGAGGGGAGTGGCCCTTTGAAATCGATCGCAAGGCGTTCAAAGGGCCTAGAAGCCTTGACCAGGTGGGCCCTGTCTGGTCTATAGAAGTGCGGTTTGCATTCCGCATAGATCGGGCAGTCCCTGGTGACCGCTTTTATCTCCTCGTTGGAGAAAGGCAGGTTTCGGGCTCTGATGTAGTGGGCGAGCCGGGTGACCCCTAGGTGGCAGAGGTCATCGTGGATGGCTTTTAGGCGGCTGATTTGAGCGCTGGAGCATGTCCCACGGGATAGGGCATCCGAGGGCTCGTTGAGCTTCCCTGGTCGATATTTGATATCATAATTGTAGGTGGAGAGTTCAATCCTCCACCGAAGAATTTTGTCATTTTTAATTTTGCCCCTTTGCGAGATGTCAAACATGAAAGCAACCGACCGTTGGTCGGTAATGAGGGTGAACCTCCTACCTGCGAGGTAGTGCCTCCAGTGTCGGATAGCCTCTACGGTGGTTTGTGCTTCCTTCTCGACTGAGGAGTTTCGGAGTTCTGAAGCGGATAGGGTACGGGAGAAAAATGCAACGGGCCGCCCTGCTTGGTTTAAAGTGGCTGTTAGTGCTACATCTGAGGCGTCGCTCTCAACCTGAAAGGGAGTGGATTCATCCACCGCCCGCATGGCTGCTTTGGCGATGTCGTCCCTGATGCAGCTGAAGGCTTGGCGCGCCTCAGCAGACAGGGGAAATAGTGTGGCCTTGAAGAGTGGGCGGGCTTTGTCCGCATATTGGGGGACCCACTGGGCGTAGTACTAAAAGAGCCCCAAGCACCGTTTGAGGGCCTTGGGGCCATGGGGGAGGGGGAGTTCTAAGAGTTCATGTGGTCCGGGTCTGGGCACAGGACCCCGTTCTCCACGACGTAGCCGAGGATGGCCAGTCTGTTAGTGCGGAAAACGCATTTCTCCTTGTTATATGTAAGGTTTAATGTTTGGGCCGTCTGGAGAAAACGGTGGAGGTTGGCGTCGTGGTCCTGCTGGTCATGGCCGCAGATGGTAACATTATCCAGATACGGAAACGTGGCCTGCAGCCCGTACTGGTCTACCATTCGGTCCATTGCTCGTTGGAACACCGAAACCCCGTTAGTGACGCCGAAGGGAACCCGGAGGAAATGGAAGAGGCGGCCATCGGCCTCTAACGCCGTGTAGTGGCGGTCCTCCGGGCAGATTGGGAGCTGGTGGTATGCAGACTTCAGATCCACCGTGAAAAATACCCGATATTGGGCGATCTGGTTTACCATGTCTGCAATTCTGGGGAGGGGATACGCGTGTAGGAGCATAAAGCGATTGATGGTCTGGCTATAATCGACGACCATGCGGAATTTTTCCCCGGCCTTGACGACAACCACCTGAGCTCTCCAGGGACTGTTACTGGCCTCTATGATCCCCTCACTGAGCAGCCTTCGGACCTCCGTTCTGATAAATACCCTATCCTGTAGGCTGTACCGCCTGCTGCGGGTGGCTACCGGTTTGCAATCCGGGGTGAGGTTAGCGAAGAGAGGAGGGGGGGGGCGATGCGCAGCATGGTTAGGCTGCAGATAGTGAGTGGGGGCAGGGGCCCGCCGAAGCTGAGGGTGAGACTCTTGAGGTTACATTGGAAATCCAAGCCTAAGAGGAGTGGCGCGCAGAGGTCGGGCAAGAAATACAGTTTAAATTTGGAATAGCTAGCGCCTCGAATTGTTAGCGTTGCTGTAGTGCGGCCTTGGATTTGGATGGAATGGGAGCCCGAAGCGAGGGCGATAGTTTGGTTGACGGGATAAATAGGGAGGGAACAGCGTCTTACCAGCTCTGGGTGTATGAAGCTCTCTGTGCTCCCGGAGTCGAAGAGGCACGACGTGTTGTACCCGTTGATCTGGACCACCGTCATCGAATTTCTCAGATGCTTGGGGCGAGATTGGTCGAGGATGACCGCGTTGAGTTGCGGGCCGCGTGGTGGGTGCCCGAGGGAGTCTAATTCTTCCGATCGGGCGTCCTGTCGAGTAGATGCCGCTGCGTTCTGGCGCGCTTGATGCAGGAACACTGCGCTGAGTTGCGGGCCATGTGGTGACTGCCCAGGGAGGTCGTACTCCTCCAATGAGCTGTTTGAGTCTGGGGATGCAGTTAGGGCCCGTGGATCGCACGTGGAGGGTGGTGATGAAGATGGCGTCCAAGATGGCGGCCCCCATGGATCGCACGTGGCGGGAGGGGGCGGAGCCTGAGCGTAGGCCGCAGCGTTTTGGGCCCCGCGGTCCTGCTGGTGCTGGGGCGATGTTTTTGGACTGTTGGGGTGTTGAGGGCTGGGGCCCTTCTGCCGAGGCACACTCTAGCATAGTGGCCTTTCTTCCCGCAGCTGCTGCAGGTCACGGATCAGGCTGGGCAGTGCTGCCGCGGGTGCTGGCTTTGTCCACAGAAGTGGCAGGCTGGAGCAGTTGAATAACTGGTTTGGGGAGCTGGATAGTGGCAGGCTGGAACAGTTGAATAACTGGTTTGGGGAGCTGAATAGTGGCAGGCTGGAGCAGTTGAATAACTGGTTTGGCGAGCTGAGTAGCTGGCTGGGGGAGCTGAGTAATTAGCTGGAGCAGCTGAATAGCTTGAGTATTTGACTGGGGGCCCCCATAAATCGCACGTGGCCGGCCGCATGGTGGAGGTTTGCCAGGCTTGGGGGGTCCTCAGGTCGGGGGCCCATGCGGGGTTAGCGGGGTCCGCGGGAAACGAGTTGAGGCTGCGGAATGAAACTTCCATCGTAATAGCAGCCTCTCCGGTAGTCTCTCAGCCCTGGGCCCTATTTTCTAATAGTCTCTGTCGTACATAGCTAGATCGAAGGCCCACTACAAAAACATCCTGCACAGCAAGCTCCCTATGTTCGGCCGCGGTTACGGCCTGGTAATTGCAGTCATTTGAGAGATTGTTCAACTCGCGTGCAAATTCAGCTAAAGTTTCAGTAGCTCATTGTCGCCGAGTCGTGAACACATGGCGGGCAAAGACCTCGTTCATGGGCCTAATATACATTTTGTCCAAAATCGCCAGCGCAGCGGTGTAGGAACCGGCTGGATTTAGTTGTGTAGAAATTCTGTGGCTTACCCTCGCGTGCAGTAGGCTGAGCTTTTGTTCCTCCGTAGTGCTGATCTCGGCCAGGTAGGCCTTAAAACATTTCAGCCAGTGGCAGAAGGTTTCTTTCGCCTCTGCATCCTGCGGATCGAGTTTTAGACGTCCTGGTTTTAGAGCGGATTCCATGCTTTACTTCGGCAGCTTCTTAAGTGTATTAAATTGATGGAACCACCAATTCAGCGAACACGTGTAGTTGGATCTGAACAGAGGCTTTAATACACTTACAATAGAGCCAGCCTATTCGTCGTTGAACTTCAGGTGAAATGGCAGGCTGGCTCTAAGGCACTGATCTTTATACATCGGTCCCAGGGGAAGGAGTCCTGGGCAGAGCCAAGGGAGGAGCCCAGTACAACTCTCGTGTACTCCCAGAGTGACTCCCCCTGGTGGTCGGATAGTGCAACTGCACTTACAATGGGTAGATAACGAACATATATACATGGAGTGATATTGGCAACTATATATAGTGTGAATCACATTCACCACACTCATAATATCTTCCCATTTACAAGCTGCATGTCGCAAAACATGGCGCAAAACATACACATCTTGCATTCCTCTCCTTTTCTCACTGCAACCCTATGCTTCTGACTTTCTATAATAATAATCTTTATTATTGTCACGAGTAGATTTACATTAACACTGCAATGAAGTTACTTTGTAAATCCCTAGTTGCCACATTCCGGTGCCTGTTCAGGTGCACTGAGGGAGAATTCAGAATGTCCCAATTACCTAAAGCACGTCTTTCAAGACTTGTGGGAGGAAACCGGAGCACCCGGAGGAAACCCACGCAGACACGGGGAGAATGTGCAGACTCCACACAGACAGTGACCCAAGCGAGAATTGAACCCGGGAGGCTGGCACTATGAAGCAACACTGTTAACCACTATGCTACTGTGCCGTCTCTCTTAGATATCCAGTAACTGCCACAAGATCAAACCCTACACAGTAGCGTGATCCAAGAGAGGAAGGGTACCGAGTACAAAGAATGTTCTGTCATTCACAGCCCAACTCAAATGTGGGCATGCATGTGGTTTAGAAGCTGCCACAGAGATGGGGCCTGTACATGGTGAATCACTGGACAGCATACTGCAGCCAGACCAGGTGGGAGTGGGTGTGCAAGTACCAGCTTCTCAGAGGGCAAGCTTACAAACAGGTTTTGCTGCAGACAACTCAGATTGGCACTATGACGGAGCGCTGCACAGAAAAAGGCCGAAGGTTACCTGCGGTGGAATGTTTAATACATTGGCAGGTCTGGTTGAAAGTCTGCTTTCACTGTAGGAGTGTATGTTGGAGTCTAGTATAAACTTAGCACAGAGCCTTGCACAGGACATGAAGTCAATTCATTCCAGCATGGAAGTGGTGGCCAAATCCATGTCAGCATTTGTAGATTCTGTCACACAACACAGCTGCCCCCACAAAGCCATGAGTGTGCATTCAGTGGCACACTGCCCCATGGAGAAGCTGGCTATCCTGACAAAGCAATGGGAATACTCTATCTGCTTCCCGCTAGTCAAAAAGAACACTATAAACCTCTGTCTTCTGGCAAAAAGCAGCTGCACCCTTATGCAGCAATGGACGCCGAACTGTTCCAGACGGGAACAGTCTCAATGTGAAGAGATTCATGGCCACAACCAACTTCACAACCATTGGCAACACCTCGCCCTGCTCTAAGGCTGCACGTCTGCTTGAAAGATGTGGTATATTTCCACAAGCACCTCCTTCATAACCTGGAGACGGTGCACACACTGTTTCTGCCTTAGGTTGATTAAGAGAAATGCTCTTGGAAAACCCTGCGTGAATATAGTCTGCTGCTGAGAGCACCTCCTATCCCAGTCCTCCAACTTCTGCACGCAGTTTTTCCTCTCTTTGAAGCCTCTGTTCAAATCTCTCTTGTTACTTTTTAGGCTTAGGGGACTGGTAACTGCAGCGACAATGACTGGGAGCATGTGGTCTGACCTGAACCCTTGAATCAAGCACCACTCCCTGTCAACGCCACCAATTTTAAACAACTCTGCAAAGCACCAATTACTTCCACACACTGAGACGGAGCCAGTGGAAATTCATCAGCACCTAACTTGAGAGTGGTTAATGATCCCTTTAAATAGTGTTGGTGGGGTTTTGGATCCTTCCTGTTGCTGTGGTTACAACTGCTACTGTGTTTAACTGTGCATGTTTTAAGAAAAGGTGTTAACTTGTTTTTTTTCATGCCGTGGCATAATTGTGCATAGGTGTACGGATGCCATTTTGGAACCAAAATGCCATCCATTGAGCTGAAACTACAGGTGCAATGGAACCACACAACATTGGCTTGTCAATACTCCAGCAGAAGTCACTGAAAAGCAATGGAAAAATCTATTTAAGTCCTCTCCGCTTGCCCAGAGATGATGAAACTGGTTGCAGTGCCCCATTTGATGCCCTGGGCATTAAATTCTTACAACAAATGCTGGATGTAAAAGTTAGTTTCAATTTCAAGAACGCAAACTAACTTTGTGCAGATTTAAATTTATTAAACTCTTAACAACCTCTTTAAAAATACAGGTATTGGGGGTCATTTATTATCACAGCAAAGTCAGATACGATTTAAAATGAGATGTGCATCTCTTTGTATTTTGCTTTCCCTCCAGGTATAGTGGCAACTTAGTGTCAACCTGCAGCCAATGAAATGCATTTGTAATTTGGTTCAAACCGTACAGACTCCTTTTTTAAACCTATGTAAAATTATTATTCAACAGAAATATAAGGTGGACTTAAAGATATCTAAGATAGGATGTGTTTTTTTAATTTTAAATTTATATTGTGCTTTTTTACACAGTAAAACTTCCCAAGGAGCTTTCCAGGATAATTGGCAGGCAAACTTTGACACTGAGCTACTGAGGTGATGAAAAGCATAATCAAAGAGAGAGTTTAGTTAGCCACCAATCACACAAAAAGCTGCTGTACAAGAAAGACCATTTAAAATGAGTTTCTAATGCTTCTGGTATTCATATAAAACTTACATAGCCAAACAAAAAGGACTCTGACTTTTCGGAGAATTTTGCATACATAGTATGACAGATTGCATTGAAATTAACAATCCCTTTATAAGCTGCGCTTTAATTGCAAAACCTCCAGCTATATTTGTTGCTTTTAATTGTACAACATATTTAAACATCTTTTGCTAGAGTCCCCCTTTAAGCGGGTGGGTTCTCAGAAGGTCATGTGGCCTGATCAGCCAATAGGATCAGAGCATGTGAACGCTAGTCACAGGTTTCCCAGTTAGTTAGGAATTTGGAGTTTTGGAACATGGGGGGCATTCTCCCCTACCCGGCGTGACGGGGGGTCCCAGCGTAGGGGAGTAGCGCCAACCACTCTGGGGTCGGGCCTCCCCAAAGGTGGGGAATTCTCCCCACCTTTGGGGGCTAGCCCCGCGCCGGAGCGGTTGGCACCAGAAGACTGACGCAAAAAACCGGCGCCCCCGGCAGCGGGGCTGGCCGAAAGGCTTTCGCCGGTCGGAGCATGCGCGATGTGGGTTTCTCTTCCACTTCCGCCATGGCGGAGGCCGTGGCGGCCGCGGAAGGAGAAAGAATGCACCCAGGGCACTGGCCCGGAGTCTGAGCGGGGGGCCCCGACCGCGGGCCAGACCACCATGGGGGCACCTCCCGGGGTTCGATCACCCCCCGCCCCCCTCAGTCCCCGGGGCCCGCTCGCGCCACTGAGCCCGCCGTTACAGAGGTGGTTCAAACCTCGGCGGCGGGAGAGGCCTTCCAGCGGCGGGACTTTGGCCCAGCCGGGCCGGAGAATCACCGCAGGGGACTCGCCGATCGGAGTGGCGAATTTCCCGCCACCGCCACTTCCCGGGTGACGGAGAATCTCTGCCACGGCGGGGGCTGGATTTTCGGCGGCCCCAGGCGATTCTCCGACCCTGCTGGGGGGTCGGAGAATTTCACCCATGGTAACTTTTAACTCATTCTCTGTATAGTTTCTTACTTTGAATATTTTTTTAATTTTACAATTAGGGGTCAATTGAGCATGGCCAATCTACCTACTCTGCACATCTTTGGGTTGTGGGGGTGAGACCCACCAGACACGGGGAGAATGTGCAAACTCCACACTGACAGTGACCCAGGGCCAGGATCGAACCGAGATCCTTGGCGCTGTGAGGCAGCAATGCGAACCCACTGCGGCACCGTGCTGCCCCCATAACCTTATTTTAATAAACCATTCATTTGTTAACCTACCTGGAAGTTGTCTGTCTGTCAGGATACTACAGTTATTTACTCATCTTGTTTGTAAATGATCATGAATAATGTGTTTAGTAGAATTTGCCCATGTCAGTTGTAGTATAATTAACAATATGGAGTGACTTCTTTTGTTTAATCCACATATTTTAAGATCAACTTTGCCCCAACACATCTCTATTTTCTTCTGCTAGTCTGTGCATGACATAGGCCAAGATTTCTGACCACCCCTACCCCCCCCCGCCCCCCCCCCCCCCCGTGCCCCCCCCCCCCCCCCCCCCCCCCCCCCACTCCGCCATGATGGGTTTTCCTGCAGCAGATGCAGTGGATGCAGCAGGCCATTAGCCGCTGGTAGGATTTTCCAGTCCTGCCAGACTCCATGGGATTTTGCGTGGCTATTCCGCCCCACCACTGGGGTACCTGACACATGGTGTCGGCCTTTGCTGGACTGGTAGATTCTGCCAGTGGGAAGGACCAGAAACCTTGGTGCTATTTGCATTTAGAAATATTTGCTTGCAATCAGCTCTTAACATTTTCATGGGAATTTTGTGGAATCAACAGTGAATTATTCATATTCTAACGGATAATAATGACTGAGGTAGTACTGAAAGTGTGGGATCACTGTTCTTTTCTGAACACAGCCCTGAAGAATCCAGACTTGTATTTAAACCTGTGTAAATGAATTGAATGAGTTATAATCTCACCCCAGGTTTCTACTGTTAGTTAATCTGGTTAGTCAGCTACAATCAATTACAGAAAACCAGATTAGGGATCGGCCAATTTAGCAGGTATCTTGTTGTTTGCTGCACAGGAATGTCTACTGGAGACTTCCGGTTGCGGCTATGCGGAGCTAAGCCGCACGTTCGGCAGCTCCCGCCAGGAACGGACCTTTGGGCTCTTTTTAGGGCCCCCAGCGGTACTTGATCGACGGGTCCCGACGTGGGAAGGTGTCAGCAGCAGATCTCCAGTGTTCTATGTTCTGGACCAGGAGTGGGGCCAGCAAAATAGCGGTGGCAGCGCCTGGGAAAAAGCGGGGCAAGAAAAACAAGATGGCGGCCGGCGGAGGCCTCTCGAGGAATGGAGGCAGTGGGCGCAGGAGCAGCAGGAGACTCTCCAGCGCTGCTTTCGGGAGCTCAAAATGGAGCTGCTAGAATCGTTGAAGGCTACTACTGACAAGCTGCTGGAGACGCAGACAGCCCAGGGGGTGGCAATCCGGGAGCTCCGACAATAAGCCTCCGAAAGAGAGGATGTGGCCTCGGCCCTCACGGTAAAGGTGGAGATGCATGAGGCGCTCCATAAGAAGCGGCAGGAGCGGTTCGAGGAGATGGAGAACCGGTCGAGGCGGAAGAATTTGCGGATCCTGGGCCTCACGGAGGGGCTGGAGGGGTCAGACCTGGGGGCCTATGTAGTCGTCTTGCTGAACTCGCTGATGGGAGCTGGGTCCTTCCAGGGGTCCCTGGAGCTGGAGGGGCCCACAGAATATTGGCCAGGAGGCCCAAGCTGAATGAGCCGCCACGGGCGGTGCTGGTGCGGTTCCACAGGTTCGCTGACCGGGAGTGTGTGCTCAGGTGGGCCAAGAAGGAGCGGAGTGTGAGAACACGGTGGTGCGGTGTGGTGAATGAGATTCACACGGTATTATAAGTTACCAATGTCACTCTTTTCGAAGTATATATATGTATCAATATTGTAAATGCAGCTGCACTACCTGACCACCAGAGGGAGTAGCTCTGGGAGTACTCGAGAGTTTGTACTGGGCTCCCCCTTGGCTCCGCCCAGAACTCCTCCCCCTGGAGCTGCTGTATAAAGATCCGTTCCACAGAGTCAACCAGCCAGTTCACCGAAAGTTCAACGGCTAACAGGCTGGCTCTGTTGTAAGTATATTAAAACCGCTATTCTAATCCTATAAGTACGTGTCCGTAGAATTGATGGTTCCATCAATTTAATATACTTACGAAACAGTCGAAGTAAATCATGGAAGCAGCCCTCAAGCCCGGACGCCTAGAACTCGACCCGCAGGATGCAGAGGCTAAAGAAATTTTTTCCCACTGGCTGAGATGTTTTAAGGCCTACCTGGCAGAAGCCAGCACTGCTGGAACAATGGAGGAACAAAAACTCAGCCTACTGCATGGGAGGGTAAGCCACAGAATTTCCACACAGCTAAATCTGGCCAGTTCTTACATCGCAGCGCTGGCGATATTGGACAAAATGTATGTTAGGCCCATTAACGAGGTTTATGCACGCCACGTGTTTACGACTCGCCATCAGCGGCCTACAGAAACGCTAGCCGAATTTGTACGGGAACTGAACAAACTTTTTAATGACTGTAATTATCAAGCCGTTACCGCGGCTGAACATAGGGAGCTTGCTGTGCGGGACATTTTCGTAGCGGGCCTTAGATCTAACTATGTGTGCCAAAGACTGCTAGAAAAGGGGGCCCAGGACTTAGATACTACTGTGGAGGCTGCTACCACTATGGAAGTCTCCTTCCGCAGCCTCACCTCGTTTCCCGCGGACCCCGCGACCTCATCATTAACCCCCGACCAACAATTCCCCCAGGCCTGTGCCGCACGGCCCCCCAGCTACCAGTTACTCTGCTGCCCCAGCCAGCTACTCAGCTGCGCCAGCCAGCTACTCAGCTGCCCCAGCCTGCCATTTCTGTGGCCAAAGCCAGCACCCGCGGCAGCACTGCCCAGCCCGGAGGACCGCCACTACATGGCGTTCGAGGCCGATGGCCGCCTCTTCTATTTCCTCCGGGTTCCCTTCGGCGTCACTAACGGGGTTTCGGTGTTCCAACTGCCCTTCCTGCAGCAGCTGCGGGAAGAAAGGCCACTATGCCAGAGTGTGCCTCGCGAAAAGGGCCCCAGTTTCTAACTCCCCAGTAGAGAGAACAAATCGCTCCCAGCACTAGCGGGCCCGCGGGGCCCGAAACGCTGCGGCCTATGCCCCGACTCCACCCCCTCCCGCCACGTGCGATCCATGGGGGCCGCCATCTTGGCAAACCCTAACCATGCGGCCGGCCACGTGCGACTCATGGGGGCCGCCATCTTGGATGCCAACTTCCTCGCCGCTCACCACGTGCGATCCACGGGCCCCATCTGCATCTGCATGCTCAGAAAGCTCATCTGAAGACTACGACTTCCCCGGGCACTCATCACGCGGCCCGCAACTCAACGCGGTCACCCTAGATCAATCCCGCCACAAGCACCTACGAAATTCGATGGCGGAGGTCCAGATCAACGGGGACAGCACACCATGCCTCTTTGACTCCGGGAGCACCGAGAGCTTTATACACCCAGAGCTGGTAAGACACTGTTCGCTTCCTATTTTTCCTGTGAGCCAAACTATCGCCCTTGCTTCGGGCTCCCACTCAGTCCAAATCCAAGGACGCACCGTCGCTACGCTCACAATTCGAGGCGCTAGTTATTCAAAATTTAAACTTTATGTCCTGCCTGACCTCTGCGCGCCACTCTTACTAGGCCTGGATTTCCAGTGCAACCTCAAGAGACTCACCCTCAGCTTTGGCGGGCCCCTGCCCCCACTCACTATCTGCAGCATAGCCATGCTGCGCATCTCCCCCCCTCCTTACTTCACCAATCTCACTCCAGATTGCAAACCAGTAGCTACTCGCAGCAGGCGATACAGCCTACAGGATAGAGTCTTTATCCGATCGGAGGTCCGACGGCTGCTCAGTGAGGGGATCATAGAGGCCAGTAATAGTCCCTGGAGAGCTCAGGTGGTGGTCGTCAAGACCGGGGAAAAAGTTTGCATGGTCGTCGACTATAGCCAGACCATAAATCGCTTTACGCTCCTCGACGCGTAGCCCCTCCTCAGAATTGCAGACATGGTTAACCAGATCGCCCAATATCGGCTATTTTCCACGGTGGATCTGAAGTCTGCATACCACCAGCTCCCAATCCGCCCGGAGGACCGCCACTACGCGGCTTTCGAGGCCGATGGCCGCCTCTTCCATTTCCTCCGGGTTCCCTTCGGCGTCACTAATGGGGTTTCGGTGTTCCAACGAGCAATGGACCGAATGGTAGACCAGTACGGGCTGCGGGCCACGTTTCCGTACTTGGACAATGTTACCATCAGCGGCCATGACCAGCAGGACCACGACACCAACCTCCACCGTTTTCTCCAGACGTCACAGAAATTAAACCTCACTTATAACAAGGAGAAATGCGTTTTCCGCACAAACAGACTGGCCATCCTCAGCTACGTCGTGGAGAACGGAGTCTCCAGACCCAGACCCCTCTTAGAATTCCACCTCCCCCATGGCCCAAGGCCCGCAAACGGTGCTTGGGGCTCTTTTCATATTACGCCCAGTGGGTCCCTCAATATGCGGACAAAGCCCGCCCACTCTATAAGGACACATCATTTTCCCTATCTGCTGAGGCCATCAGCTGCATCAAGGAGGACATCGCCATGGACAAAGCAGCCATGCGGGCGGTGGATGAATCCACTCCCTTTCAGGTTGAGAGCGACGCCTCAGAGGTAGCGCTAGCAGCCACTTTAAATCAGGCAGGGAGGCCCGTTGCATTTTTCTCCCATACCCTATCCGCTTCAGAACTCCGACACTCCTCAGTCGAGAAGGAAGCACAAGCCATCGTGGAGGCTGTTCGACACTGGAGGCACTACCTCGCAGGTAGGAGGTTCACCCTCATCACCGACCAACGATCGGTTGCCTTTATGTTTGACAACTCGCAAAGGGGCAAAATAAAAAATGATAAAATCCTTCGGTGGAGGATCGAACTCTCCACCTACAATTACGATATCAAATATCGACCGGGGAAGCTCAACAAGCCCTCGGATCCCCTATCCCACAGGACATGCGCCAGCACGCAGGTCAGCCATCTGAAAGCCATCCACGTTGACCTCTGCCATCCAGGGGTCACCCGGCTCGCCCACTACATCAGAGCCCGAAACCTGCCTCTCTCCAACGAGGAGGTAAAAGCGGTCACCAGGGACTGCCCGATCTGTGCAGAGTGCAAACTGCACTTCTATAGACCAGACAGGGCCCACCTGGTCAAGGCTTCTAGGCCCTTTGAATGCCTTGCGATCGATTTCAAAGGGCCACTCCCCTCCACTAACAAGAACATTTATTTCCTCAACATCATCGATGAAATTCTCCCGATTCCCTTTTGCCATTCCGTGCCCCGACATGACCTCCCACACAGTCATTAGGGCCCTGCATAGTGTCTTCACCCTGTTCGGTTTCCCCAGCTACGTGCACAGCGACCGGGGTTCGTCCTTTATGAGCGACGAGCTGCGTCAGTACCTGCTCGACAAGGGCATTGCCTCGAGCAGGACTACCAGCTACAACCCCAGGGGGAACGGGCAGGTGGAGAGGGAGAATGCGATGGTCTGGAAGACCGTCCTACTGACCCTCCGGTCTAGAAAACTCCAAGTGTCCCAATGGGGGCCGACAGTGGGAGCTACCCTAGAGGAGGCGGGGTCGGGCAGGGGGAAAGCGCGGGCTTTTCTTTTGTTTCCCACGCTGAGGGTGGATGGGGGCGGGGTCAGAGCTGAGAAGCACGGGCTTTTTTCCCCCCCGCGCGAGAGCGGGAGGGCTAAGAGGAGGGTCTGCTGATGGGCATGGGGGAGGAGAAGTAGCCCCACGTTGGGAGGGGTTGGAGGTGTAGCGGGAGTCGCCGGGGTCAGCAGAAGTTAACTGGCATAGCAGAGTGCTATGGAGGGAGTAACACGGCTGGGAGGGGTCCTAGCTGGGGGCGGGGGGGGGGGGGGAGAGATGGGGGGGGGGGGGGGGGGGGAGGGATGGGGGGGAGGGTACCGAGTTGCTGCTGAAATGGCCAGGAAGGAGCTGGAGTATGCGGGGGGGGCTGGGGTGGGGGTTTGCCACCATGAGGAACGGGCCGAGCGGGGGGCACTGGACGGGGGCGGGCAGGGGACAGGTTATGGCTAGTCGGCAGGGGATGGGGGCAGAGAGCCCTCTGATCCGGCTGATAACTTGGAATGTGCGGGGGCTGAATGGGCCGGTCAAACGGGCCCGGGTGTTTACGCACCTGAAGGGGCTGAAGGCAGACGTGGCTACGCTCCAGGAGACGGACCTCAAGGTGGTGGACCAGGTTAGACTGAGGAAGGGATGGGTAGGCCAGGTGTTTCATTCGGGGCTGGATGCAAAGAATCGGGGGGTGGCGATCCTGGTGGGAAAAAGGGTGTCTTTTGAGGCGTCAAAGGTGGTGGCTGACAGTGGAGGGAGGTATCTGATGGTGAGCGGCAAGTTGCAAGGGGAGCGGGTGGTGCTGGTGAATGTCTATGCCCCGAATTGGGACGATGCGGGTTTTATGCGGCGTATGCTGGGCCGCATTCTGGATTTAGAGACGGGGGGCCTGGGGGGGACTTTAACACAGTGCTGGATCTCCCATTGGATCGATCCATGTCCAGGACGGGCAGGAGGCCCGCGGCGGCTAAGGTATTGAGGGGGTTTATGGACCAGATGGGAGGGGTGGATCCTTGGAGGTTCGCGAGGCCGAGGGCCAGGGAGTATTCATTTTTCTCCCACGTGCATAACGCCTATTCCCAGATCGATTTTTTTGTTCTGAGCAGGGGGCTGGTTTCGAGGGTGGAGGATGCTGAATACTCTGCCATTGCCATTTTGGATCATGCCCCACACTGGGTGGACCTCGGGCTGGGGGAGGAGAGAGACCAGCGCCCACTCTGACGCCTGGAGTTGGGACTGCTGGCGGATGAGAAGGTGGGCGGGCGGGTTTGGGGATGTATCAAGAGGTACTTAGAGGCCAGTGATAAGGGGGAGGTCCGAGTGGGGACGGTTTGGGAAGCATTGAAGGCGGTGATTAGAGGGCGGTTGATTTCCATCTGAGCCCATAGGGAGAGGGGAGAGCAAAGAGAGAGGGAGAGGCTGGTGGGGGAGATGGTGAGGGTGGATAGGAGATATGCGGAGGCTCCGGAGGAGGGATTGCTGGGGGAGCGACGTAACCTTCAGGCCAGGTTCGATCTACTGACCACCAGAAAGGCGGAAGCTCAGTGGAGGAAAGCACAGGGAGCGGTGTACGAATATGGGGAGAAGGCGAGCAGGATGCTGGCGCATCAGCTCCGTAAGCGGGACGCGGCCAGGGAGATTGGTGGAGTGAAGGTTAGGGGAGGGAGTGTGGTGCGGGGGGAGGGGGGGGGGGTGAGGGTAGACGTTAATGGGGTCTTTAGGGACTTTTATGGGGAATTGTACCGGCCTGAACCCCCGGTGGGGGGGTGGGGGGGGGGGGGGGGGGGGGGGGGGTCGGAATGGGGCGCTTTTTGGACAGGCTGAGATTTCCGAAGGTGAAGGAGGGACAGGTGGAGGGGCTGGGGGCGCCGATTGAGCTGGAGGAGCTGGTCACTGGGATAGGCAGCATGCAGTCGGGGAAGGCGCCTGGGCCAGATGGTTTCCGGTCGAATTTTATAAAATGTACGCAGACCTACTGGTTAGGACCTTTAACGAGGCAAGGGAGAGGGGGGGGGCTTTGCCCCCAACTATGTCACGGGCGCTGATTTCCTTGATCCTTAAGCGGGACAAGGACCCCCTGCAGTGTGGATCATATAGGCCGATCTCGCTGTTAGATGTGGATGCCAAGCTGTTGGCGAAGATCTTGGCCACAAGGACTGTGTGCCGGGGGTCATTCATGAGGACCAGACGGGGTTTGTGAAGGGAAGGCAGCTGAACACCAATATACGTAGGCTTCTGAATGTTATAATGATGCCGGCGGTAGAAGGGGAGGCGGCGATAGTGGTGGCATTAGACGCGGAGAAGGCCTTTGATAAGGTTGAGTGGGGGTGCTTGTGGGAGGTGCTGGAAAGGTTTGGGTTCGGGGAGGGGTTTATCAGTTGGATGAGGCTGTTATATGAGGCCCCGATGGCGAGCGTAGCCACGAATAGGAGGAGATCGGAGTACTTTCGGTTGTACCGAGGGACGAGGCAGGGGTGTCCCCTGTCCCCTTTGCTCTTTGCGTTGGCAATTGAGCCCCTGGCCATGGCGTTGAGGGAGTCGGGGAATTGGAGGGGTCTGGTGCGGGGTGGGGAGGAGCACCGAGTGTCACTTTACGCAGATGACTTGTTGCTATATGTGGCGGACCCAGTGGGGGGACTGCCGGAGGTGATGACGATCCTTAGGGAATTTGGGGGCTTTTCAGGGTACAAGCTCAACCTGGGTAAGAGTGAGTTGTTCGTCGTGCACCCGGGGGATCAGGAGGAGGGGATTGGTAGGCTCCCACTGAAAAGGGCAGGGAGGAGCTTTAGGTACCTGGAAGTCCAGGTGGCTAGGAGTCTGTCCCTGTTGCTCAGAAGGGAAGGGGGGAAAGGAGTAGAACATTAGTAATTGGAGACTCAATAGTCAGGGGCACAGATAGGAGATTTTGTGGGTGTGAGAGAGACTCACGTTTGGTATGTTGCCTCCCAGGTGCAAAGGTACGTGATGTCTTGGATCGTGTTTTCCGGGTCCTTAAGGGGGAGGGGGAGCAGCCCCAAGTCGTAGTCCACATTGGCACTAACGACATAGGTAGGAAAGGGGACAAGGATGTCAGGCAGGCCTTTAGGGAGCTAGGATGGAAGCTCAGAGCGAGAACAAACAGAGCTGTTATCTCTGGGTTGTTGCCCGTGCCACGTGATAGTGAGACGAGGAATAGGGAGAGAGAGCAATTAAACACGTGACGACAGGGATGGTGCAGGCGGGAGGGATTCAGATTTCTGGATAACTGGGGCTCTTTCTGGGGAAGGTGGGACCTCTATAGACAGGATGGTCAACATCTGAACCTGAGGGGCACCAATATCCTGGGGGGGGGGGGGGAGATTTGTTAGTGCTCTTTGGGGGGGTTTAAACTAATTCAGCAGGGGCATGGAAACCTGGATTGTAGTTTTGGGGTACGGGAGATTGAGAGTATAGAGGTCAGGAGCACAGATTTGACTTCGCAGGAGGGTGCCAGTGTTCAGGTAGGTGGTTTGAAGTGTGTCTACTTCAATGCCAGGAGTATACGAAATAAGGTAGGGGAACTGGCAGCATGGGTTGGTACCTGGGACTTCGATGTTGTGGCCATTTCAGAGACATGGATAGAGCAGGGACAGGAATGGTTGTTGCAGGTTCCGGGGTTTAGGTGTCTTAGTAAGCTCAGAGAAGGGGGCAAAAGAGGGGGAGGTGTGGCGCTGCTAGTCAAGGACAGTATTATGGTGGCGGAAAGGATGCTAGATGGGGACTCTTCTTCCGAGGTAGTATGGGCTGAGGTTAGAAACAGGAAACGAGAGGTCACCCTGTTGGGAGTTTTCTACAGGCCACCTAATAGTTCTAGGGATGTAGAGGAAAGGATGGCGAAGATGATTCTGGAAAAGAGCGAAAGTAACAGGGTAGTTGTTATGGAAGACTTTAACTTTCCAAATATTGACTGGAAAAGATATAGTTCGAGTACATTAGATGGGTCGTTCTTTGTACAATGTGTGCAGGAGGGTTTCCTGACACAATATGTTGACAGGCCAACAAAAGGCGAGGCCACATTGGATTTGGTTTTGGGTAATGAACCAGGCCAGGTGTTAGATGTGGAGGTAGGTGAGCACTTTGGAGACAGTGACCACAATTTGGTGACCTTTACGTTAGTGATGGAAAGGGATAAGTATACCCCGCAGGGCAAGAGTTATAGCTGGGGGAAGGGCAATTATGATGCCATTAGACATGACTTAGGATGTGTAGGTTGGAGAAGTAGGCTGCAAGGGTTGGGCACACTGGATATGTGGAACTTGTTCAAGGAACAACTATTGCATGTTCTTGATAAGTACGTACCAGTCAGGCAGGGAGGAAGGGGTAGAGCGAGGGAACCGTGGTTTACCAAAGAAGTGGAATCTCTTGTTAAGAGGAAGAAGGAGGCCTATGTGAAGATGAGGCGTGAAGTTTCAGTTGGGGCGCTTGATAGTTACAAGGAAGCGAGGAAGGATCTAAAGAGAGAGCTAAGACGAGCAAGAAGGGGACATGAGAAGTCTTTGGCAGGTAGGATCAAGGAAAACCCAAAAGCTTTCTATAGGTATGTCAGGAATAAAAGAATGACTAGGGTAAGGGCAGGGCCAGTCAAGGACAGTGGTGGGAAGTTGTGTGTGGAGGCTGAGGAGATAAGCGAGATAATAAATGAATACTTTTCGTCAGTATTCACTCAGGAAAAAGATAATGTTGTGGAGGAGAATGCTGAGACCCAGGCTATTAGAATAGATGGCATTGAGGTGCGTAGGGAAGAAGTGTTGGCAATTCTGGACAAGGTGAAAATAGATAAGTCCCCGGGGCCTGATGGGATTTATCCTAGGATTCTCTGGGAAGCTAGGGAAGAGTTTGCTGAGCCTTTGGCTTTGATTTTTATGTCATCATTGGCTCCAGGAATAGTGCCAGAGGACTGGAGGATAGCAAATGTGGTCCCTTTGTTCAAGAAGGGGAGTAGAGATAACCCCGGTAACTATAGGCCGATGAGCCTCACGTCTATTGTGGGTAAAGTCTTGGAGAGGATTATAAGAGATACGATTTATAATCATCTAGATAGGAATAATATGATTAGGGATAGTCAGCATGGTTTTGTGAAGGGTAGGTCATGCCTCACAAACCTTATCGAGTTCTTTGAGAAGATGACTGAACAGGTAGACGAGGGTAGAGCAGTTGATGTGGTGTATATGGATTTCAGTAAAGCGTTTGATAAGGTTCCCCAAGGTCGGCTATTGCAGAAAATATGGAGGCTGGGGATTGAGGGTGATTTAGAGATGTGGATTAGAAATTGGCTAGTTGAAAGAAGACAGAGGGTGGTGGTTGATGGCAAATGTTCAGAATGGAGTTCAGTTACGAGTGGCGTACCACAAGGATCTGTTCTGGGTCCGTTGCTGTTTGTCATTTTTATAAATGACCTAGAGGAGGGCACAGAAGGTTGGGTGAGTAAATTTGCAGACGACTCTAAAGTCGGTGGAGTTGTAGACAGTGTGGAAGGATGTTGCAGGTTGCAGAGGGACATAGATAAGCTGCAGAGCTGGGCTGAGAGGTGGCAAATGGAGTTTAATGTAGAGAAGTGTGAGGTGATTCACTTTGGAAAGAAAAACAGGAATGCGGAATATTTGGCTAATGGTAAAATTCTTGGTAGTGTGGATGAGCAGAGGGATCTCGGTGTCCATGTACATAGATCCCTGAAAGTTGCCACCCAGGTTGATAGGGTTGTGAAGAAGGCCTATGGTGTGTTGGCCTTTATTGGTAGACATGATGTGGAGATGCCGGCGTTGGACTGGGGTGAGCACAGTAAGAAGTCTTACAACACCAGGTTAAAGTCCAACAGGTTTGTTTCAAACACGAGCTTTCGGAGCACGGCTCCTTCTTCAGGTGAAGAAGGAGCCGTGCTCCGAAAGCTCGTGTTTGAAACAAACCTGTTGGACTTTAACCTGGTGTTGTAAGACTTCTTACTTTATTGGTAGAGGAATTGAGTTCCGAAGCCATGAGGTCATGTTGCAGCTGTACAAAACTCTGGTACGGCCGCATTTGGAGTATTGCGTACAGTTCTGGTCGCCTCATTATAGGATGGACGTGGAAGCTTTGGAACGGGTGCAGAGGAGATTTACCAGGACGTTGCCTGGTATGGAGGGAAAATCTTATGAGGAAAGGCTGGTGGACTTGAGGTTGTTTTCGTTAGAGAGAAGGTTAAGAGGTGACTTAATAGAAGCATACAAAATAATCAGAGGTTTAGATAGGGTGGACAGTGAGAGCCTTCTCCCACGGATGGAGGTGGCTAGCACGAGGGGACATAGCCTTAAATTGAGGGGTAATAGATATAGGACAGAGGTCAGAGGTAGGCTTTTTACGCAAAGAGTGGTGAGGCCGTGGAATGCCCTACCTGCAACAGTAGTGAACTCGCCAACATTGAGGGCATTTAAAAGTTTATTGGATAAGCATATGGATGATAATGGCATAGTGTAGGTTAGATGACCGTTAGTTTTTGACATCGTGGGCCGAAGGGCCTGTACTGCGCTGTATCGTTCTATGTTCAATGTTCTCTGAGCTGGGGGGCCCTACACAAACTTAACCTCATTGGGCTGGTGGAGCAAATGGAGTAGGAGTTTAAAAGATGGGACATGTTGCCACTGTCGCTGGCGGGCAGGGTGCAGTCAGTCAAGATGACGGTGCTCCCGACATTTTTGTTCCTGTTCCAGTGTCTCCCCATCCTTATCCCGAAGGCCTTTTTTAGGAGGGTCAACAGGAGTATTACGGGATATGTATGGGCGCATGGGACTCCGAGGGTGAGAAGGGTTTTTTTGGAGCGGGGCAGGGATAGGGAGGGGCTGGCACTGTCCAACCTCTGTGGGTACTATTGGGCTGCCAATGCAGTGATGGTGCGTAAGTGGGTAATGGACGGGGCAGGGGCAGCATGGAAGAGGATGGAGATGCCGTCCTGTGTGGACACGAGCCTGGAGGCGCTGGTAACGGCGCTGTTGCCGCTCCAACGAGGAATACCACGAGCCCGGTGGGGCGGCTACCCTCAAAATTTGGGGGCAATGGAGATGGCATAGGGGGGAGGTGGGGGGCTCGACGGAGTCCCCGATAGGGGGGAACGACCAGTTTGTTTCAGGGAGCATTGATGGCGGGTTTCTTAGCTGGCACAGGGTACGTATTAGGAGGTTGGGGGACCTGTTTGTATATGGGAGGTTTGCGAGCTTGGGTGAGTTAGAGGGGAAATTTGGGAACATGTTTAGGTACATGCAGGTTAGGGCGTTTGCCAGGCGGCAAGTGGAGAGGTTCCCTCTGTTGCCCCCACGTGAGGTACGGGACAGGGTGCTCTCGGGGGTGTGGGTTGGAGGAGGGAGGATTTTGGATGTGTATCACGTAATGCAGGAGGTAGATGAAGGATAAATGGGAAGAGGAGCTGGGTGAGGAGATTGAGGAGGGGACGTGGGCGGATGCCCTGGAAAGGGTAAATTCCCCCTCTTCTTGTGCGAGGCTTAGCCTCATACAGTTCAAGGTGCTGCATAGGGCTCACATGGCTGGGACGAGGATGAGCAGGTTCTTCTGAGGCGAAGACAGGTGTGCTAGGTGCTCGGAGAGCCCAGTGAACCATGCCCATATGTACTGGGCATGTCCAGAGCTGGGGGTATTTTGGAAGGGGGAGCAAGGACGGTGTCGAGGGTGGTAGGATCCAGGGTCGAGCCAGGCTGGGGCTCGCGATATTTGGGGTAGCAGTGGACCGGGAGTGCAGGAGGCGAAAGAAGCCGGGGTTCTGGCCTTTGCGTCCCTAGTAACCCGGCGGAGGATTTTGCTTCAGTGGAAGGATGAGAGGCCCCCAAGCGTGGAGGCCTGGGTCAATGACATGGCGGGGTTCATCAAGTTGGAGAAGGTGAAATTTGCCCTGAGGGGATCAGTACAGGGGTTCTTTAGGCGGTGGCAGCCTTTCCTCGACTTCCTGGCAGAACGGTAGGAAAATAGGCCGGCAGCAGCAGCAACCCGGGGGGGGGGGTTTCGGTGGAGGGGAGAGATGTGTACATGTGTTTGTTGAATATGCCGGGTGCTAATCTATTTCTTCTTTCTATAGTTACCGGGGGGGGGGGGTTTGGTTTTGGGTTTTTTTGGGGGTTTTTTTTTTCTTTTTTGTTGTTAATAATGTTTTCTTGTTAATATTTTCTGTTTTTGATATTTTGTGAAAATCTCATTAAAAATTATTTTTAAAGAAAAAGGAATGTCTACTAGAAATGAAGGCTGGAGTCTGGGTGAATACAGGATCTGAAATGTGTGTGACATCCTCCTCAGTTACATAACCCACAAATACTCGCGGTCAAATCTCAGGCAAGATACTGGCTGATGGCTGGGCCTATGAAACTGCTCCACTGAGAGTACTGAAATCTTGAAGTGATGGCGAGGAGGGGGGAATGAGTGGAAAAAGGCATTGAGGCTAATATTTTTATAACAAGCTTAGCAAATGCTTCAGTAACAACCACTGAATACTGATATAATTATGATCCATATCAGCCTCCTCTGGAGGTTCCCAGTCTCACAGATGTCAGTCTTTAACCAATACGATTCACTCCATGTGATATCAAGAAACAGCCGAAGGCACTGGATACTGCAAAGGCTCTGTGCCCTGACAATATCTCAGCAATAGTACTGACCTGTGCTCTGGAATTGGCCGTGCCCCTGGCCAAGCTGGCCAAGCTGTTCCAGTATAGCTGCAATGCTGGCACCCACCCAATAATATGGAAAATTGCCCAGGTGTGTCCTGTCCACATAAGACAGGACAAATTCAACCCGGCCAATTACCACTCCAGCAGTCTACTCTTGATCATCAGTAAAGTGAGGGAAGGGGTCATCACCACTGCTATCATGTGACACTTGCTTCGCAACACCCTTCTCACTGACACTCAGTTTGGGTTCAGCCAGGGTCACTCAGCTCCTGACCTCATTACAGCCTTGGTTCAGACATGGATGAAGGGGCTGAACTTAAGAGTTCAGGTGAGAGTAACTGCCCTTAACATCACAACAGCATTTAGCCAAGTGTGGCATCAAGGAGCCTAAGAAAAACTGGAATTCAATGGGAACCGGGAAAATTCTCTGATGTTTGGAGTTATACCGAGTACAAAGGAAGATGGTTGTGGTAATTGCTGGAGGTCATCTCCATTCCAGGACATGACTACAGGAGTTCCTCAGGGTAGTGTCCTCGGCCTAACCATCGTCAGCTGCTTCATCAATGACCTTCCTTCCAAGTAAGGTCAAAGGTGGAGATGTTTGTGGATGACCATTTGCAACCTATTCGATACTGAAGCAGTCCACATCCAAATACAGAGAGACCTGGACAATATCCAGGCTCGGACTAACAAGCAGCAAAAAACATTTGTGCCATCCAATTGCCAGGAAATGACCATCTCCAACAAGGCAGAATGTAACCATCTCCCCATGACATTCAATGGCTTTACAATCACTGAATCCCCCACTATAAACATCCTAGGGGTAACCATTAGCAAGAAACTGAACTGGACTAGCCATATAAATAATGTGGCTACAAGATCAGGTCAGAGGCTCGGAATCCTGCAACAAGGAACTCACCTCCTGGCTCCTAAAAGCCTGTCCACCGCCAAGTTCCTTGCCAAGCCACTCACCATCATGACTGGGCAAGAGGGTGGCATGGTAGCACAGTGGTTAACACTGTTGCTTCATAGCGCCAGGGTCCCAGGTCCGATTCCCAGCTTGGGTCACTGTCTATGCGGAGTCTGCACTTTCTCCCCGTGACTGCGTGAGTTTCCTCCGGGTGCTCCGGTTTCCTCCCACAAGTCCTGAAAGATGTGCTTGTTAGGTAATTTAGACATTCTGAATAGGCGGCGAAGTGCGGCGGCGAGGGGCTTTTCACAGTAACTTCATTGCAGTATTAATATGAGCCGACTTGTGACAATAAAGATTATTATTATTATCTCTGTTTCTTCACTGTCGCTATGTCAAAATTCTGAATTTCCCTGTAACAGCACCATGGGTGTACCGACATCACATGGACTGGAAAGGTTCAAGAAGGCAGCTAACCACCATCTTCTTAAGGGCAATTAGGGATGGACAATAAATGCTGACCCAGCCAGCAAAGCCCAAATCCCATGAATGAATTGAAACAATTTACTTCAGTAACTTGTCCAGTTCAATGTACAGTTCCCAGTGTTTTGACTTATTGCATGATTAATGCATATATATATATACACTGAGTTGTTAATGGTACGGTCCATTAATTAATTAAACAGTGCATTAATTGAAATCCCTTCATAGGATAACATCTTGCACCCATGGAAGGACTAAAATGCAATAGTAAATATTGAACAGTTCATCAATATCACTTTCAAATCCAGATGGGTCATTGTACCGAATGCGGAATGTATTTTCCTTATAGCACAGTGCCTTATGTTACAACAATGACTAAAGATTTTGACGTAATCTTTTCACTGTGAAATGCTTTGGAACATTTTGAGGTTGTGAGAATGCTAGTAAGACCATTTGGCACTAATGTTCATGGCACCTCTCACACCACACCGCCTTTTACTCATCGCCATTTAAATCCTTCTCTTCAGATAATTATCCACTTCTCTTATGAAAACCAAAATTGAATTTGTTTCCACCACACTCTCAGGCAGCACAGTCCACATCCTATCCTATACTGAGCAAAAACCGTCATGTGTCTTTGAATCTTTTACCAATCACCTTAAATCAGTGTCCTATGAGGGCAGTACGGTGGTGCAATGGTTAGCTCTGCTGCCTCACGGTGCTGAGGTCCCAGGTTCAATCCCGGCTCTGGGTCACTGTCCGTGTGGCGTTTGCACATTCTCCCCGTGTTTGCATGGGTTTCACCCCCACAGCCCAAAAAATGTGAGGGTAGGTGGATTAGCCATGCTAAATTGCCCCTTAATTGGAAAAAATGAATTGGGTACTCTAAATTTATGAAACAAAAATCAGTGTCCTATGGTTCTCAACCCTTCTACTCACAGGAGCAATTTCTCTTTTTTACTCAGAACCTCCCTCCCTTCACCCCCCACCTATTATTTTGAACATCTCTATCAAACCTCTTCTCAATCCTCCTTCTAAGGAGATCAGCCCGGCTTCTCCAGTCTGATCGTGTTAAGTGAAAGTCCCTCATCCCTGGAACCATTATCCTCAATGATTTCTTCTCTCTTTTTAATGCCCTCACATCATTACTGAAGTGCGGTGCCCAAAACGGGACACAATATTCCAGCTGAGGCCGAGCATACGTTCTATAAAGTTCATCATAATTTCATAGAATTTCATAGAATTTACAGTGCAGAAGGAGGCCATTCGGCCTATCGAGTCTGCACTGGCTCTTGGAAAGAGCACCATACCCAAGGTCAATACCTCCACCCTATCCCCATAACCCAGTAACCCCAACCAACACTAAGGGCAATTTTGGACACTAAGGGCAATTTATCATGGCCAATCCACCTAACCTGCACATCTTTCCTTGCTTTTGAACTCTATGTCCCTGTATAAACAGTCCAGAATGCCTTATGCTCTATTAGCTGCTTTATCAACCTGCCGTATCATCTTTAATAACTTGGGCAATGGTTTGGCCATACCCAAAGATTGTTCTGAGCTCCCTCTAGAATTGTACCCTTATTTTGTAGGGCTGCACACTCGTACAGTCGAATGCACCAAGGACCTATTCGATTCCCGGTTTGGGTCACTGTCTGTGCAGAGTCTGCATGTTCTCTCCATGCCTGTGTGGATTTCTTCCGAGTGCTCTGGGTTCCTCGCACAAGTCCCAAAGACATGCTTGTTAGGTGAATTGGACATTCTGAATTCTCCCTCAGTGTACCCGAATGGAGTGTGGCGACTAGGGGATTTTCACAATAACTTCATTGCAGTGTTAATGTAAGCCTACTTGTGACACTAATAAAGATTACTATTATATTTCCTCTCCCTATTATTCCTGCCAAAATGTATCTTCACACGTTTCTACATAAAATTTCTCCACCACATGACGACCCATTCTATGTCTTCTTGAAATTTATTGCTGAGACTTCCGGTTGCGGCTATGACCAGCTAAGTCGCACGTTTGGCTGCTCCTGCTACAAAGGTGTTTTCGGGCCGATTGGAGGGCCCCAACGGCGCTGTAAGGACAAATCCCGGTGGGGGAAGGCTCCCTGAAGAGAACCAGACCAACTTTATGGTCGGTACCCGGAGTGGGGTGGTAAAGAAAGCAACAGCAGCTCCCAAAAAAAAGCGGGGGAAGAAGACCAAAATGGCGGCCGGTGGAGCACCCGAGGAATGGAGGAAATGGGCGGAGGAGCAGCAGGCCGCTCTCCTGCGCTTCTTTACGGAGCTGAAAATGGAGCTCTTGGAGTCAATGAATGCGACGACCACCAGGCTGATGGGAGCCCAGGCGACCCAAGAGGCGTCGATTCGGGAGCTGCAACAGGAGATGACTGTGAGGGAGGAGGAGGCCACGGTCCTCGTGGGAAAGGTAGAGGTGCACGAGGCACTCCACCTGAAATGGCAGAGCCGTTTTGAGGAGCTGGATACCCGAATGAGGCGGAAGAACCTGAGGATCTTGGGCCTGGCAGAAGGCCTGGAGGGGTCAGACCTCCCGGGATATGTAGCAGAAATGCTGAGCTCCCTGATGGGGGCAGGGGCCGTCCCTTCGCCCCTGGAGCTGGAAGAGGCCTACAGGGTCATGGCTAGGAGGCCAAGAGCAAATGAGCCCCCGAGGGCGGTGCTGGTGCGGTTCCAGCGACTCAGCGACCGTGAGAGAGTGCTGGAGTGGGCCAAGAGGGAAAGGAGCAGCAAGTGGGAGAATTCGACGGTGAGGGTCTACCAGGACTGGAGTGCGGAGGTGGCAAAGCGGCGGGCCCGGTACAACCGGACGAAGGCGGTGCTACATGCAAAACGGATCAGGTTCGGAATGCTGCAGCCAGCGCGCTTGTGGGTCACCTACAGGAACCAACACCACTATTTTGAGTCCCCAGAGGAGGCGTGGGCCTTTGTACAGGAAGAGAAACTGGACTCGAATTAGACCCAGGGGATACTTGGCGGCCGTAGCCGCTCGGGTACTTTCAGCTGAATTCTGTGTTTGGATTTTGAACTCTTGCTGTGGTTTTTCTTCTGATGTTTTTTCCCCCTTTGCCAACTTCCCTTAGTTATTGTTATTGTGGTTATTCATGGTTATTTATGGTTATTTATGCTGTTTGATAGAGGGCGACTGTTAAGTACATTGTTATTTGTTATTTATCTGTTATTTATAATG
Organism: Scyliorhinus canicula; assembly: GCF_902713615.1. Taxonomy (NCBI): domain Eukaryota; kingdom Metazoa; phylum Chordata; class Chondrichthyes; order Carcharhiniformes; family Scyliorhinidae; genus Scyliorhinus; species Scyliorhinus canicula. The sequence continues at coordinate 122,418,269 of NC_052159.1, forward strand.
TTAAGTTGGGGAGGTGGGACGGGGGGGAGAGCAGATCGGGGATATGGGCTCCTAGGGGGGGTTCTTTTACAGGCATGGACGGGGACGGGGGTGGAACTGAAGATGGCGGGGTGGGGTGTGGCAGGGCGAAAGCGCGGGCTTTCCTCTGTTTTCCCGCGCGCGGGGCAGAGGAGGGGGGAGGGGAGGAGTGCGGGGCGTGGCTAGCAATGGCGACCTTTCCCGCGCTGGAGCGGGGCCAGGGAGGAGTGGCAAGGGGGGGGGAGGCCCCCCCCCGAGCCGGGGGGAGTCGGAGTGGGGCAGGAGCAGCCGGGTCAGCGTGAACCAGCTGACTTACGGGAGTACGATGGAGGGTACATCGCGGCTAGGAGGGGTCCTAGCCTGGGGGGGGGGGGGAGGGGGGTTAGGGAGGGACACCGGGTTGCTGCTGAAAAGACCAGAAACGGGAAGTGGAGGACTGGAGAGGTGGGGGGAGGGGGACATCGCCATGGGGAGCGGGTCAGAAGGGGAGGGTCGACCCGGGGCGAGCAGGGAACAGGACATGGCTAATCGGCAGGGGAAGGGGGCGGGTCGTCCCGCGACCCGGCTGATCACTTGGAACGTGAGGGGGTTGAATGGGCCGGTCAAGAGATCAAGGGTATTCTCACACCTGAAGGGACTGAAGGCTGATGTAGCAATGTTACAGGAGACCCATTTGAAGGTAGTGGACCAGGTTCGCCTGAGAAGGGGGTGGGTGGGACAGGTGTTCCACTCTGGATTGGACGCAAAGAACCGGGGGGGTGGCGATTCTGGTGGGAAAGAGGGTGTCGTTCGTGGCGGAGGAGGTGGTGGCGGATAAGGAGGGTAGGTATGTGATGGTGAAGGGTAAGCTGCAGGGGGAGAAAGTGGTGATGGTCAACGTATATGCCCCGAACTGGGATGACGCGGGTTTTATGAGGCGCCTATTGGGCCTCATTCCGGGACTGGAGGCAGGGGGCTTGATCATGGGGGGGGACTTTAACACAGTGCTGGACCCCGGGCTAGACAGATCGAGCGCAAGGACCAATAGGAGGCCGGCAGCGGCAGAAGTGCTGAGGGGGTACATGGAGCAGATGGGAGGAGTAGACCCATGGAGGTTTGGTAGGCCGAGGGCGAGGGAGTATTCCTTTTTCTCCCACGTCCATAGAGTGTACTCCAGAATCGATTTCTTCGTGTTGAGCAGGGGGCTGATCCCGAGGGTACGGGAAGCTGAGTACTCGGCCATTGCGATCTCTGATCATGCACCGCATTGGGTGGATGTGGAAATGGGGGAGGCGCGGGACCAGCGCCCGCTGTGGCGGCTGGATGTGGGGCTGTTAGCGGACGACGAGGTGTGTAAAAGGGTCCGGAAGAGCATTGAGAGCTATCTGGACTTGAATGACACGGGTGAGGTGCAGGTGGGGATGGTCTGGGAGGCCCTGAAGGCAGTGATCAGGGGAGAGCTGATCTCCATAAGGGCGCATAGAGAAAGAAAGGAGAGGCAGGAGAGGGAGAGGCTGGTGGGGGAGCTATTGGAAGTGGATAGGAGATATGCGGAGGCACCAGAGGAGGGGCTGCTGGAAGAACGGCGCAGCCTGCAGGTCAAGTTTGACCTGCTGACCACCAGGAAGGCAGAGACGCAGTGGAGAAGGGCACAGGGCGCGGTCTATGAGTATGGGGAAAAGGCGAGCAGGATGCTGGCACACCAGCTTCGCAAACGAGATGCGGCTAGGGAGATTGGGGGAGTGAAGGAGAGGGGCGGGAAGGTAGTGCAGAAGGGGCAAGAAGTGAACGGGGTCTTCAGGGATTTTTACAAGGAGTTGTATCGGTCTGAGCCGCCGACAAGGAGAGGGGGAATGGAGGACTTCCTAAACAAATTGAGGTTCCCAAGGGTCCAGGAGGGGCTGGTAGAAGGGCTGGGGGCGCCAATAGGGCTAGAGGAGCTAGTCAAGGGAATAGGTCAGATGCAAGCGGGGAAGGCGCCGGGGCCAGATGGGTTCCCGGTGGAATTCTATAAGAAAAATGTGGACTTGGTGGGACCGGTACTGGTACGAGCCTTTAATGAGGCGCGAGAGGGGGGGGTTCTGCCCCCGACAATGTCGCAGGCTCTGATCTCCCTGATATTGAAGCGGGATAAAGACCCCGTGCAGTGCGGGTCCTACAGGCCTATCTCGCTTCTGAACGTGGATGCCAAGTTGCTGGCAAAGATCCTGGCAGCTAGAATAGAGGATTGTGTGCCAGGGGTAATCCATGAGGACCAGACGGGGTTCGTGAAGGGGCGGCAGCTCAACACGAACGTGCGGAGATTGCTGAATGTAATTATGATGCCGGCAGTGGAGGGGGAGGCTGAGATAGTGGTAGCGCTGGACGCGGAGAAGGCATTCGATAGGGTGGAGTGGGAGTACCTGTGGGAGACGTTGAAACGGTTTGGGTTTGGGGAAGGGTTTATTAAGTGGGTGAAGTTGCTCTACTCGGCCCCGACGGCGAGTGTAGTGACAAACGGGAGGAGGTCGGAGTATTTCGGGCTCCACCGAGGGACCAGGCAGGGATGTCCCCTATCCCCCCTACTTTTCGCACTGGCGATTGAACCGTTGGCGATGGCACTGAGGGGTTCAGGGGGGTGGAGAGGACTGACTAGGGGAGGGGAGGAACATCGAGTATCGCTGTATGCGGATGATCTACTGCTGTACGTGGCAGACCCAGAAGGGGGAATGCCGGAGATAATGGAACTATTAGCAGAGTTTGGGGACTTTTCGGGGTACAAATTAAATTTGGGCAAAAGCGAGGTTTTTGTGATACACCCGGGGGACCAGGGAGAGGGTATTGGGAGACTCCCCTTCAAGCGAGCAGGAAAGAGCTTTAGGTACTTAGGGGTGCAGGTGGCAAGGAACTGGGGGACCCTCCACAAGTTGAACTTTTCCAGGCTGGTGGAACAGATGGAGGAGGAGTTTAAGAGGTGGGACATGGTACCGTTGTCGCTGGCGGGGAGGGTGCAGTCAATCAAAATGACGGTCCTCCCAAGGTTCTTGTTTTTATTTCAGTGCTTGCCCATCTTCCTCCCTAGGGCCTTCTTCAAAAAGGTGACGAGTAGCATCATGAGCTACGTGTGGGCGCATGGCACCCCAAGGGTGAGGAGGGTCTTTTTGGAGCGGAGTAGGGACAGTGGAGGGCTGGCACTGCCCAATCTCTCGGGGTACTACTGGGCGGCAAATGTGTCAATGGTGCGCAAGTGGATGATGGAAGGGGAGGGGGCAGCTTGGAAACGAATGGAGAGGGCGTCCTGTGGCAACACAAGCCTGGGGGCCCTAGTAACGGCACCATGGCCGCTCCCCCCCACGAGGTACACCACGAGCCCGGTGGTGGCGGCCACCCTCAAGATATGGGGGCAGTGGAGGCGACATAGGGGTGAAATGGGAGGTCTGTTGGCGGCGCCAATAAGAGGGAACCATAGATTCATCCCGGGGAACATCGACGGGGGATTTCAGAGCTGGTACAGGGTGGGCATACGGCAGCTGAAGGACCTGTTTATAGAGGGGAGGTTTGCGAGCCTGGGAGGGCTGGAGGAGAAGTTTGAGCTCCCCCCGGGAAACATGTTCAGATATTTACAAGTGAAGGCATTTGCTAGGCGGCAGGTGGAGGGGTTTCCCCTGCTCCCCAGTAAGGGGGCGAGTGATAGGGTGCTCTCGGGGGTCTGGGTCGGAGGGGGGAAGATATCAGACATCTACAAGATAATGCAGGAGGCGGAAGCAGCATCGGGGGAGGAGCTGAAAGCCAAGTGGGAAGGGGAGCTGGGAGAGCAGATAGAAGACGGGACGTGGGCGGATGCACTGGAGAAGGTCAACTCTTCCTCCTCGTGTGCAAGACTGAGCCTCATTCAATTTAAGGTGCTGCATAGAGCTCACATGACGGGGACAAGGATGAGCCGGTTCTTTGGGGGTGAGGACAGGTGTGTCAGATGTTTGGGAAGCCCAGCGAACCATGTGCATATGTTCTGGGCATGTCCGGTGCTGGAAGGGTTCTGGAAGGGGGTGGCAAGGACGGTGTCGAAGGTGGTGTGGTCCAGGGTCAAACCAGGATGGGGGCTTGCGATCTTTGGGGTCGGGGTAGAACCGGGGGTACAGGAGGCTAGGGAGGCCGGAATACTGGCCTTTGCGTCCCTAGTGGCTCGACGAAGGATATTAATTCAATGGAAGGACGCGAGGCCTCCAAGCGTTGAAACTTGGATTAACGATATGGCTAGCTATATTCAGCTAGAAAGGATCAAATTTGCCCTGAGAGGGTCGGTACAGGGATTCGCCAGGCGGGTGGCAACCTTTCCTTGACTTTTTAGATCAGAGATAGACGTTCGGGGTCGTGGCAGCAGCAACCCGGGGGGGGGGGGGGGGGGGGGGGGGAGGGAGGGGGGGGGCAGCAAGGGTCGTGGGGGGACACGCACGACTGTAACGCGGGCAAGCCTGCTCACTGCTCATGTCTGAAACTGTAGGCTGCCTGGTTGTTAAGGTTGCCTGGGGGGGGGGGGGGGGGGGACTGGTGCGCGCGAGTGGGCGGGCGAGGGAGGGACATTTGCCTAGAGGGATTGTGTTGTAAATAATTTAAAAATTAGTAGGGGTCAATGTCTGTATGGAAAAACTCTTTCAATAAAAATTATTTAAAAAAAAAAAAAAAGAAATTTATTGCTGACCTCCTTCCAGTTCATAATACTTTCAAGATTTTGTCATCTGCAAATTTTGAAGTTGTGCCCTGCACTCTCAAGTTTAGGTTACTAATATAGTCCAAGAAAAGCATTGGTCCTATACCAGCCCCCAGGGGACGACACTATATGCTTTCCTCCACTCTGAAAAACAACATTCTATGCTGCTATTGTTCCTTTTATTTCAAAGACTTTAATTTTGTCTCTGACAAGCCTGTTCTATGACACTTTTCAAATATATTTTGGAAGTCAATGTATACCACATCAACCATATTATTTTCATCATCCCTTTCTGTTACCTCATTCAAAAACTTAGTCAAATTAGTTCAACATGATTTTCTCTTAAGAAATCTCTGCAAATTTCCTTAATTAAATCATTCTTCTTCAAATAAATGTTAATTTTATCCATAAAAGTATCTTCTAAAAACATCTCCACCACTGAGGTTAAACTGTCTGGCCTATAGGTGTTCAGCTCATCCGTGCACCTTTTTTTTGAACAAGGAGTGTAACATTCGCAATTCTCCAGTCCTGTGGCACCACCCCTGGATCTAAGGTGCATAGGACGATTATGCCCACTACCTCTGCAATTTCCACCATTACTTTCCTCAGTATCATTGGGTGCATCTGATCCAATCTTGGTGAGTTATCACAACACCAACCTATCTAATACCTCGTTATTATTTTAGTCTACCCAGTGTCCAAACCAGCTTGGACGGGATTCTCTGGGCGAAATTCTCCGCCCCCCACGACGGGTGGGAGAATAGCGGGAGGGCCTTCCCTACATTTTTGCCGCCCTCCCGCTATTCTCCCACCCCCCCGCCGAAGTCCCGACCCGAATCGCTGCCGCCGTTTTTTTACGGCCGGCAGCGATTCTCAGCTGTTAGATGGGCCGAAGTCCCAGCCCTTTCCGCCGTTTTTACGAACGGCAAACACACCTGGTCTTGCCGTTCGTAAAAACGGCGTCACAAACTCGCTATTAATAACCATGGCACCGATTGGCACGGCCGTACCACGGCCGTGCCAAGGGTGCCATGGGCCCACGATCGGTGGGCACCGATCGCGGGCAGCGGGCCCGATGCCCGCGCACTGCTTGTCCTTCCGCCGCCCCGCAGTATCCATTCGCGGGGCGGCTGAGGGGCAACCCGGCCCGCGCATGCGCGGGTTTCGCGCAAAAACGCGATGACGTCACCCGCGCATGCGCGGGTTGGAGTCTTCCAAACTGCGCATGCGTGGCTGACGTCATATGACGCGTCAGCCGGCGCTAACTCCGGCAAGCGGGCTTAACGATTTTCGTTAAGCCCGCCTTGCTGGAGCCTACGGCGTCGGGCTGCTAGCCCCGACCGGGGACCAGAATCGGTCCCCGGTCGGGAAGGGGCGCGTTGCCGTAAAACCCGCCCGGGTTTTACGGCAGCTTTACGATTTCTCCCGTTTTGGGAGAATCTCGCCCTCTATTTTGATACTAAGTGTTGACGCTGGGACAGGATTTGTGGACTTTTCCGACAGCAAAACTGCCACTTAACCTGGATCAATTCAGCAACTGCAGAGGGGCCAGCACCGGCGCCATGTGGGAAAAAATTGATTCCAATGAAAAACGGTGCAGGATTTAACCCTCAAGAGTATTGACAGTCAGAGAGATCTGAGTGTACAGGTCCACAGGTCACTGAAAGGGGCAACACAGTTGGAGAAGGTAGTCAAGAAGGCATACGGCTAGGGCAGCACGGTGGCCTAGTGGTTAGCACAACCGCCTCACGGCACTGAGGTCCCAGGTTCGATCCCGGCTCTGGGTCACTGTCCGTGTGGAGTTTGCACGTTCTCCCCGTGTCTGCGTGGGTTTCGCCCCCACAACCCAAAAATGTGCAGAGTAGGTGGATTGACCACGCTAAATTGCCCCTTAATTGGAAAAAATTATTGGCTAATCTAAATTTATAAAAAAAAAAGAAGGCATATGGAATGCTTGCCTTCATTGGCCGGGGCACTGAGTATAAGAATTGGCAAGTCATGTTGCAGCTGTACAGAATCTTAGTTAGGCCACACTTGGAGTATAGTGTTTAATTCTGGTTGCCACACTATCAGAAGGATGTGGAGGCTTTAGAGAGGGTGCAGAAGAGATTTACAAGGATGTTGCCTGGTATGGAGGGCATTAGCTATGAGGAGCGGTTGAATAAACTCGGTTTGGTCTCACTGGAACGACGGAGGTTGAAGGGTGACCTGGTAGAGGTCTACAAAATTATGAGGGGCATAGACAGAGTGGATAGTCAGAGGCTTTTCCCCAGGGTAGAGAGGTCAATTACTAGGGGGCATAGGTTTAATGTGCTAGGGGCAAGGTTTAGAGGAGATGTACGAGGCAAAGTTTTTACACTGAGGGTAGTGGGTGCCTGGAACTCGCTGCCGGAGGAGGTGGTGGAAGCAGGGACGATAGTGACATTTAAGGGTCATCTTGACAAATACATGAATAGGATGGGAATAGAGGGATACGGACCCAGGAAGTGCAGAAGATTTTAGTTTAGACGGGCGGGATGGTCGGCGCAAGCTTGGAGGGCTGAAGGGCCTGTTCCTGTGCTGTACTTTTCTTTGTTCTTTGTTCTTTGATTCGCCGGGTCTGTGATTCACACTCGGGAGACTGACAAGCTGCAGCCGCATATATACATTACAATCCTCACACACACTAATCCCAGCCAACCAGATGGCACTGGTTGTGCTGAAGCATGCACACACAGCTGATGGGTTGGCTGGGGCCAAAGGGCATTAAGGGGGTTGCCCTGCGTTCACACTGGGGTGTCAGTGACATGTGCAGTTGCAAGGCTGTCTTTCCGGCTCCCTGACCCCACAGCCCACCTCCTGGCCACACCCCCACCCCCCCCCCCCCCCCCCCCCCCCGCTACTCATCCTGGCCCTGGCAGAAGCCCCCCAATCAGTGGCACAACTGTCAGCAAACTATGGTGATGTTGGCCACTTTCCGTACCCCCTCTCCCTCTCCCTCAGCAGCCACCATGCTGGTTTCATGATTTTTATAAGCACAAGTGAACCTCACCGTCAGGAACTCGGTCCATCGGACGCGGAGAATCGCGGAGGCCCCGGAGAATACCGGATCAGGCCCGCTAATGATGTGTAAACTGCACGTGCATTCCTGACCGCATTGACGCCACTGTCGAGGTGACAGAAAATAGTGATTTGTTGTCAAGTCTGTGCCCGCAATGATTTTAGCGTCAGAACCTATTCTCAGCCGACATTGAGGGCCGAAGGGCCTGTCCTGTGCTGTACTGTTCTATGTTCTATGTTCAGCCCAATCGCATTTCACTATTTCAGCATCAGCCAATGGAGAATCCGGCCCCTTGTCTTTCATAATGACTTTGGCAACATCTTCTTCCACAGTGAAGACAGATGCACAATATTAATTTCCTACCTCGGTCATAGCCTCTGCCTCCAGGTGTAAATCTCCATTTTGGTTCCTAATCCTCCTTTTTCCACCCTTTATCAGCTCATACGTATTATTTTATACCTCTCGAAGCTTTTTGATTCTGGTTTATGTGAGCTCGCAGTCTCTTCTCAAACTCTTTTTCCCTTTTCACTTCCCTTGTATCACCTGTATTGTCAATTGACAGCCATCATATGCTTACGGCGTATGGTCTGATGAAGTGTCATGTTCGACTCTCTTTCTTTCCCCACGGATGCTGTCCAACCTTTGGAGTATTTCCATCACTTTGTGTTTTTGTTTCCGGTTTCCAGCATCCAGCATTTAAGGTGTGAAGGTGCCTTAGTAGTAATATCACTCGACCGGCAATCCAGACACCAAAGCTAAATGCACAGGGGTATCGATTCAAATCCCACAATGGCAGCTGGTGGAATTGAAATGAATGAATCTGAAACATAAAGTCAGTAATAATAGCCATGAAACTTTCACAGTAACAAGTCTTATAACACCAGGTTGAAGTCCAACAGGTTTGTTTCAAATCACTAGCTTTTGGAGCACTGCTCCTTCCTCAGGTGAATGAAGAGGTCGGTTCCAAAAACATAAATATAGACAAAGTCAAAGATGCCAGATGATACTTTGAATGCGAGTCTTTGCAGGTAATTAAGTCTACAGGTCCAGACGGAGCAACTGGTAATCTCTGCAAGACGTGCTAGATCATCGACATGGGTACCACCATTACACGAAGCATGGTACATTGGCGAGACCATGCAGACACTGTGACAATGATGAACGGACACCACTCGACAATCACCAGGCAGGAATGTTCACATCCAGCCGGAGAACATTTCAGCAGTCAAGGGCATTCAGCCTCTGATCTCCGGGTAAGCGTTCCTCAAGGCAGCCTTCAGGACACGCGACAACGCAGAATCGCCGAGCAGAAACTCATAGCCAAGTTCCACACACATGAGTATGGCCTGAACCGAGACCTTGGATTCATTTTTAAAAATAAATTTAGAGTTCCCAATTATTTTTTCCAATTAAGGGGCAATTTAGCGTGGCCAATCCACCTATCCTGCACATCTTTGGGTTGTGGGGATGAAACCCACGCAGACACGGGGAGAATGTGCAAACTCCACACGGACAGTGACCCAGGGCCGGGATTCGAACCTGGGTCATCAGCACGGTAGGCAGCAATGCAAACCACTGTGCCACCGTGCAGCCCGGGACCTTGGATTCATGTCGCATTACATTCACCCCCCACCATCAGGCCTGGGCTTGCGAAATCCTACCAACTGTCCTGATCTGAGGCAATTCACACCTCCTTAACCTGTGATTATCCCTCTCTCCAGTTGCTCCGGGATTCCTAATTGGATTAGGAATCCAATTAATTAGTTTTATCTCTTATTCAAAATAGATCTCTCAATTTCTTGTTTGCCCTTAAAAAGTGTTGGCTAATAGGACAGAGGCAAGCAGCCAATTACATGGCTGCTTTAATGGGCAGCAATTCACACAACTAATTATAGCAGAATAACCCAAACTGGTCACTTCCGGAACATTCTATAGATTAAAAAAAATATGATTTAATATTCTAATACAATACTGAGTGAGGACATTGTCACAAGTGCTGTCCTTCAAGATCCTGGTTCTTCGTTTTGTTAGAAGCTAGAGATGGTGACAGGAGATCAAATATTTCTTCTGATGTGCGGTCCACACTGTACCCAGGCCTCAATATTTATCGCAAACGGTTTAACGGAACCTTTGTCTAATCGGGGTCGTGCTGTGCACAAATAGTTGTCCATTTGGGACAAGTGGGCCTCACGGTAGCATGGTGGTTAGCATCAATGCTTCACAGCTCCAGGGTCCCAGGTTCGATTCTCGGCTGGGTCACTGTCTGTGTGGAGTCTGCACGTCCTCCCCGTGTGTGCGTGGGTTTCCTCCGGGTGCTCCGGTTTCCTCCCACAGTCCAAAGATGTGCGGGTTAGGTGGATTGGCCATGCTAAATTGCCCGTAGTGTAAGGTTAATGGGGGGATTGTTGGGTTATGGGTATACGGGTTACCTGGGTTTAAGTAGGGTGATCATTGCTCGGCACATCGAGGGCCGAAGGGCCTGTTCTGTGCTGTACTGTTCTATGTTCTATTTGTCTATAACAGTCACTGAGCTCAAAGTAATTAATTGTGAAGCGCTTTGAAAGTTTCAAAGGGAGATGATAAAGTGCTCAGTCAATACGAGTCTTTCTTCACCGGGCGGGAGTTCCAAACTGCAGTTCAATCTCCAGCAGTTAGCGCTGTTTACAAATTGCACAGACCTTATCATAACTTTGATTCTCAGACCCCTCACCTCACCACCGTTAAATTGCAGTCTTGCCATTCACGCCTATTCATATCTTTGCTCGAGATAGACCTGCTATAAATAGACCATTTAAATCTATCTGAAAAGTGGAAGAAATATTGCTTCAGCGATGTTAAATTCAAGGACCACGGCTATGCCACTTGCCAACCTGCTGTGTGTGTCGAGGGGTTTGACAGTTTGGTGAAAGGCAGAAGTAATCGTGACTTTGACATCTGACAGTTGGCAAGCACGTGTCTCCCTTTTCTCTTTTGCTTTCTCTGCTGTACCGAATTTTGGGTTTGGAGGGAGGGACGGCAGCTGGCCCTTCTCTGTGTTAGCTTTCATTTAAATTCATGTTGTCTGGACGAAGAAAGCAACGCAAAGAACGGAGTAAAAACGGATGTAAAATGTGTACATGAAGCACTGATTTTAAATTGCTGTTGGTCGCAGGTAAGTGCCAATGGTTTGTGTTTGTTTGTGTCTGTGCTTGTGTGAGTTTGTATGTGTTTGTGTGTGTATATGTGTTTGTATGTTTTGTGTGTATATGTATTTTGTGTGTGCTTGTGTGTGTCTTGTGTGTTTGTATGTCTTTGTATTTGTATGGGTGTGTGTGTATGTGTGTGCATATGTGTTTGTGTGTGTGTATATGTGTATGTGTGCTTGTGTGTGTATGTGTGTGTATATGTGTTTGTGTGTTTTGTGTGTGTATATGTGTTTGTGTGTTTTGTGTGTAGGTGTTTGTGCGTTTTGTGTGTGTATATATGTTTATGTTTTGTGTGTGTATATGTGTTTGTGTGCTTTGTGTGTATATGTATTTTGTGTATGCTTGTTTGTGTCTTGTGTGTTTGTATGTCTTTGCATTTGTATGGGTGTGTGTGTATGCATATGTGTTTGTGTGTTTTGTGTGTGTATATGTGTTTGTGTGTTTTTGTGTATGTGTGTTTGTGTGTGTATATGTTTGTGTGTTTTTGTGTATGTGTGTTTGTGTGTGTTTGTGTGTGTATATGTGTTTGTGTGTTTTGTGTGTATATGTGCTTGTGTGTTTTGTGTGTGTATATATGTGTGTTTTTGTGTATGTGTGTTAGTGTGTGCGTGCTTGTGTGTTTATATGTGTGTGTGGATGTTTGCGTGTGTGTATATTCACGTGTCAAAACAATCTCAAATGATCCATTAGGTCACTTGTTTAAAAAGCCTTGTAGAGGAAGCTGCAGCAGGTAAGTGACACAAAGAAATATCACTGGGTTATTCAGAAACCATTTGAAAACGCCTCCAATAATTGGAAATATCGAAATTCTTGTGGGAAAAGTGCATGCTCAGATATTTAAAATTGCCGCATAGCAGGTTGAAAAGCAGACAAAACATCTGCCCGAATGGACCGAAATAATTACAAGATGGATAAAAGTGATGAATGGGTTGAGGGGGAAGGGGAAAGTGTACAAAACAAACATTATTTGGCACTGCTGAAATTCTGTGTCAGATAGGTGTCTGTTTTATTTAATTACAGAAGCAGATATGTGTTTTAAAAGTCCCTAATGATAGTGTTTAGCTACGCACTCCAGTCATCTGTCTGACTCAGAAATAGCTTGAGGGCTTTCGACTGACAAAAATACCAACTATTCCCCACAATCAAGTTCCGAACAATATCAGGCAGCGGGGCAAATGTTGACGCTGCAATGTTTAAAAATACCTGACTAGGAACAGAAACTATTTGAATGCCGTGTTTATTAGACCTCTAATAGGAGGCATGCGGTTTAGATAATGAGAGTCTAATTACTGTGAGAGATAATAGTATCATGACTACAGTAGAGGCCAACATTGACATGTCTGTGTTTCAATCTCCGCTATTGATTGAAAGGGGAAACTTGAAGCTGACAAACAACCCGGACCTCTCATTCACATACAGTGTCCTGGTGCACACGAGACCCATACATTTCAGGCTCAGCATCACAAAGTGCTCAATCAGGACTAGAAGCAACAAAAAAAAGTTATTTCTCAATTGCAGCTTAGTAACCGATTCCTCCACCTATCCCCTCCAAACACTCGCCAATTTCTTTCTGCAGTTTTCCCTTGCATGCTTCCAGGTTTTAGGATAATAATGGGGATGCTCTTTTGAGCTTTTGAAGATCAAAGTAGTCAACGACAAGAGACGTTTTGGCAATTTGACGGGAAGTTGGCAATGTGGTCGCCGCGTTAGTGAAATTTGTTTCCAAAACTATCTCTGAAATATGTTGGAATATCTCACATATGAACAGCTCGTTTTGTTAACATTGAAACCCCCCGGTCCGCCTCCTGTTCCGCTTCTGCATTCAAAGCGCACGCTGCAATGTTCATTTACTGTTTTAAAATCAAAGGTAATAAATTAAATCTGACATCAGTTTTCATTTTCCCCCCAACCTAGACACGTCGAAGATGGTAGCGGTTTATTGACAAGGTGACTCCGAGTGCTCCATGTCTGAGCAGCGAAGGCGGCAATGGAACATGAATCTCACAGATTAATAAACAAACTAGATTGTTGTGAAAATCACACTCGATGTTGTGTCTGAATCTAAGTAGGGTTCATGTAACTGCACTTTGGAAACCTTTGCCATTTAAAAAAAACTCTCAAAACGTGTGTTATTTTTGTCCTCTGGAACTTCAGACATGGTTTCTATTTGAGAAAGACAAGTCCAATATCACGATGGTCATTTTTGAATGATTCCCCTGGCCGCCTGACCTCGTGTTCACTGGAGCCCTGCCCCTAATTATAGCCCAGACTGGGAGTTCGACTTTCTTGTCGTTCATTCACCAATTACACCGCGGAAAAGGGACATCTCTGCCACCTGTGTACGAGTGGGAGACACGCACACCATTGGATGTGCCGTTTGCAAAGTCATGGCATAAATATTCTGTATTTGGTGCAAGGAGTTTAGATTGTACCTCTGTAACACAAAGAAAGTTGCTTCCGTATTGTATTTTAACAAGATGGAAAATGAGATGCCATCTTCTGCATGACTGCAGTCTATATTTAACACAAAAATAGGCAAGGCATTACTATTTGAATATGTGCTAAGTAATTACAGGAAATATACAGCACTGATTTACTGTGGAGAACATATTCATGTTTGAAGTTAAACATATTCTGTATTCCCGGAGCACCTGTGATATTAGCATGTGATGTGTAGACAGAAATTACAAAGTGCTTGTATGAAGCACGGGTTAAATAGCGTAATATAAATTACATCAAAGTATGCGCCGTAGACGTAGAGGAACTGGGACGTTGTTTAGGACATGTATTGTGTGATATATGTTTGTACATCATGGAATACATTGGTGTGGGATATAGGCATCCTTAGTGCCGAATGCATCTTAAACAATTTGTGGTGTAGGCAGGTTCCAGGTACTCGAATTAGTCAGAGGATAACTATTCGTTCCACTTCCGTGTGTAACATCACATAGGGAAAAAATAGCGATTCCAAATATTAATGGTTAAGAACCCTGAGCCAGGAATCGGGAGAATTTAATACCTTTAAAAAAAACTCTACTGAATCAGTTTGTAACTAACGAAAATATACTGTAAACAACCAGTCTGCGTGCAGATATGAAAATGTGCATTTGTGTGTACATTTTTCTATTTTGTCTTTAGTAACTTAATTTAGTTCGAAATATCTCCGAACGATGGGATGCACAGACTTTTTAAATGATTAGTTCTAAATAATTCTGTCAGAAATTCCGCCAAATAAATGTAACTCCCACCCTGTTAATATTTTGGCTCACATCTGTATGGAAACGGTTCCCCTTGCGATTAAGCAAAGGTGATTACAGTTCATCACTTGGTGGATTTATTTTAAGTGGAAATTGTGAAATAAAACCAAAGTTAGCAAGATCCATTTTAGTTCTTGTTAACATTGATTTGTATTTATTTGCCTTCAATGTAAGGCAGGTTTAACTTTGTATCCCACTCATCCTTTTTCCTGGAAATAATTAAAGCTACGCGACAGCAGATTAATTTCACATAAAGAGACTCCTTAAAAATGAAAATGTCAGCTCTCAACGATTTCTTTTAAATCATAACTCGTGTGTAAATTTCTGAAATTAACCATGTAATTACGATGTCTATCAACTTTACCCCGTGAGGTTGCTGGAGCTTTGAGTCTGTTCAATCTTCCATTCTTTTCATGAATAGGCATTTTGAAATTAAAAATTGCTCCTCATTACACACGACCTGCTATAATAGAGTTTTTATCATATTTGCTCTATTAAAACTTTGTACTTTGTAATTATCCACAAGCAAAGCTCCATCAGGCAGCCCTTTGCCAAAAATATGAAATTGAAGTCAGAGGTGCGTTAGAGCTGGTTGATTTATGCAATTTATTTAGGGCGCTGCTTTGCCAGTTACCATCAGATTAAATGGTTACTTACTTGCAAATAGCCCACAGGGAGTTATATTGCTGGGAAGAAAACAGATTAAAGTTTGCATTCAAACAGAAATTGAATTCAAAGGTAATCAATAGCATAATGGGGCAGTAAATGCAGCCTGCTGCCTGAAATGAAATTACCATATTTTTAATCTTAATTTTCCACTCTGTTTATCTGACACTGTCGATGCGAAATACAAACAGATAATGACATAGCATGTTATTGACACTGCTGTCGTCTCTGGAGTGAGGGTTTCAATGATTAAATTGCCGGGATCTTTGATTACTTTGTGCTGGGTGGGGGCCGACGATGGTTCAAGAGTGGGAGGGACACCAACCGATCAACAGGACTTCCGAGTGGTCCTGCCGAGCACCGTCAGCAGAACATCCTTTCGGTTTTACCACAACTGCACAATGGCTGCTTTTATATAGAGTTGCAGAGCGTCATTTTAATACTATCTAATTATTTTTTTAACGTGGCTTCGCTTTGCACATCAGGGGCGCACAAATAGTTTCCTAGCTGCAGTTTATAACTACTGTTACCTTGACCTGAGTTTTATATTTTCCAGTTCAGGCTCTGGCCTAAATTTCATACTTTTTAAAAACATGATTTTAAAAGATGACTTCCGATGATTCAAACACTAGGAAGTGCCAGATTGTTGCAAAATGCCAAAAACCCGTTGTAATCATCCTTTTCACAGAATCACAAAATCCACATATTTTCATCTTTTAGACTTATTTTTTAAAAATCTTGTGCAGCTGATGATTTTTCAAAACGTATTTTTCAAACAGGGCAGCACGGTAGCATGGTGGTTAGCATAAATGCTTCACAGCTCCAGGGTCCCAGGTTTGATTCCCGGCCGGGTCACTGTCTGTGCGGAGTCTGCACGTCCTCCCCGTGTGTGCGTGGGTTTCCTCCGGGTGCTCCGGTTTCCTCCCACAGTCCAAAGATGTGCGGGTTAGGTGGATTGGCCATGCTAAATTGCCCATAGTGTCCTAAAAAGTAAGGTTAGGAGGGGGGGGGGGGGGGGTTGTTGGGTTACGGGTATAGGGTGGATACGTGGGTTTGAGTAGGGTGATCATGGCTCGGCACAACATCGAGGGCCGAAGGGCCTGTTCTGTGCTGTACTGTTCTATGTTCTATGTATTAGGTCTAGGTAAGACCAGAACACTGGGGCGTGGTTCAGTAAGTGATACACTGGGATTTAGATAATAGAGGAGAGTAGGACCCAGCAGAAACCTCTGTCTCCTGTCTCTGTGAACCAGGAGTATGTTAGTGCCTTGCTCATCTTCACCCCCCACTTTACTTCATCAGCTCCGAATCCCTCAGCAAGAAGTGGAATCTTAAGACAAAAGAAAGACATGATAACTCGCTGTATGGGATTGGACTTTTCTTTTTTGAAGACGAATTGGACACTGAAACTTTCTGTGGAGTCTGTAAAAGACGTACCTTTCCAGCAGTTAGCACATTAAATGAGGACTGGAAGCGACTTTAATGAAATGTCAAAGAGCTAAAGCGATCAGAGCAAATTCCTGACAGACCCATTTTCACCCCCCAGCTCCAGCCCTCTCCTAACCCATTGCCTACAAGATTCCCCTGCACTTTCCGTTCTGTTCTCTCTTTCTCTAATCCTGAAACTGGCAGGTTAAATGGCAGTGCTACAATACAGTTTCTGGATGGTTACTGTCAGCCTGTTGAAATGATGCTTCCTGTTCATTAAGCCTCCTTTCATCTCCCAACAATGACTTTGCTTTGCGGCAACAGTGACGACGCCCATCTCTTCAATGGCATATGAATAACATTAAATAGTGTTTATGTGGCCATTGTAGTCTTTTGTACTCTTCGTCTAGTGGCTGGAGAAAGGCCTGCTTTTGTAGTCTGGGATTTAGGCTGGCTTCTCATCCAGACAGCATGGGCGCGGATATGTAGAAAGCTACAAGCCCGAGAGCATTGAGCTGCTGCACTCAGGTATTCTGCTTCGGGTAGACATTGATAGGTGGCAATGCGAAGTGTTTAGAGTGGTTAATTACCCCTCCCGAATTCTCCCCGTTTTGGCAAAAACAGCTACAAGAAGAGCAAAAAAAGCAAAAGAAAGACTAAAGTTGCCGCAGCTCTTCAACACAAATAGTACAGCAGACTGTACAGCTGCAGGTGAGTGCTCCAGCTTTAGCTCTTTTGATGACTCCATTAGGGCCAGAAAAGCAACATTTCAAAATCTTCTCCAGATGTGTGCAAAGTGATCATTTTTGTTTCTTTGAATTGGGGACGAGAGAGTGAAAAGCCTCAGGTTCCCTGGCAGCCATTTTAAACAAGAGCACGCTCTTTGGAAGAGTTCAGACTTTTCCCCAGAATGGTGATGCAGATGGTGCTTAATGATATAACTGCCCATCAGGAATCATTACACATAAAGGATGTCCCATTGTTGACAGGCAGATCAATGGAAGTGTTACTGGACAAGTGGTACAGAAGCCAAAACTGATGCTCTGGAGACCGGAATTTAAATCCATCACCATTTTAATTGAATTTAAATTCAATTTTTTTACTAAGTCTGGAATAAAATGCTGGCCTCATGATATTTTCCACCTGCTTTACTAATGTCCGAAAGGGGAGGAAATCCACCATCCTTCCCTGATTTGAGACCAGGAAGAGATCAGCCATGATCTAATTGAATGGTGGAGCAGGGGCGAGGGGCTGAATTGCCTACATCTGCTCCTAATTCCTATGTTCCCCTATATATAACTCCAGACTCACAAGTTACTTAGTTGTATCAAACAGTAGAAGAAGGATCTGGTATCTAAAGGTTTAACATGGGACTGAGGACAGTATTACCAACATGGTGATGTAAGAAGGGACATGACCAACAGCTAAGGACAGTTTAGAGAGTGCTAACAACATGTAAGGACCTAGTATCGGGTCCCTTTTAGTAATGAAAATAATATCAACAAAACTGCTTCACGGTGTCAAAGCAGTACACATCACAGGGAGCAGCAACAGAACAGATCACAAATCACTATTCTAACATTTAATTATATAACTGGACAAACTATCTGGCACGACCTAAGCACTGGAAATCAAAGGCCCAGATGACCCTGCAAAGTCCACCTTGCCCCAGTCAAGGAAAAGGCCAACAGAATCATACTTAGCAAATCAATTCCTCAGCCAGTTCCTGAGGGCAGTGTTCCTTGTCCAACCATCTTCAACCGTGTCTTCAACCTACCCTTCAACACAACGTCAGAAGTGGGATGGTTGCTGATGATTGAGAAGAGCTATAACTTCTCTTGGAATGGCAATTGAGTCAGAGTGTCACTCCTCTTGAAATTACTTACCTGGAAAGGGGATCAGGGGTTATGGGGAGAAGGCAGGAGAATGGGGATGAGAAAAATAAAAGCCATGATTGAATGGCAGTCAGTGGCCTAATTCTGCTCCTATTTCTTATGGTCTTATGGAAATCCAAGCCATCAATCCATGCCCGGCCTTTTGACTCTTGCCGGGTGAGATCTGTGGCCTGCAGCGTGCTCCTGGGTGTACAGTCAATGGCAGCTCAGTCACAGGTAGGTAAGCCACATTGGACTGGATTGGATTGGATTTGTTTATTGTCACATGTACCGAGGTACAGTGAAAAGTATTTTTCTGCGAGCAGCTCAACAGATCATTAAGTACATGGGAAGAAATGGGAATAAAAGAAAATACATAATAGGGCAACACAAGGTATACAATGTAACTACATAAGCACTGGCATCGGATGAAGCATACAGGGTGTAGTGTTAATGAGGTCAGTCCATAAGAGGGTCATTTAGGAGTCTGGGAACAGCGGGAAAGAAGCTGTTTTTGAGTCTGTTCATGCGTGTTCTCAGAGTTTTGTATCTCCTGCCCGATGGAAGAAGTTGAAAGAGTGAGTAAGCCAGGTGGGAGGGGTCTTTGATTATGCTGCCCACTTTCCCCAGGCAGCGGGAGATGTAAATGGAGTTAATGGATTGGAGGCAGGTTCGTGTGATGGACTGGGCTGTGTTCATCCTTGTTACACAGCACTAGCTGCTGTATACCAGGTAAAGTTAAAGGTCCAACCAAGTTTGACGATCCCTGGCAAGCCAGGGAGTGGTTAAGTGTGAAAAGTAAGTGTGTAGGATTGGCAAGCGGAGTTGAGAGTCAGGAGTTTGGTCTGGGGAAAGGAGTGGATTGGGAGTCAGTCCTCGGGTTGCAGGGTCAGAAGTTGGACCTGGAGGAGGAGGTGGAGGGCAAAGATTTGGGCATGGGATGGGAGTGGGGAGGTTGGTTAGGGAGAGGGGTATGGGGGTGTGGGGTGTGCTCGGGAGCTTGTCTTGGGTGGTGTGGGGAGAATCCCATGGAGGATCGGGGTAGTCTTAGGGAACCTAGCAGGTAGTCATGTGGGAGGGGTCAGGGCTGTGGAACATAGAACATACAGTGCAGAAGGAGGCCATTCGGCCCATCAAGTCTGCACCGACCCACTTAAGCCCTCACTTCCACCCTGCCCCGTAAGCCCCTCCTAACCGTTTTGGACACCAAGGACAATTTATCATGGCCAAGCCACCTAACCTGCATGTCTTTGGACTGTGGGAGGAAACCGGAGCACCCGGAGGAAACCCACACAGACACGGGGAGAGCGTATAGACTCCACACAGACAGACAGTGACCCAGAGGGGAATTGAACCTGGGACCCTGGCGCTGTGAAGCCACAGTGCTATCCACTTGTGCTACCATGCTGCCCAAAAACTCCCTCCCACCACTTTAATCGGCAACTCCCAGCCTCCTCTCCTGCCCTCTCATCTGCTTCACAAAAACCTCATTTTTTTCCCACTTTCAATTTGTACCCAGAGAACCAGCCAAAATCCCCTAATCTCTCAATCTCTCCCATCCCCCTGAATGGGTCAGAAATATACAGGAATAGGCCGACGGCACACAGGAGACCTTGTGTTCCACCGCCGCACCATCCCCTCCCCCTCGGACTAGCCCCTTCCTGTCCTATGACACTCTCAATGGTTCTGTAGCCAAGGCAAACAACAGTGGGGAGAGGGGACATCCCTGCCTCGTCCCCGGCTCAGTCTGAAATATTCCAAACTCACCCGGTTCGTCCTCACACTCACCGCCGGTGCTTGGTACAGCAACCGGACTCAGTCTACAAAACCCCACCCAAACCCAAACCACCCCAGGACCGCCAACAAATACTTCCATTCTCGACCACCATAGTGACCACCACCTCCACCTCTCTCCCCTCAGAGGACATCATGATGACATTCAAGAACCTTCTATCAATGACCGTTAGCTGCCTTCCTTTAACAAATTCGCCTGGTTCTCCCCTATCATCCCCGGAACACAATCCTCTATTCTCGGGGCCAAAACCTTGGCCAGCAATTTGGTGTCAACATTTAGTAGGGAGATTAGCCTGTGTGATCCGCATTGTTCTGAGTCCTTCTCCCGCTTCAGGAGGGAGCCCCATGGGGATCGGGTGGGCCAGTACAATAGTTATCCAGAATCTAGACGTGGTTTTAATTCTTCAAATATTTTCTGCATAACTATTGCTGTAACACAGTCAAAACCAGCTGAAGTTTACAATTTCAATCCCATTTTTGGATGATTTCCAATGCAGGATAATTGCCCAAAGGAAATTCTTACCTTGGAATCTCCAGGGGGCTGGGGTTCCCCAGCACATCTTTGGGGTACCCCCTCAGATACACTGTCCTGGAGCTTAGATGTTAGGGGCGATGATGCTTATTTCCATTCTCAGATACTGAAGCAGTACCTGCCTGCAAGCAACAAGATCTGAACAATATTCAGGCCTGGGAAGAGAAATGTAACAGTGGTATCACACAAATGCCAGGATTTAACCATCTCCAACACAATAAAGTCGAACCATTCCCTATGGTGGGTCACATTATATTAACATATTCTACGCTGTTATCTTTGCTGAATCATGATATTGTGGTGTTACCATTGACCATAAACTTAACTGGACCAGTCATATAAATAATGTTGCTGGAAGAGTAGGTAAGAGGCTGGGAATAGGGTGGAGGTGTTGACCTTGGGTAGGGTGCTCTTTCCAACAGCCGGTGCAGACTCGATGGGCCGAATGGCCTCCTTCTGCACTGTACATTCTATGATTCTATGATAAGTCCATGAAAACTGACCTCCTGGCTCCCCAAAGTCAATCCACCATCTACAAGGCACAAGTCAGGAGTGTCATGTTTGCCTGGATGAGCGCATCGTCCCACATGTGGGACGATGTGGCCGAGTGGTTAAAGCTATGGACTGTTATTTCATTAAGGGGCAGCACGGTAGCATGGTGGTTAGCATAAATGCTTCACAGCTCCAGGGTCCCAGGTTCGATTCCCGGCTGGGTCACTGTCTGTGCGGAGTCTGCACGTCCTCCCCGTGTGTGCGTGGGTTTCCTCCGGGTGCTCCGGTTTCCTCCCACAGTCCAAAGATGTGTGGGTTAGGTGGATTGGCCATGCGAAATTGCCCTTAGTGTCCTAAAAAATAAGGTTAATGGGGGGGTTGTTGGGTTACTGGTATAGGGTGGATACGTTGGCCTGAGTAGGGTGATCATTGCTCGGCACAACATCGAGGGCTGAAGGGCCTGTTCTGTGCTGTACTGTTATAAGTTCTAAGTTCTAAGCTCCAGCAATACTCAAGAAGCACAACAACAGCCAAGCCAAAGCAGCCCATTCCTCAGCACTGCATCCAACTCCTTAAACATTCATTCTCTCTACCACCAATGAACAGTGGTAGCAGGGTGTAACATAGACAAAATGTACTGCCGCAACTCACCAAGTTTCCTTCGACAGCACCTTCCAAATTCACAACCTCTATCACCTGGAAGGACATAAGCAGTAGATGCATGGGAGGCATCATCACCTGTAGTTTCCGTCAAGTCACACACCATCCTGGCCTGGAGCTAGTGTATATTGCCCTTTCCTCTCTGGCACGGGGCCAAAACCCTGGGACTCCCTTCATAACTGTGGTGTTCCGACACCATATGGGCTGCAACAGTTCAAGAAGGCAGTTTAATAACCACCTTCTCAAGTGCAATTAATGAAGGGCAATAAATGCTAGCCTTGCCAAAGACTTTCACGACCCAATCACCAGCAGTCAGCTCCCCCCCTCAAAGGGGAAAGTGGCCTCTGGTCATCTGGGACTATGGCGACTTTACCTTTGACCTTACTTCTGCATCAATACATCGCATGATCCAACCGCATTATAGATTTAAAAAAATTATCTTCACATTTCTCCTCATTTTAAATTGATCACTTCTCTTCACCGAAAGCTTAACCAGTAGAAATAACCTTTGTCTGTTCACCTTGCCCAGTAACATTGGAACTTTAAAAAATATGTTGAGAATTCACTCACACAGGGCAGAATCTTCTGGATCCCACTAGCAGCAACAGACTTGTCGGGTAAGGAACGTAATTTGGCGTGAGACCGGAAATTAGTTTCACGATGGCGGGATGAACTTTTACAATTCTGTTCTGAGGACTTTAAAAGTGGGTCAAGTTTCCCAACAACGGGCGAGATTCTCCACACTCCCGACGGTGCGGAGAATAGCGTGGCTCGTAAAATTTTACGACCACGCTGTTCCGACGCCCTCCCGCTATTCTCCCCCCCCCCCACGCCCGACTCCCGATACGAATCGCTGCCGCCATTTTTTTTACGGCCGGGAGCGATTCTCAGCTGATTGATGGGCCGAGTTCCCAGCCCTTTACGGCTGTTTTTACGAACGGCAAACACACCTGGTCTGACCGTTCGTAAAAATGGCCGTAAACTCTCGATTTTTAAAACCATGGCACCGATTGGCACGGCAGTACCACGGCCATGCCAAGGGTGCCATGGGCCCGCGATCGGTGCCCACCGATCGCGGGCAGCGGGCCCGATGCCCGCGCACTCTTTGTCCCTCTGCCGCCCCGCTGTATCACTTCGCGGGGTGGCTGAGGGGCATCCCGGCCCGCGCATGCGCGGGTTTCGCGCAAATGCGCGATGACGTCATCCGCGTATGCGCGGGTCGGAGTCTTCCAATCCGCGCATGCGCGGCTGACGTCATATGACGCGTCAGCCGGCGCTAACTCTGGCAAGCGGGCTTAACGAAATTCGTTAAGCCCGTGATGCCAGATTTTTCGGCGTCGGCATGCTAGCCCCGACCGGGGACCAGAATCGGTTCCCGGTCGGGAAGGGGGGGCTGGCGTCAAACCCGCCCGGATTTGACGCCAGCCCTACGATTTCTCCCCATATGGGAGAATCGCGCCCAACCAGTATTGGAAAGCCCTTTGGCGTGTACTGGCATGTCACATCTTCACTAAAAGGTTAGCTTGCAGAATTTAGAACCCCACCAAAATTAAGCTCCCTGCCAGTCAGAAATTAGAGTATTTGCGACTTCCGGTGGCGACCATGCTGTAGATGACCGTGAACCTGGTGTTTTTTCCCCCTATCTATAGTCCCGATCGGACTTGCTATTTCAGTCCCGAAGAGCGACTTTGGCTCTGTGAAAGTGGCCGCTGATTTTTTTTATCGTTCTTTTTCTCTTAAACGGTACAGCATGCAATCAGTGAACAGTAATGGTGGAAGAAAAAAACGGCAGCAGGTTGGCCACGAGGCTCTGGAGAGCGCGGTCGAAGGTGCGATGGCGGCGGGCACGGAGCCTCTGCTCCCAGCCTAGTACCCAATTAGTGGACTTCATAACCACACAATTCCAGAAACAGAGGATGGAAACATCCAAAGACCTGTGTTGTATTCTCTATTCTGCTTTACCTGGATGGCTCGGAAGCGTAGTGTTAATAAAGAACACAAAGCTTTGTTAACAAACAAAGCTATAAATTGATTTACACTACTAACTAAGATTTGTTCGCATTCCTAAAGTAGAAGGTTATTATATAAAACCATGCTGGGCAGCACGGTGGCCTAGTGGTTAGCACAACCGCCTCACGGCGCTGAGGTCCCAGGTTCGAATCCCGGCTCTGGGTCACTGTCTGTGTGGAGTTTGCACGTTCTCCCCGTGTCTGCGTGGGTTTCGCCCCCACACCCAAAAATGTGCAGAGTAGGTGGATTGGCCACGCTAAATTGCCCCTTAATTGGAAAAAATAATTGGCTAATCTAAATTTATATTTAAAAAAATATATATATATATAAAACCATGCTGTCTCTAATTTACAGAACTCTCAAGTATACAACTCCGCTCTCTTGGGATGCAGCCTCTGAGACAGCCAGAGTCCGTGAGCAACAACTAGAACATCCATCATGTGGTAGTAAGATAGTCTGGTTAGGTTAGCCTCAGGTCTCCAGTCAACTCACCATAGTGTCAACCCACAGTTAAAGTATGTTTAATAGTTAAGAGTTCAGTAAAATAG
The DNA here is from genome assembly GCF_902713615.1 of Scyliorhinus canicula. Classification (NCBI taxonomy): domain Eukaryota; kingdom Metazoa; phylum Chordata; class Chondrichthyes; order Carcharhiniformes; family Scyliorhinidae; genus Scyliorhinus; species Scyliorhinus canicula. The sequence goes on from NC_052159.1 coordinate 122,442,439, forward strand.
AGTTACATTTCTTCAAGTGTTGGAAGCCTGTCTCTCACTGCTACAGTAAACGCAATCCTCGCAGACCCAGCATACCCAGCACATCAGTGTATATGACCATAAGACATAGGTGCAGAATTAGGCCACTCAGCCCATCGAGTCTGCTACGGCATCCAATCATGGCTGATATTTTTCTCATCCCCATTCTTCTGCCTTCTCCCCAATAACCCCTGATCCTCTTAACAATCAAGAACCTATCTACCTCTGTCTCAAAGACAGCCTCCACAGCCTTCTGTGGCAAAGCGTTCCACAGATTCACCACCCTCTGGTTGAAGAAATTCCGCCTCATCTCTGTTTTAAAGGATTGTCCCTTTAGTCTGAGACTGTGTCCACTGGTTCTCGTTTTTCCGACAAGTGGAAACATCCTCTCAAGTCCACTCTATCCAGACCTCGCAGTATCCTGTCAGTTTCAATAAGATCTCCCCTAATCTTTCTAAAATCCAACGGGTACAGACCCAGAGTCCTCAACTGTTCCTCATACGACAAGCTCTTCATTCCAGGGATCCTTCATGTGAACCTCCTCTGGACCCTTTCCAAGGCTACATCTTCCTTAGATACGGGGTCCAAAACTGCTCACAATACTCCAATTAGGGCCTGACCAGAGTCTTTGACAGCCTCAGAAGTATATCCCTGCTTTTGTATTCTAGCCCTCTTGACATGAATGCTAATATTGCATTAGCCTTCTTAACTGCCGACTGAACCTGCACGTTAACCTTCAGAGAATCGTGAACAAGGACCCCGAGTCCTTTTGTGCTTCTGATTTCCTAAGCATTTCGCCATTTTGAAAATAGTCTATGCCCCCATTCCTCCTTCCAAAGTGCATAACCTCACACTTTTCCACATTGTATTCCATCTGCCAATTCGTTGCCTACTCTCCGAGCCTGTCCAAGTCCTTCTGCAGCCCCCTTGCTTCCTCAATACTACCTGTCCCTCTACAGATCTTTGTGTCATCTGCACACTTAGCAACAGAGCATTCAGTGACTTCTTCCAGATCGTTAATGTATATTGTGAAAAGTTGTGGTGATTATTGACAGATGTGGGTGTAATACTGAAGGGGACAGGTGATTATTGACAGATGTGTGGGGTTTTCCATTTTGGGCAGCCCCGCACCGTCGAGAAATCCCTGGGCTGCCGGCAAAATGGAGAATCCCGACAGCCTAGAATCCAGCCCATTGTATTCCAGTGCCCTGACTGTGGAAATGCAGTCATTGTTTCACATAATGAATTAGCCATTGTATTCCAGTGTATTCAGCACTAAGGATGTTCTCAGTCTAATTAACTAATCAGTGACAGCAAAGTTTCTGGACCAAGCAGTGAAACATGGAACGCATGAGAAACATATCCAACAATTTTCCTGAGACTGCGCACGCAGACACTGAGCTAGTTTTGATAGGCACCAGTCAATCTTAAGTAGTGTCCAATGTTTGATTAAAATTCATCCTCTAAATAAGAGACATTCATTTGGACAAAACAGGAGGTCTCAGCTGAGAATTAGAAACCAATGAGAGTAAATGATGAGGGGTTAAACCAGAGATCAGAATTCCCTTTAAAAGTAGGACCTCATAATCAAGGTCTTTGTTCCTGAATTCTTGAATCATCCATCTGTTTGTTTGTGTTAAAGTGATTTCTTTATGTTTTATGACTTTTGCCATGTGTTCGGCCATTTTATGTATTGTTTGATATTTTGGGCGGGATTCTCTGATCCTGAGGCTAAGTGTTGATGCCGTTGTAAAGGCCGTCGCGTTTCTCGACAGCGTCAACATGCCCTCAGGAGCAGCGATTCTGACCCCTACAGGGGGCCAGCACAGCACTGGAGCGATACCGGCATCAGATGGGCACCGCGGGTCTGCGCATGCGCAGTGGGACAGGTGCCAATATTCCAAGTGTGGTGTAACTGAGGTTCTATACATGACTTGACAACTTTTATACTGAATGCCCCGGCCGATGAAGGCAAGTATGTTGTATGCCTTCTTGACTGCCTTCTTCACCTGCGTTGCCACTTTCAGTGACCTGTGGACCTGTATTCCCAGATCCCTCTGCCTGCCAATACTCTTAAGGATTCAGCCATTTACTAGTTCCCACCTGTATTAGGCCTTCCAAAATGCATTACCTTACATTTGTCTGGATTAAAAACCATCTGCCATCTCTCTGGGCCAGGTCTCCAAGCAACCTATATCCTGCTGAACTGAGAAGTGAACCTATTATAACTGTACCAAACTGATACAGCTATCGTGTTTTGAATCGTCTTTTTGGGAGCTCTTCTGAGCTCCCACCTATCCCTGACCTTCTATTTTGCTCCACCTGCTCCATATGGGGAAGAGGGCCGGCGCTCTAACTTTAGCTTCCTTAATTTCACGCCAGAGAATCCTGCTCGGCTGGCGATCAGTGGCACCACCCACAGCTGCAGACTGGCTGGCAGACCTGGTGGAATTTCTCCACCAGGAGAAGATTAAGTACACCATCTGGAGGACGGCTTCCACAAAGCATGGGGGCCATTCATCAGCCTGTTCCAAGACCTGTCTGAAGCCAATAGAGATCAGGAAGATGGGGGGAGGGGGACCGATGAGGGCAGGGAAGATTGCACAAAACAGAGAGAAACAGAGGGCAAAGAACAAAGGAAATTACAGCACAGGAACAGGCCTTTCGGCCCTCCAAGCCTGCGCCAACCATGCAGCCCGTCTAAACTAAAATCTTCTGCACTTCCGGGGTCTGTATCCCTCTATTCCCATCCTATTCATGAATTTGTCAAGATGCCCGTTAAACATTACTGTCGTCCCTGTTTCCACCACCTCCTCCGGCAGTGAGTTCCAGGACTCACTACCCTCTGTGTGAAAAACGTGCCTCGTACATCTCCTCTAAACCTTGTCCCTCGCACCATAAACCTATGCCCCCGATTAATTGACCCCTCTACCCTGGGAAAAAGAAGGAGGCAAGGAAGGAACCCAGGGGAGTAGCAGAGAGAGACGTGGGAAAAAGAGAGAGGAGAGGAAGGGGCCGGGTGACCCCCCCTTTGCCCCCAATCCCAGCGAGCCCATAAGGATAACAACAGGAGTCACAGCATAAGAAAAGAATGAAGTACAACAAAACTACACCCAGGGCGAAAGGGGGTGCCAGGAAGGAGCGTGATATCAATGGGGGAGAAGGGGGGGAGGCAGGAGCAGGGAGGGGGGAGGGCCGACAGAAGGAATGTGTGTAAAATTGTACATAAGAAACATCATAATTTGTAAATATTATGTGTCTTATGTGTTAAACTGTTAAAATTGGAAAATGCCAATAAAAATATCTTTTAAATGTTTCTCATTCCACAAATGCTGCTCGATCTGCCACGTTTTCCCCAGCATTCCATGTTTTTATTTCAGATTTTCAGCATCCGCAGTATTTTGCTTTTATTGATTGTGGGTTATAGTTTGATGATGTAATAGGAAGAGTTTTATAATGCAGTGTTTGCACACGGTGTTCGTGCTTTACCAAACCTGCAGGCCACTGCTACTCACATTGGCTGGAAGAATTGATTTTCCTCAAGCTTTCTTTCATTCCGACATTCCGAAAGGATTTCTATAGGGAAAACGTACATGTTGCTGGATTTAGCGAGCTTGCTGAGCAGGACTTAAAAGTGACCGGTCTGAGAGTACATCTCGTTCGGGGAACTGCAATGTGGCTCTGTTGATTTAGTTTTTGAAATTACAATGCGACTCAGTTGATTTGATTGATATCACAGTTAATGGGTTTTAATTTGTATTTATCAGAGAACTTTGGGAACAGTTTCTGATGGTGGAAAATACATTGAAACTCAATATTGGTCCTTGTCCAGTATAACGTGAATAAGTATGAAGTAATTCGCTTCAGCAGGAAAAACAGAATGACAGGATATTATTTAAATTATGACGTACACAGGGACCTGGGAACCCTAGTACACCAATCACTGAAAGCAAGCAGCAGGCACAGCAAGCAGTTAGGGAGGCAAATAGTATTTTGGTCTCGGTTCCAAGAGGACTTGAATACAGGAGCCAGGATGTCTTACTGCAGCTGTACAGGGCCTCGGTGAGACCGTACCTGGAGTATGGTTTTGGTCTCCTTATCTAAGAGGGAATGCAGCAAAGGTTCACCAAACTGATTCCTTGGATGGAAGGATTGTCCCACGAGGAGAGATTGGGTCAAAAAGGCCTGTATCCACCTGTGTTTCGAAGAATGGGAAGGGATCTGATTGAAACGTATAAAACTCTGACAGAGCTGAACACACTGGATGTTTCCTCTGGCTGTGGAGGGGGGGGGGGGGGGGGGGGGGGGGGGGGGGGGGGGGGGGGAGGGGGGGTTTGTCTAGAACAAGGACTCACAGGCTCAGGATACCAGGCAGGCAATTTAGGACTGAGATGAGGAGAAATATCTTCACTCAAGGACAGATGAACCTGTGGAATTCTCTACTACGGAAGGCTGAATATATTTAAGAGCAAAACCAATAGATTTTTAGACACTAAAGGCATCGAGGGGAGAATGTGGAGTATGGAGCAGAGATGGAGGATCTGCCAAGATCACATTGAATGGTAGAGCAGTCCTGATGGGCCAAATGGTCACTTCCTGCTCCTATTTTCTGTGCTACAGTTCAGGATTCTCCCAACCCCTTCATGTTTACAGCTGGATGTCTGTTTTTTTAAAGTATACTTAGCAAGTCTACTTGGGGGTGTCACAGTGGTTAGCACTGCTGCCTCACAGCTCCAGGGTCTCGGGTTCAATTCCAGCCTCGGGTGACTGTCTGCGTGGCATTAGCACGTTCTCCCCTGTGTCTGCGTGGGTTTCCTCCGGGTGCTCCCGTTTCCTCCCACAGTCCAAAGATGTGCAGGTTAGGTGGATTGGCCGTGCTGAATTGCCCTTAGTGTTCAAAAAGATTGGGTGGGGTTTCTGGTTTACAGGGATAGGGTGGAGGTGTGGGCTTAAGTAGGGTGCTCTTTCCAAGGGCCAGTGCAGACTTGATGGGCCAAATGGCTTCCTTCTGCACTGTAGGGATTACGTGCATACATGGATACATAGAAGATAGGAGCAGGAGGAGGCCTTTTGGCCCTTTGAGCCTGCTCCGCCATTCAGCACGATCATAGCTGATCATCCAACTCAATAACCTAATCCTGCTTTCTCCCCATAGCCTTTGATCCCATTCTCCCCAAGTGCTATATCCAGCTGCATCTTGAATATATTCAAAGTTTTAGCATCAACCATTTCCTGTGGCAATGAATTCCACAGGGTCACCACTCTTTGTGTGAAGAAATGTCTCCTTATCTCTGTCCGAAATGGTTTACCCTGAATCCTCAGACTGTGACCCCTGGTCTGGACACACACATCATTGGTAACATCTTCCCTGGATCTATCCTGTCTAGTCCTGTTAGAATTTTACAAGTCTCTAAGAAATCCCCCATCTTATTGACTGACGTCATTAACACTACACCCTGTATGCTTCATCCGATGCCAATGTGTTTGAAACAAACCTGTTGGACTTTAACCTGGTGTTGTAAGACATCTTACTGTGTCACCCCAGTCCAATGCCGGCATCTCCACATCAATGCTTATGTAGTTACAATGTATATCTTGTGTTGCCCTATTATGTATTTTCTTGTATTTTCTTGACTTTTGTTTAATTCCCTTTTCTTCCCATGTACTGAATGATCTGTTGAGCTGCTTGCAGAAAAATACTTTTCACTGTACCTCGGTACATGTGACAATAAACAAATCTAATCCAATCCAATCCAATCATTCTTCTGAACTCCAGCGAGAACAATCCCAACCTAGTTAATCTCTCCTCATATGACAGTCCCGCCATCCCTGGAAACAGTCTGGTAAACCTTCGCTGCACTCCCTCGAGAGCTAGAACATCCTTCCTCAGAGAAGGGGACCAAAACTGCACACAATACTCCAAGTGTGGCCTCACCAAGGCACTGTAGAATTGCAGAAACACATCCCTGCTTCTATACTCGAAACCTCTCGCAATGAAGCCCAAAATACCATTAGCCTTCTTTACCCCCTGCCGCACCTGCATGCTTACCTTCAGCGAATGGTGCACAAGAACACCCAGGTCCCGCTGCACACTCCCCTCTCCTAATTTACAACCATTCAGGTAGTAATCTGCCTTCCTGTTTTTGCTTCCAAAACCTCCCACTTATCCAAATTATACTGTATCTGCCATTGGTTTGCCCACTCGCCCAACCTGTCCAGATCTTGCTGTAGGATCCTGCATCCTCGTCACAATTCACCCTCCCACCTAATTTGGTATCATCTGCAAACTTTGAGATGTTACATTTTGTTCCCTCATCCAAATCATTAATATATATTGTGAATAGCTGGGGTCCCAGCACCCTGTGGTACCCCACTGGCCTACCAATTTGAAAATGACCCATTAATCCCTATTCTTTGTTTCCTCTCTGCCAACCAGTTTTTTATCCACTTCAATACATTTCCCCCAATCCCATGCGCTTTAATTTTCCACAGTAATCTCTTCTGCGGGACTTTGTCAAATGCCTTCTGGAAGTCCAAATATACCACATCGACTGGCTCCCCCTTGTCGACTGTACTGGTTACCTCTTCAAAGAATTCCAACAGATTTGTCAAGCATGATTTTCCCTTCATAAATCCATGCTGACTCTGACTGACCACTGCTTTCTAAATGTTCCGCTATAAAGTCCTTGATAATGGGTTCAAGCATTTTTCCCACGACCGATGTTAGGCTTACTGGTCTATAATTCCCTGCTTTCTCTCTACCTCCCTTTTTGAATATCAGAGTGACGTGAGTTACCCTCCAATCTGCAGGGACAGTTCCAGAGTCTATAGAATCCCGGAAGATGACCACCAATGCATCCACTATTTCCAGAGCCACCTCCTGAAGCACTCTGGGATGCAGATTCTCAGGCCCTGGGGATTTATCCGCCTTCAATCCCATCAGTTTTCCCAGCACCATTTCTCTGCTAATATTGATCTCCCTCAGTTCTTCCCTCTCATTAAACCTTTCATTCTCCAACATTTCTGGGATCTGGTTTGTGTCCTTATTTGTGAAGACAGAACCAAAGTATGTATTTAATTGCTCAGCCATTTCTTTGTCCCTTATTATGCATCCCCCTGTTTCTGTCTGTCGTGGGCCTACATTTCTGTTTACCAATCTCTTTCAATTCACATGTTCGGGTTTAACAATTAACATTAAATTCACAGGTAGTCACTTACTAGAGAAACCTCAGAAGTTGGGAAATAACACATTGCCAGACCAACGTGTAAAGACTAAACTACTTCAAATTTATTTACAAATTAAATAATAAAGAAGGAAAAAAGTAGTCTTTTAAGATCCAATGACCAACTTTGCAATGTTTATAATAAGAAGCCAAAATTAACCGTTTTTTGTAGATTTACCCAACAAGTTCTTGAGGAAGTCTCGCACTCTGGAGCTCCTAGCCAATCGGATTGGCTGGCAGCTCCATCAGTCCTGGCAGCGCCAAGATGATGCCAGTGGCTGGTGCTGGGACTGCAGAAGAAGACCACGAAGGCCCATGTATCCCCAAAGGAGGCACGTTTGGGGTCTTGGGCCGGGAAGGTTTGGATAGATTAAGGAGAGGGTCGAGAGGTTAAAGGGGTGGGTTTAAAGGAAGGAGTGGGTAAGAAGGAAGAGAGTCTTTGAAGCAATGTGCCCTGCGATCAACAATGGCCAGCTCCTGAAGAGCAACCTCTCTCCCATCCTGCGCTTTAAGTATTGTAGTGAAAAAAGTGGCCATCTCGTTCCCCCTGCTACCCACGCCAAGCATTTTATGGCTTGGGCAGTGTATTATCAGGGTCAATTTTCTTGATAACAAGCCTAATTGACCCTTGATTATTCATTTAAATATGGCAGGTAGGCTGCCAATTTTGGCTGAGCTCAGTGGTGGGTAGGATGGTGATGGGATGGGCACCCCCCTATTGTATGTGCCCCCTGGGAAACACATCTGCTGGGGGAATGTAAAATCCAGCCCATAGCTTTTGGTGGTAAATTATAAGGGGTGATTTCTTACAGTTCTCCTTTTGACATATATTAATACTGAGTTGAATAAGGAATTGAGACTCTAAGACCATTTGTGGGTCAATAGGTGTTCTTTCCCTTTGAAGGTCAAATAGTTTCTTCTCAATAGTTAGCCAAAGTGAGTAGACAAGCTGGAAATGACCTGAATTGAGACTTCAGGGCACCGCAGAGATTTTCTTTCCTTTGCTTAAATAAATTCAGAGTGTGCAATTCATTTTTTCCAATTAAGGGGCAATTTAACGTGGCCAATCCCTGTACCCGGCACATCTTTGGTTTGTGGGGGAATCTGCAAACTCCACACAGGCAGTGACCCAGAGTCGGGATCAAACGTGGGACCTTGGACTGTGCTACCATGTTACGCCGGGTGGCCCAGTAGAATAATTAGATGGCCAACAACAATTGTAAAACTGCTATGTTGATAGGGTGAGATGAAGTAAGGTGGATGAGGCATGAGTGGAATAAGAGGTGTTGGGCAGAGTGCTCTGTTTTTTGTGTTGAAAACTCTACGTGATATTTCTTCATCATGTGGGTGAAAGAAGTTAATATTTGAGATACCATTTGTCTTTCAAATAAGTTTTCAAAATAAAATTGTCAAAAATCAATGGCTTAAAGGGGCTTTGAACTAAGAAAACTGGTCCTGATTTGCTTGTAACACAAGCCAGTAAAGTCGAAGGTTATAAAATCTGGGATGTTAACATTTTTCCTTGCTCCACTGACCTGCGTTTCAGTACATTTTGTTTTTGATTCAGCTTCAGTATCAACAATATTTTGCTTTTGCCCCCCCCCCCCCCCCCCCCCCCCCCCCCCCAATTTTTCTTGGGTGATGTCTTGGTCCGCACTGCAGAAAAAAACCATGGCAATATAGGCCAAGACCTGTATGGCTAGGTCATCATTCATTCCCCTTACATTACTCAGCATTTTAGGGGCTTCCCCAAATGGTGGAATAGGATTCATACCTGCAATGGGAATGAGGTGAAGTATATTCTTGGTCTACCTGCATTAATATCCTCTGGTTAGTGTTCTGTGGCCATCCATTTTAATTGCTACCCCAAGACTTTCTCTTGCAGGGTCTCTCTGGATTTCGGGCTAGCCAACGTTCTATTCACCAATGATTCCTTCCTTAAAGCCTTAGCAGGGAATGAAACCCACCACAGCTATCGCCTGGTCATGGTAAAGATCTGGTCCACCAACATTTTGATGTATTGTAGACTGGAAAGAGAGCCCACTGGGATAATTGTTCTCTGTGTTTTTCAGCAGTCTTTACAGTTTTCCATGGGAGATGGATCTAAGTCTGCAATGGATGAACATGTTAATTAATGCTTCACGGCCATTTCCAGATGTCACTTTGCTGCAGTGACAGCCACCTCTGAATCACTAAGTTCCGGGTTTAAGTCCCACTCCAGGGCTTAAGCACAAAACTCAAGGCCGACACTCCAGTGCCGTGCTGATGGAGTGCTGCACCACTGGAGGTGCCATCTTTCAGGCCAGCTGTTAAATTGAGGACCCATCTGTCTATTTGGGAGAATGTACAAGATCCCTTAGCATCATTTTGAAGGAGAGGGGTTATCACTGGTGTCCTGGTCAACATTTACCTCTCAATCAAGATCTCCAGAAAGGATGGTCCGGTCATTATCATATTGCCGTTGTGGAAGCTTAGTGAGCACAATTGACTGCCACATTGTGACTAAACTTTAGGAGTAATCCATTTGTTGTCGAGCACTTTGAGATGCCCGATTGTTGTGAAAGTGTTATATCAATGTAAGTTTTCCTGTTTCTCTTTGGCTGTCAGGAAAATTCTAACACTGAAATTTCACTCACACTGTGATTCTGAATGAATTTGTGAATAATCAACATTTCTGCAGTTCAGATCATTACAGGTGTGGTATGGTGGGTTCTGAGTGGGTTAATGTACTAAGCAAGTTCCTAAATCAGCATCAGTGTCCCTGGATTGGGTGAATCACATAAGAAATTCTTCACAAATGCAACATCTTCATTCCTATAGCGAATCTTCCAAAACTTCTAAGTGCTATTGCCAATTCAGTAACAGTATGCTCTCAGTTATGGACAGATTTAGTCTGTGAGCTTGCATTATTAGAAATAGCTGCGATGACCCAGAGCAGGAAGGAGAGACCATTGTTCCATTTTGTCTGGATTAGATTTAAACTCAGCAACAGTTGCTAACCTCATACATCCAGACCACAAGTGTTTGATATTTTATGTAAATGTACTTTTCTTCAATTAAGTAACTAAAAGGTATGATTTATAATGTTATCAGTAGCTGAAAGCCTAGTTTGGTTCTTAATGTGTGCAGTGAATTTAAACAGTTCTCAACAGGAACAGGAGATGCAACACTTTGTTCAGCAAAGAAAGAACTGACATGGGCAAGCTGCTGGTGATACATAAATTAGGAAGTGGAAATTGCTCTCCCACTTTTAGCAGAAAGCATGGGTTGTGCAGAACCTTATATTGTTGACAATTAACCACTTCACTGCTCAAGTTATGTTTGTCAATTTCTTATTTTTAAATACAACATTTATAGACAGTCCTTTGTAGGCTGTTTGGTACCAAAGATTGATGTGTTTTTTTATTCAAGTGCTCACAGACTAAGGAACATAATTTCCCGTAACAGCCTCCCCGAACAGGCGCCGGAATGTGGCGACTAGGGGCTTTTCACAATAACTTCATTTGAAGCCTACTCGTGACAATAAGCGATTTTCATTTCATTTTTCATTTCATTCATTTCCCTCCAGTTTTTGATCTTAATTGGAGGAGTATCTTTCATTGAGGGGCAGAGGAACACTTGTATATTGTTATTGGAGGTGAGAATAGTTACATTTTAATGCACCGAACCATAGGTTATGTCATTGCTGCCCTCTTCCTCAAAGCTGCTACTGAATCTCAGTTCTTTTGAAACTGGTGTTTTGCGTGTGGCTGAATGGACTGGTGACCTTGTCCTTTCATCTGTCTGTGTACTGCCGTGTCCAGACTGACAAGTTATATTACCTCAACTGGTATAGATGCAATTAGGTGAACTTCTATAGTAATATGAATAGCATATTAAATGTCAAGTGATTCTGACTTAAGGGGCATTACAAATTACTTCAACTTTGTCTTTTATAATTCTTCAGATAACTTCAGCAAACTTGTCTTTGCAATGTAATAATGCAAACAAAGGGTGCATGGGCAATTGTGATGCAATTAGCACAACAATATGGAACACATTAAAACAAAGTAACATGGAATGACCTGTTTATCATAAGGAGAGAGAAGAGAGCTAGGGCACATTTAGTCACATGCTTCCTGACACTCACAGTTGAACAAGGGACCTGAATGGAGAATGCGCATCCAAGGCCGCACATAGCCCCGTTTTTTACAACGGGGAGCTCTGCCCGTTGCAGCGAGAGATCGGGACACCATTTGTAAATGACGTCCCGCTCTCCAAGGCCCACAAATAAACTCACCGACCTCACCCCAGCCTGAATGCAACATGGGAGAGTCCCAGCCATCCACTCTGCATCCTCTGACACCCACAAGTGGGCAACCCCAGCCTGATCACGCGTGAACACAAAAATGCCAACTTGGCATCTTGGCAGTGCCAACCTGGCACCATGGCAGTGCCCCTTCCAGCTGGCAGTGTCCCTGCCAGCTGGCAGTGCCAGGATGCCACCCAAGGTGGCACTGCCATGGTGCCAGGATGGCACTGCCAAGATGTAAGGCTGGCATGGCCAGGGTACCCAGGTGGCACCAGCAGTGCCAAGGCACCACCCTGTCCAAAAGGCATGCAGCTGGGGGCCTCCGATCCTCTTGGAGACCCCCCCTGTCTGGTCTCCGTTTGCCCAGTGCTGAACAGCACTCGCCCCAAGGTCTCCGAGGTGAAGGATTGAATCCCAAAGCCTCAGGTACCTCCGGAATTTGCATATTAGAGTCAGACTTACTGCCTCGCTCTAATGTGCAGATTGTCCAAAAAATGATTCCACCCATTGTGGGCTGGATTCTCCTTGTAACGTCTCGTGAGATTGCATTGAATCTCGCAAGGCGTTGTGAGCTGGGTGGATCCCGGGAGCGGTTCTCTTGGCTTTCACCGGCCAATGTACACCGCAGCGTGATGCTTTTCCGGCAAAGTGTGGGCGGAAAATGACACCCTAGTTTTGAGCCTGGTTGACTCTTTGTCAAATCAGCTTTGACAAAGAGTCACCCGGACTCGAAATGTTAGCTCCCTTCTCTCTCCACAGATGCTGTCAGATCTGCTGAGACTGTCCAGTATTTTCTGTTTTTGTTTCAGATTCCAGCATCCGCAGTAATTTGCTTTTATGACTTTTTATGAGTTCTTTGTTTCAGCAACAATGTGTGACACGATGATATCATTGATTTTAAAAACAATACAGGACTAAGACCATATGCAGCAATCGGAAAATATAATAAAGATAAAACCAGGGAAGATATTAATTAAATCAGAATAAAGTCTCCCAGTCCAACACAATCCTTTCCATTCACATCCAATCCCATTTCAACAGTTTTGTCATGGCTTCTTCTCTATCATTTTATAACCATTAATTTTTGTTTCTATTTTCATATAAATGCAGTCAGTCTCACAAATGATCAGTAATTCTAATGAATTTATTAATATATTTGGGCCATTTCCATATTGAATAAAAATGGCACATAACATGCTCCTTGTCACCTGAAAACCAACTCTCCTTTCTGTAATCAATTTTATCTAATTGTACAGATTAATCACTGGATTAGATTGGATTGGGTTGGTTTATAGTTACGCGTACTGAGGTACAGTAAAACTTATTTTTCTGCAAGCAGCTCAACAGATCATTACATTGAAGGGTTCGTTGGGGATAAAACAATGGGAAATTTCAAAACAGGCAGAAGACTATCCTGACATTATCACTCGATCTTCATCAGTGCTGGGTCAAAATCCTGGTATCCCTGTCATAACAGCACTGTGGGAGCAGGATGAACACACATGGAGTGCAATGGTTCAAGAAGATGGTGCTTTTTCTGATTTATATAAATGAGTCAGAAGTGGGTGTTGAGGGAAAAATCTCTAAATTTCCAGACGATACTAAGCTAGGGGGAATAGTGAATTGTGAAGATGACGCTGAGAGACTTCAGAGGGACATTGACAAGTTAGAAGAAACATGGGGAGGCAATCTAGGCTCAATGGTATAACTTTGAGGGGAGTACAGGAACAGAGGGACCTCGGGGTTCAAGTGTGTATTTCGAAGGTGGCAAGGCAAGTTGAAATAGTTGGTAAGAAGGCTTTTAGCATCCAGGGACTTCTGTGAGCGGTTGCACATTTGGTAGCTCCCGCTCAAGGTGGATTTTTTCGGTCTTTTCCCCGTTTGTAGGGTGGAAGTTTGGATGGGAAAAGTTGTACGAGTGCCAGGAGAAAGTGCGACTCCTCTGGTGTGGCTGGTGGATGGATCCCCGGACTAGGGGTGGGTCAAGAAGAAGGGAGCCGGTGGAGCAGGAGAATCTTTGTGCGCTACAGGTCAGGATGGTGGAGGGCAAAGGGCCTGTTCTGCCTGCCCAATGGAACACCTGGTGGACTTCTTAAATGGGTAAAGCGGACAAGATTAGATCACAAAATGGATGCTAGTACAAGGCACAATGTGGGGGGAATTGTCCCTTTGGAATGCTGAAAGGAGAGGGTAGGGGGAGGGGGTTGGTAATATCACATTGATAGCATCAAAAATGACAAAGGAGCTTTTGTTGAATTTTTAAAATGTAAATTTAGAGTGCCCAATTCTTTTTTTTGTCAATTAAGGGGCAATTTCATGCGGCCAATCTGACTCTGCAGATCTTTTAGGATGGTGGGCGTGAGACCCACGCAGACAAGGGGAGAATGTTAGTTATGAAGAGAGATTGGATAGACTGGGATTGTTTATCTTGGAGCAGAGGAGACTGAGGCATGTGGAGAGGGAGGGGGGCTTTAGGGGAGTAAAAGCAAATTACTGGGGCGGGGGGGGGGGAGGGGGGGGGGAGTAAAAGCAAATTACTGTGGATGCTGGAATCTGCACCAAAATAAATAAATACTGGACAATCTCAGCAGGTCCGACAGCATCTGTGGAGAAAGAAGGGAGCTAACATTTTGAGTCTGGATGACTCTTTGTCAAAGCTGGAGAGAACTGAGGGGAGATATGATTGAGGTGTATCAAACTATATGTGGCATAGAGTAGGCAGGAACGAACTTCCCCTTGGTGGGGGCATAGATTTAAGGTAAAGGGCACGAGGTCCAGATGGGATGTGAGGAAAACCTTTTTTATCTAGAGGGTGGTGGGAGTTTGGAACTCGCTGCCTGACAGGGTGGTGGAGGCAGAGACTCTCATAACATTTAGGAAGTATTTAGATGAGCACTTGTGATCCCAGGGCATAAAAGTGCTGGAAAATGGGATTAGAATGGTTAGGTGGCTGTTCTTGACTGCTGCAGATGCAATGGTCCGAAGGGCCTTTTCTGTGCTGTATGACTCTAGATGGGAGAACGTCAGAGGAGATAGTTGTCATAGCTTGAGACAACACCCGGGAGCTTCTTGGCGACAAAAGGGGTTTATTGAGACCAGCAAATTATACGGACACAGGCGTCTCTCAAACAGGTCTTCAGTCTATGATTCCCAGGTCCAAACTGCCAGAGCCCCTGCTCCCAGGGCGCTGTACTTTCTCCCCATTGCTTTGAGGACTTGGCCAGTAGTTTTGGAGCACCCCCCTCTCCAGCTCCCTCAGGGGTCATAGGCGGAACTCCCCAGTTCCCTCAGTTCAGATTCCGCTGGGGGGGGGGGGGGGGGGGGGGCTGATGCCTGCTGGTTCCACCTGTTCAGTTGTTGGGGTTGTGGCCTCTCTGCTCCTTACCTGGTCTATGTGCTTCGGCGCTTGTCTACCCTGCAAGTTCACCAGGTAAGGGACTGGACCAGGCTTTAAGGTAATCATAGTTTCTTAGAGACCAGGTTGCCAGTTTTAAACAATCTGTTTCCTTTCACCGAATTGTGCTGTCTTCCAAAGGAAAGTATAGATTTTTAAATATTGCCGAATGACATTATTTGATGAAGGATCGCACAGCAGTAACTTAATGCTGACAAACCTTCCCAGGTCACATCCAATTTAATTGAGATTCTCAAAAGGCCTCAGGGACTGATTTTTAGATGTTGCATACAGAACCCTTGCCCTGCCACTAATGTTTTTACCACCCATCTATCAGGGTGTCAGCATCCACTGTATCTTGTTCATTATCCTCACAGAGACACACTGTCATTGCAGAAGAGTGTGGCTGAGGGAGCAGGCTAGCAGGACTGTGCGTGCTGGGGAACACACCATGCCATACTGGAGTGAACCCAACAATTGCCAGACCATCCAGTATTCCGGCTACCCAGCACCACCACCACCAACATTAGTCTGTGCTCAACTAGACAATCAGGTCTCTGCCTATGAACAGACACGGGATGTGTTGCACCGCACAACGTGAGAAGCTTTACTTACTCATACGCTTCCTTCTTGCTAGAGTGTCAGTGAGGAGGGCTGCTGCAGAAGGTCCAGGAGGTCAGGACCCTAGTTCTCGGCTAGAACCTAGAACTCCTGGTCCACGGGGTGAAATGGCCGGTGGAAACTCTCTATTCACGAGGAGGAGGAGCGCTCCCAGTACCACCAAGTGAGCATGATGGGAGACAACAGCCATGTTGAGCACAGCAGCGGAATAACATCAACCATTGATTCAATGGTGCCAGTGATTGACATCCTGCTGTGAGTTGTTTAGCAGAAGCTCGCAGGCAGGCAGCCTGAAGGGAGTCACCTCCTGGGTGCAGTAGATTATTATAGAATTTACAGTGCAGAAGGAGGCCATTCGGCCCATCGAGTCTGCACTGGCTCTTGGAAAGAGCACCCTACCCAAGGTCAACCTCCACCCTATCCCCATAACCCAGTAACCCCACCCAACACTAAGGGCAATTTTGGACACTAAGGGCAATTTAGCATGGCCAATCCACCTAACCTGCACATCTTTGGACTGTGGGAGGAAACCGGAACACCCGGAGGAAACCCACGTACACACGGGGAGAATGTGCAGACCCTGGAGCTGTGAAGCAATTGTCTATCCATAATGCTACCGTGCTGCCCACTCCAGCTACCTCTGTGTGACCAGTGCTATATTGGGTCAGCAGGCAGCTCCTGCCGTGCTCCATGGAGATAACTGTCCTGGTCCAGGCTACTGAGTGTGTCTTGTACCCTGCACAGAATCTCACGCTGCCCTTGCACTCCAGATGCTGCCACATGTGGCACTCGAGAGATTGGCCAGTTTCTCACTGAAGGAGCTCATGTGCTTGAGTTCCCCAAGCTCATCTGTGCCATGGACTCCTTCACTCGCAGAGCATGAACTTGCATCTGCTGGATGCCCATACATCCACTGTTGCTATTTCAAGTATTGAGCCCCAAACGGTGACTACTAGGGTCCTTCCTGATATGTGTGCTGGGGCATCACCATCACTGCCCTCCCTCTTCCAAGGAGATCAGTCTGCACATGTCCCTCTGAGAGTCAGAATGGTGAGTTGTATTAGCTACAGAGTTGTACTGTTTTGTAAATGTAGTGATTCTTTGTGGCTACTTTCCTAACATCAGTTGATTGCTCTGTGATTAGTTATTCTTAGAGGCTCAGCATCGGGCCTTCAATTTCACCACTTGTCACTTTGCTTACTATATGCAAGTGTAATGAAAGAAAGACAAAACCTACATTTATACAGCACCTTTCACAATGTCTAAAATCGCTTTACAATCAACTAAGTACTTTAGAGTTGTAGTGGACACCTATATAGGCAATGTTATCTAATGGCAGAGCAAGCTTGAGGGGCCAAATGAGTCTGGTTGGATAATCAGGTGACAATTTGTCTGGGGTGCTGACAATTGATGTTGGGCTAGCTATGTGCCAATGGGTGGCATTGCTGTCACTACATGGCAAGAGAGGATAACAATTCTTCACCTAAGGAAGGAGCAGTGCTCTGAAAGCTAGTGTTTGAAACAAACCTGTTGGACTTTAACCTGGTATTGTAAGACTTCTTATTGTGCTCACCCCAGTCTAACGCCAGCATCTCCACATCAATGGAAAGAAGACACCTTCAACAGTGCAACACTCCCTCAGTATTGCACTTGAAGTGTCATAATGTTGAGACGAATACATTTGAGTATTGGTGGACAGGGCGTCAATGTAGATCAGTGAGTCAGGGATAATGGGACTTTAATCACCATTGAGTAGCTTTGAAAACTGTCTCATCATTTTCCCCCATTGATATTAAGCAATACATATTTCAACATATTGAATACAATTCTTTTTTAAAAAATAAATGTAGAGTACCCAATTCGTTTTTTCGAATTAAGGGGCAATTTAGCGTGGCCAGTCCACCTACCCTGCATATCTTTTAGTTGTGGGGGTGAAACCCACGCAAACACTGGGAGAATGTGCTAACTCTACACGGACAGTGACCCAGAGCCTGGGATTGAACCTGGGACCTCGGCGCCATGAGGCAGCAGCACTAACTACTGCACCACCGTGCTGCCCATAATGAATATTACAAATGTTAAATGTTAAATGCAGGTCTTGCAGCATATAGACCAGAAAGATCGAACAGTTTATTCTTGTTTTATTCTGAATTGGCTGTACACAACTGGAGAATTGGAATTTGATTTTCTTGTGCTAAAGTGGGAAAAATCAGCCAGTGTTGTGTAGTATAAAAGATTTGTGTAAAATCTATCAATATATGGTTGACATCATCAGTAACACAAGATCACATGACAACAGAGCATGGAGAGAGATAGAACCATAAAACCACAGAACTGATACAGCACAGAAGGGGGGCATTCAGCCCATCTTGTCCGTGCCAACCCAAAGATAGTTCTTTTTGGAGCCTTGTGCTCAGTCTATATTGTAAATAGTTATTATAATGTTCAATAAAATATTGAGTTTGCTAACAGACTTGCTTCCAGCATTATCTCTAAGTCCAGGCTTACCACAATCTAAGACCTACAACAATGGAAACCAATGGTGACAGCAGTAAGTCTGTGAAGAGCCCAACGACTGGAAGGAGCAGCAAAAGAAATAACTGCAGGGGAGGACAGTGCAGGAAAATCTTCAACCAAACTCCAGAGAAGGCAGCAGTAAAGGGAAGGCATGGAAAAAACCCTCCCTTTATAGAATGTTTCAAATCTATGCCAAGCCATGATGAAGCTGAGAACTGGTGTTGCTGTTTTACAAGGAGAGAGATAGAACAGTACGGGGGCTAGCAGAGAAGATTAGCGAGGAGCAGGACCGTACCTTACTCTATGACATAGGCAGTAGTGTAGATGGTGTAATGATGAGACAGGACTTAAGGATGTGCAGGTTGGGTGGATTGGTCTTGCTAAAATTGCCCTTTAGTGTCCAAAGATGTCAGGTTCGGGGCGGTTGCAGTGATAGGGTGGGGGACTGGGCCCAGATCGGATGTTCTTTCAGAGGGTTGGCGCAGACTGAATGGGCCAAACGGCCTCCTTTTGCACTGTAGGTATTCTGTGGATTCTATGAGTTGAAAGCAAGACAATATATGAAAAAGTTATCAAAGCCTTTGATATTTATTTCAGTCTTCAGAAAAAGAACACCATTATCGAGCGAGCAAAATTAAATATGCAAAGACTGGGAGAGAGCATGGCTCCCTTTATTAATGAGCTTCACTGATTTGCTTAAAATTGTGAATACGGAGCCCTGAAAGACAAATTAATTCAGATTGCATTGTTGTGGGAGTCTTAGAATATACACTGTCAGATGTTCTGCGGTTTAGGTAAGATTTAACTCTATCAAAGGCTGTACAGATAACAAGGCGGGCAGAGAGAGAAAGTAAAACAAAATTCTTATTCAAGGCGGAGAAAAATCTTGTGGAGAAAATCTGCTGATAAAGTTCAGTTCATAGCATCTAACCCCAAACAGGGAAAAAGGGGAAACGGTAGCTGCCATTATTCAGTATCCGTGTTGTGGCAGGAAAAGGTTGCAATCGCACGAAGAACGTCCCACCAAATATGCAGAGTGCCATTCCTGCAAGAAGAGGGGCCATTTGAAATCAGTTTGCTGCAGCAAACCGCTCTTGACAAAACAACTGAAGGAGAAACACACAAGATCATGTCCCAGTCATATATAAGGAGCTAGAGAAAGGATTGGCCCACTCAAAGACAAAAGAGGGAATTTATGCGTGGAGTCAGAAGAAATGAGTGAGATTCTTAATGAGTACTTTGCATCGGTATTCACCAAGGAGAGGGACATGATGGATGATGAGGCGAGGGATGGATGTTTAAATACTCTAGGTCAAGTCGGCATAAGGAAGGGGAAGATTTTGGGTATTCTAAAAGGCATTAAGGTGGACAAGTTCCCAGGACCGGATGGGATCTATCCCAGGTTACTGAGGGAAGCGAGGGACGAAATAGCTGGGGCCTGAACAGCTATCTTTGCAGCATCCTTGAGCATGGGTGAGGTCCCGGAGGACTGGAGAATTGCTAATGTTGTCCCTTTGTTTAAGAAGGGTAGCCGGGAAAATCCAGGGAATTACAGACCTGTGAGCTCGACGTCAGTGGTAGGCAAACTGTTGGAGAAGATACTGAGGGATAGGATCTATTCACATCTGGAAGAAAATAGACTTATCAGTGATAGGCAGCATGGCTTTGTGCAGGGAAGGCCATGTCTTACAAACCTAATAGAATTCTTTGAGGAAGTGACAAAGTTAATTGATGAGGGAAGGGCTGAAGATGTCATATACATGGACTTCAGTAAGGCGTTTGATAATGTTTCCCATGGCAGGTTGATGGAAAAAGTGAAGTCGTATGGGGTTCAGGGTGTACTAGCTAGATGGATAAAGAACTGGCTGGGCAACAGGAGACAGAGAGGAGTGGTGGAAGGGAGTGTCTCAAAATGGAGAAAGGTGACTAGTGGTGTTCCACAGGGATCCGTGCTCAGACCACTGTTATTTGTGATATACATAAATGATCTGGACGAAGGTATAAGTGGTCTGATGAGCAAGTTTGCAGCTGATACTAAGATTGGTGGAGTTGCAGATAGCGAGGAGGACTGTCAGAGAATACAGCAAAATATAGATAGATTGGAAAGTTGGGCAGAGAAATGGCAGATGGAGTTCAATCCAGGCAAATGCGAGGTGATGCATTTTGGAAGATCTAATTCAAGAGCAGACTATATGGTCAATGGAAGAGTCCTGGGGAAAATTGATGTACAGAGAGATCTGGGAGTTCAGGTCCATTGTACCCTGAAGGTGGCAACGCAGGTCGATAGAGTGGTCAAGAAGGCATACAGCGTGCTTGCCTTCATTGGACGGGGTATTGAGTACAAGAGTCGGCAGGTCATGTTACAGTTGTATAGGACTTTGGTTAGGCCACATTTGGAATACTGCGTGCAGTTCTGGTTGCCACATTACCAGAAGGATGTGGATGCCTTGGAGAGGGTGCAGAGGAGGTTCACCAGGATGTTGCCTGGTATGGAGGGTGCTAGTTATGAAGAAAGGTTGAGTAGATTAGGATTGTTTTCGTTGGAAAGACGGAGGTTGAGGGGGGACCTGATTGAGGTCTACAAAATTATGAGAGGTATGGGCAGGGTGGATAGCAACAAGCTTTTTCCAAGAGTGGGGGTGTCAATTACAAGGGGTCACGATTTGAAGGTAAGAGGGGGAAAGTTTAAGGGAGATGTGTGTGGAAAGTTTTTTACGCAGAGGGTGGTGGGTGCCTGGAACGCTTTGCCAACGGAAGTGGTAGAGGCGGGCACGATAGCATCATTTAAGATGCATCTGGACAGATATATGAAACAGAGGGGGCAGCACGGTAGCATGGTGGTTAGCATAAATGCTTCACAGCTCCAGGGTCCCAGGTTCGATTCCCGGCTGGGTCACTGTCTGTGCGGAGTCTGCACGTCCTCCCCGTGTGTGCATGGGTTTCCTCCGGGTGCTCCGGTTTCCTCCCACAGTCCAAAGATGTGCGGGTTAGGTGGATTGGCCATGCTAAATTGCCCGTAGTGTCCTAAAAAGTAAGGTTAAGGGGTGGGGGGGTTGTTGGGTTACGGGTATAGGGTGGATACGTGGGTTTGAGTAGGGTGATCATTGCTCGGCACAACATCGAGGGCCGAAGGGCCTGTTCTGTGCTGTACTGTTCTATGTAGAGGGAAGTAGACCTTGGAAAATAGGCAACAGGTTTAGATAAAGGATCTGGATTGGCGCAGGCTGGGAGGGCCGAAGGGCCTGTTGCTGTGCTGTAATTTTCTTTGTTCTTTCGTTCAGTCAAGAAACTGAAAGCATTCAAATAGAAGCTAAAGAAACAGCAGCACCATTCTGAGGAAAAATTACAGTATCAAATGGAACTGATTGGACTGCAGATATTATGGTCAACAAACATAAAACAAACTTCAAGTTGGACACTGGAGCAGGAGTTTCAATTTTTCAGACAAGGAAATGTGGTTAAAACCAGACTTCCTCCAGCCACCTACCAGACGACTCCACAGTCCAGGAGGCATTCAACTGAAAGTCACGGGACAATTGGCTGATAAACTCCAGCGAAGAGAAATGTCAGAAATTTTGTATATGATCCACAATCAACAATGCTCACTGTCAAATTGAAAAGCTTGCACAGATTAACAATTGATCGACAAAGTTGGTGAACTTGGAAGCTCAGAAAAATCAACTAAATTCGAGGCTGAAGTCCGAAAGTTATTCAGAGGTCTAGGAAAGCTGAAAACAACTTGCTGTTTCACATGCTTACTCGATACAAAACCAATGTGCTTGTTCACCCCAAAGACGGTTCCCCGTCCACTTTTACAGAAAGTGAAACAAGAAATTGAGTCAATGCTGCATCAAGGAGTCATCTCACCCGTCAGCAAACCCACAAAATGGTGTTCAGGTTCACATACCTGAATTGAATAGCTTGATATACATCTGTGTTGACCCCACAGTGGAAAGGGAGATCCACCCAATGGCATCAATAGATGAGAGACTGGCAAAGCAAGCAAAATAATCATTTTACAAAGTTAGATGCAAATAATTGCTTCTGGCAACTCCCTTTGCTTGAAGAATCCAAACTTTACCTTGCCCTGTGAGGGATTTGTTTTAATTGCCTGCCCTTTGGAATTACGCCGGCTGCAGAAATATTTCAGAGAACAATAACAGCTATTTTGGAGGAACCTGGAGAGCCGTCTGCCCACGGATGACATTCTGACACACAGGCCTACCACAACGCAATGTGATACAAGAGTGAATGTTTGGAAGAAACAGGACTAACTCTCAGCAAAACGTGTGAGAGCAATTTTCCCCGATATAGGCAAAGGTAAAGCAACGGTGGCTTTCTCCGGCATATAGTCCCACACTTACAGCAAAATACCTGAAGGGGCTGGTCTCATGCCACAACGCCAGCCTCTGATTCACCCGATCCATCAGCAATGTCGTCCCAGCACAAAGGACTTAACCTGTAACGTCCCCCCCTGCACCTTCTCCCCGACACTGCCCCATGGCACTGCCCTCTGATTGCCTCTTGGCACTGCCTCCAGAACTGGCCCATAACATTGCACCTGGCATTGTCCAGGCACTGCCCTCGACATTGCCCAGGCATTGCCCCTGGCACTGCCCAGGTATGACCTTACCCTTGAGTGATGCACTCATCTGGACCCCTCTGGGACGCATGCTCCTCAGGCACGCCTTGGGAAACCAGCCGTGATTCACATTGTTTACCTTGATGCCGAAGTTAATGGATTTTCTGATGGGGGATGGGGATGGTTCTGATTCAGAGGCCTGATAATTAGATGCTAATACACTCAAACGACATTTCTGAGGTTGAATGTCGATGATGGGGGAGGGGACAATTGTGTCACACATTTATGTTGGCGTGAAACACAATTTTGGAGTTCTAGCAAGATTGTCTGCTTCTGTCACCAAACCTGTCTGATGAAAGCAGGAGTGAAAACTCGTGGCTTGTGAGTTTTCACAACCCGCTATGAAGTTTCTGGGCCACAGAGTTCATGAAACAGACATTAGGTAAATCCCCAAAAGACCATGGTAACCAAGAATTTTGCCGACAATGTTAATGAGCTCCAGAGCTTCATGGGGACGGTCAATCAGAACTTGGCACATGTGAACAAAACACTATGACAATTGCTCAGACAAGACCTGGCATTAGGGCGAACACCAACAAATCTCATACCAGAATATCAATAATATGCTTATTTCACCAGAGATATTTGTAAACTATAACCCAGAATTGCCCTCAATAGTTTCTGTAGATGCATCAGTGACTGAACTTGGAGCAGTAATCTTCCAAATTCAGAATGATGGATTCCTCAGACCAGTATTGCATCGCTCAAAATGAAACAAAATATGCTATAATTGAAAAAGGGGCAAGGGTAGCCACATGGGTTGCCAACTCCATCTTAGACCTCCAGTTTACAATCAAAATGGACCAGAAACCATTGGTTACCTGAGTAAAAATGCCACCTGGAGACCAGAGATTCTGACTAAGTCTCAAAACGTTTGATGCCACGACAAGGCGAAGAACAAACATGGGTAGATACATCGTCACACATTCCCGCTGGGAAGCTTGTACAGCAGGACATAAATCTTGTTGAGAAGATTGAATCATACAGCTCACTGAGTACAACATTACTACCAGCAACCTCATAGAGGCTGAACAAAATACAGTAAGCACAAAAACAGGTGAAGAATGTGCTAAATGAGAGAATATTGCAAAAATGGATGGCCAGAATATGCTCCAAACAGTTTCATCCTGAAACAGTATTTCGAGGAACATAGGCATCTCAGTATTATGGCTGACTTATTACTCTACGATGAGAGATTGGTAATAATGAGAATTCTCAAGCCTGGTTTTCTTCCAAGAATACCTCAGGGGCACATGCTATGGTGTAAAAAGACAGTCTGTTGGCCAGGAATCTCAAAATCACTGGAGGTTGTGATTTTGAGTCGCATTACCTCTGCAACCCATGTCAAGAGCAAACAGAATCATTGAAGATATCTCACTTTCATTCAGACTCTGGGAACATCTCAGACTAGACATTTTAAAACTCCAAGGGAAAGACATTTCTCGTGGTTGGGGACCATTACTCCAGATGGATTAAGGTTAAACATCTTCATATAACCATCTCCAATGCAGCCATCGATTCACTAAGTTTTTTGCCATTCCAGATCTGTCTTTTCAGACTTTGGCCCACACTTTGTGATTTAAGGCTTCGAGAGATTTACAGAAGACTATGGATTTGTCCGTACAATTAGTTCGCCCAGGTTACCACATGCAAATGATGAGGCTGAGCGAGGAGTAAGAAAGATTTGTTGAAAAAGAATGATGATCTGAACTTCGCACTGTGGAGCCATTCCACATCACTTCAGAATGGGTTGCTCCATCAGAACTTCTGATGGGAAGAAGACTACGGACGCAACTTCCACACATTCTCAAGCTATGTCTTAAAACTACAGATATTGATAGAGTAAGGGAGAAGGAGAATGACTATCATGCAAATCAGACCAAAAATTAAAAGCATTACCATAGAATCATAGAATCTAGGGCACGGAGACAAGCCCTTCAGCCCAAATTGTTCATGCCAACCAAAAAGCCTAACTAAGCTAACCCCATTTGCCTGCATTTGGCCCAAATTCCTCTAACCCTAACCCTATCCATGTACCTGACCAAATGCATTTTAAATGTTGTCAATGTTCCTGCCTCAACCACTTCCTCCGGCAGCTCATTCCACGTATGTACCACCCTCTGTGTCAAAAAAGTTGCTCCTCAGGTTCCCATTAATTCTGTCTCCTCTTGAGGGAGGCTCGTGGTGCAGTGGTTAGCACTGGGACTGCGGCATTGAGCACCTGGATTTGAATCCCGGCCCTGGGTCACTGCCCGTGTGGAGTTTGCACATTCTCCTGTGTCTGCGTGGGTTTCACCCCTACAACCCAAAGATATACTGGCTATTTGAATTGGCCATGCTAAATTGCACCTTAATTGGAAAAAAAATTAATTGGGTACTCTAAATTTATTTTAAAAAATAAAAATTCTTTCCCCTCTTAACTTAAACCTATGGCCTCTAGTTCTCGATTTTCCAGCCCTGGGAAAAAGACTGAGTACATTCATCCTATCCATACCTCTTATGATCTATACGCTTTTATAAGAACACCCCTCAGTCTCCTACCCTCCAAAGAAAAAAGTCCTAGCCTGTCCAATAACTCAATCACTTGAGTCCTGTCAACATCCTTCTGCACTCTCTCCAGTTTGATAAAATCTTTCCAATAGCAAGGCGACCAAAACTAATTACAATACTCCAGGTGCGATCTCACCAACATCCTGTACAACTGCAACTTAACTTCCCAACTTGTATACTCAATGCCCTGACTGATGAAATCCAGCATGCCAAAAGCCTTTTTCACTGCCCTATCCACCTTTGACTCCACCTTTAGAGAACCGTATGCATGAACTCCGAGGTCCCTCTGTTCCACGATACTCCCTAAGATCCTACCATTCACCGTGAAAGCCCTACCTTGATTTGACTTTCCAAAATGCAACACCTCACACTTATATGTATTGAACTCCATTTGCCATTTCTCGGCCCACTTCCCCAGCTGATCAAGATCCTGCTGTAATTTTTGATAACCTTCCTCACTGTCGATAATACACCACCTATTTTAGTGTCATCTGCAAACTTACAGAGCATGCCTTGTACATTCTCATCCAAATTGTTGACATAGATAACAAACAGCAATTGGCCCAGCACTGACCCCTGATTCACAGGCCTCCAGTCCGACAAGCATCCTTCCACCATTACCCTCTGCTTCTGACCATCAAGCCCATTGTATATGCAATTTGCCAGCTCTCCCTGGATTCCATGTGATCTAACCTTCCAGAGCAACCTACCATGTGGAACTTTATCAAATGTCCATATAGACTACGTCTACCGCCCTGCCCTCATCAGCCTTCCTGGGCACTTCATCAAAGAACTCCAACAAATTTGTAAGTCATGGGGCGGGATTCTCCGACCCCCCCGCCGGTTCGCAGAATCCCGGAGGGCGGCGTGCATCCCGCTCTGCCGCCCTGACGTCGGCTGCCTTATTCTCCAGTGCCGGTTTATAGGCAGGGGCGTGGTCCACGCAATGCCGGTTGAGGGCTGTTGGTAGCGGCCCCCCCAACAATTCTCCGATGGGACGAGCGGCCGTCGGTTTCCGGTCCCGCCGGCATGAAATGGACATGGTCCCACACAGTGGGGCCTGGCTGATAGGCCAGCTGGTATTGTCCTCGGGGGGGGGGGGGGGGGGGGGGGTAGATCCGGCCCCATGGGGGGGCCCCACGGTGGCCTGCCGCGCAATCAGGGCCCACCAATCAGAGGCGGGCCTGTGCCGTGGGGGCACTCCTTCCTTCTGCGCCAGCCTCTGTAGGGCTCTGCCATGGCTGGCCCTCTGCGAATGTACAAGAATATGCCTGCCGGTCTGCGCATGAGCGGAACCATGCCAGCGGTTCTACGCATGCGCTACCTCGCGCCGGCACTGGTTAGCATGGCGCCAACCACTCCGTCGCCAGCCTAGCCCCTGGAAGTGCGGAGGATTCCGCAACTTCTGGTTGGCCCGATGGCGGAGTGGTTCGCACCATTTTTTTACTCTGGCGTCGGGCCATCGGGGGATTCGGGAGAATGCCGCCCATGATCTCCCATGCACAAAACCATGCTGACTACTCCTAATCAAACCCTGTCTTTCCAAATGCCTGCATATCTTATCCCTCAGAATCCCCACTGGTAACTTACCCACCACAGATGGCTTATCAGTCTATAATTCCCAGGTTTGTATTTGCAGCCCTTCTTAAATAAGGGCAGAACATTTGCAACCCTCCAGTCTTATGGTACCTCACCCGTGGCTAACGACGATGCAAATATCTCAGCCAGGGCTCCCGCAATTTCTTCTCTAGCCTCATGTAGTGTTTTTGGAAATACCTGGTCAGGGCCAGGAGATCTACCTTCATACATTTTAATTAGTCCATTCCCTCCTCTACTGTAATGCGAACTGCCCCCAATATATGGCCCACTAACCTTCCCAGTTTCCCAAGCTGACCTTGTCCAGCTTCCTTCCTTCTCCACCAATTGATCTGAACTGCAATTAATTATCCTCAATTAATTGGTCTCTAATTGTCTTATCCCACGTGCTTTTAATTTTCTATTCTTCCCAGGTTCTCCCATGTAACTCCATTTCCAGAATATAAGGGCTGCCAATGCCACTCAGATTCCTTATTCCAGCTGATCAATGTTCCTCCATTCCTAGTTCCTCCTGGGATGATGCCAGCACAAGCTGGCACTCCCGCGCATGCGCCAACTTGCGCCGGTCAGCTGAGGCCCTTTGGCATCAGTTGGCGTGGTGCAAAGCCTTTCCGTGCTGGCTGGCGTGGTGCCAACCCCACTGGCGCTGGCCTAGTGCCTGAAGGTGCGGAGGATTCCGCACCTTCTGGGCGGCCCGACGCCAGAGTGGTTCACGCCACTCCTTGGAGCCGGTATGGCCCACCCCACCGGGTAGGGGAGAATCCCGGCCCATGTTACTTCAGTGATGTCAGAGTGTGGGTGGAGCTGAGCTCTGGCTCTGCTTTTTAGTTTCACTGTGAGAAAAGCTTGGGTGTGTGTGATTTTTTGGTTTCGTTTTAATGTTGGAGCTGAAGCCAGACAAAGCAGGTGTAATGTTGCTCTCTCTGCCATGAAAAGACTATCTCTTGATCATTTGGTGAATTCAGATTTATAACTGTTTTCAGTAGAGAATTTATAGCTGATGTGTTTCTGTTAAAAGGTGTTTCTTTTGTCTTCTGGATGTTGTTTGGGAATTTATTAAGGATTACTTAGTGTTGTATTCTTTGGGGGTTGTATTTGAATTAACAGTTGCTAAGATGTTCACTGTATGTTTTAGAAAGGTTAACTTGAGTTCATAGAATAAACATTGTTTTGCTTTAAAAAATACTTTTCCATTTCTGCTGTACCACAGCTGTAGAGTGGGCCGTGTGCTCCCCATACCACAATCTAGTAAAAGTTGTGGGTCAGGTGAACTCCATGATACACTTTGGTGTTCTTGAAACCCTGGCCCATAACAGGTCCTACATCTCAGCTTACATTCTAACTCCCAGTATTCTGTTTTTAGGACCTCATCCCTTTTTTCCCTCAGTTGTTTGTACTGGAGGGTTGTTCACGCGCCCCCTCCAGAATGTCTACCAGTCTCTCTTCACCCTCGCACAGGGAGGCAACATACCATCCTGGAGACTCATTTGCAGCCACAGAAAAGCCTATTTATTCCCCTTACAATTGCATTCCCACACTTTTTACTCCTCCCCTATGCAGCAGAGCCAACTGTGGTACAACAAATTTGGCTGTTGCTGCTTCCCCCTGAGGGGACATTCCCTTCAACAGTATCCAAAATGATATATCTGTTTTGCAAGGGGATGTCCACAGGAGATTCCTGCACAGCTTACCTAGTCCTCTTGTTCTGCCTGGTGGTCACCCATTACCTTCCTGCCTGTTGAGTCTGAGCCTGTGGTGTAACCATCTCTCTATACATGCTAACCACCTCGTGCTCCACAGTGGCCCCAGCCACCGCTCCAGCTCTGAAACCTGGGCTCCAGGAGCTGCAACTGGTGACACTTTGTGCATACATGCTGGCCCGGGGTGCTGGAAATGTTCCTGGCTTCCCACGTAGGACATGCGGAGTACACCAGGGCTTTGAGCTCTTCTGCCATGGCTTACCCCTTTAAATTAAACCTTTTGGAAGATACCCTAAAATCAAACAATATCAATTACTCTTGGACCCTTTTTGCCTGCTCTTCTTACTATGGAATACAAATTATAGATCACAAAATAAAGATCTTACAAACTATAAGCAAAAAAAGTAGTGAATATTTTACCGACTATACTTTTTTTTAATATAATTTTTATTGGAATTTTTTACAGTAAATATAAAACATAATGACAAACAATGAAATGCAACAAAATAACCCATAATACTAATCAACTACTTCCACTTGTCCCGTGTCACTTTTGAATCCTGATGTCACCACAGGAGCTCCAAACTCCAAGCTGTTCTCAGTCCTGCTGTTTCTCGCACTCTTTTATTCTCCCAGCTCCACACTCAGTTTCACTATTTCTCACGCTCTTTTATCCTCCTCACTCTGCTCTCAGTCTCGCTCCTTCTTGTGTTCTTTTGTCTTCCAGCTCCGCCTGTTTTCCTGTGATGTCACTTTTTCTTTTATTCAACAAGAACTGACTGCAGGAGACTGTTTTCAGATGACTTCACTGTGATGCTGATTGCAGGACACACTTCCCAGGTTTTAAGTGATGGAATAAGTCAACAACAGTGTTATCAAGTGACACTTGCTCAGCATTGACTGCTGCTGACTTTGGGTGTATCAGGTGGTCCGTACCTCATTACAGCCTTTATCTAAACATGGGGAAAAGAGCTAAGTTTCAGAAGTGAGGTGAGAATGACTGAATTTGACACCAAGGCAGTATTCAACTGAATGGAACCAAGAAACCTTAGCAACACTAACATAAAGGGGTATCAGTTGTAACGTCACTAATGACAAAGGATAATAGTTGTGGTTGTGGGAGACTAATCGTAGCAGTGCAAGGACATGCAGCAGGAGTTCATTAGGGCAGTGTCCTGGGCCCAACCAATCAGTTGCTTAATCAATGGAAGGATACAAAGAAAATTAACTAGAAAGATATCAGGGATGTGGGAATTCAGTTACTTGGAGGGAAAATGAAGCTGATGTTGGTCTAATTGGAACAGGAAGGTTGAGGGGAGATTTAATAAAGGTGTTCAAAAAACCACAAAGGGGTTTTGATAGCATTGCCACATCCCAGGTTATTATGAACTTTCAGTCAATAGTTTCAAAATTGAACACAGACTATTAAAATTGCTGCTGCAAATTATGTGATCTCTGACATTTTGAGTTTCAGATAGTCCTAAGTCTCAAATGAATACCCAACTAAAGTATGGTTATTCAAAGCTATCTGAGGGATTCACACACCTCTTTGTTTAAGGACAGATCAGCACAAAAGAACTATAAAATTCCAGCCACCCTTCATTTTATTTGCACCCTGGAACATTAAAATACAATGTGTGTAAGTAAAATGTGAATGGACCCTTATCAACCTTCCATTGTATTATGATGGCCCCTCACCCAAACTAGAATGACTGTCTCAAACTTGCAAGGTGTTAAACAACAACACTGGATGATTGGAATCAACATACAGCCTACTCTTTGTTTGGAAGAGGGATTTTGAAATTGTGGAAGTCACATGATGGGGGCAAAATATTTTGTTGTCTGCTTTGGAGTCAGCTAAAGTTTGCTTGTTGACAGAGAATTCCATCAAAAGCCATTAAACTGGCTGCAAAGGAGTGCAGCTGAGGAACTGTGTGCATCATTCAGAGTTTGGTGATTGGGGAAGATTAAAGTAATAATTTTGTTCTTGTAAAATCTCATCTAGCCTGTAATTAGCAGTAACTGGAATGTTCTGTGCAAGTGGACTAACATAGAACAGAGAAAATTACAGCGCAGTACAGGCCCTTCGGCCGACGATGTTGCGCCGTCCTGTGAAACCCCTCTAAAGTCCCTCTACACTATTCCCTTATCGTTCATATGTCTATCCAATGACCATTTAAATGTCCTTAATGTTGGCGAGTCCACTACTGTTCCAGGCAGGGCATTCCACGCCCTTACTACTCTCTGAGTAAAGAACCTACCTCTGACATCTGTCCTATATCTATCTCCCCTCAATTTAAAGCTATGTCCCCTCATGCTGGACATCACCATCCGAGGAAAAAAGATGTTCAGACTGGTGTCCAGTTACTAGTGGTGTACCACAAAGATCTGTTTTGGGGCCACTGCTTTTTGTCATTTTTATAAATGACCTGGAGGAGGGCGTAGAAGGATGGGTGAGTAAATTTGCAGATGACACTAAAGTTGGTGGAGTTGTGGACAGTGCAGAAGGACGTTACAAGTTACAGAGGGACATAGATAAGCTGCAGAGCTGGGCTGACAGGTGGCAAATGGAGTTTAATGCAGAAAAGTGTGAGGTGATTCATTTTGGAAGGAATAACAGGAAGACAGGGTACTAGAGGGCTAATGGTAAGATTCTTGGTAGTCTGGATGAGCAGAGAGATCTCGGTGTCCATGTCCATAGATCCCTGAAAGTTGCCACCCAGGTTGAGAGGGTTGTTAAGAAGGCGTACGGTGTGTTATCTTTTATTGGTAGAGGAATTGAGTTTCGGAGCCATGAGGTCATGTTGCAGTTGTACATAACTCTGGTGCGGCCGTATTTGGAGTATTGTGTGCAGTTCTGGTCGCCACATTATAGGAAGGATGTGGAAGCATTGGAAAGGGTACAGAGGAGATTTACAAGAATGTTGCCTGGTATGGAGGGAAGATCATATGAGGAAAGGCTGAAGGACTTTAGGCTGTTTTCGTTAGAGAGAAGAAGGTTAAGAGGTGACTTAATTGAGGCATACAAGATGATCAGAGGAATAGATAGGGTGGACAGTGAGAGCCTTTTTCCTCGGATGGTGATGTCTAGCACGAGGGGACATAGCTTTAAATTGAGGGGAGATAGATATAGGACAGATGCCAGTGGTAGGTTCTTTACTCAGAGAGTAGTAAGGGCGTGGAATGCCCTGCCTGAAACAGTAGTGGACTCACCAACACTAAACGCATTCAAATGGTCATTGGATAGGCATATGGATGATAAGGGAATAGTGTGATGGGCGTTAGAGGGGTTTCACAGGTTGGCGCAACATCGAGGGCCGAAGGGCCTGTACTGCGTTCTATGTTCTAAATACTTCTTAAATATTATGAGTGTCTCTGTCTCCACCACACTTTCAGGCAACAAATTCCAAACTCCTACCACCCTCTGGGTGAAAAGGTTTTTCTCACATCCCCTGTAAACTCCTGTACCTTAACTTAGTCCATTTCAGTATGGTGACTAAAATGAAACATAATTTCTCAATGGCGAAAGATTACCAAGTTTTGAGATGCAGAGGAATCTGGGTGTCCTCGTGCAAAAGGTTAGTATTCAGGTACATAAAGTAAAGCTAATAATAATAATTTCTTATTGTCACAAGTAGGCTTCAATGAAGTTACTGTGAAAAGAATAGAATGTTATAATTTATTGCGGGGTGAATTGAAAACGAGAGTAGGGAAGTTATGCTTTAGTAATACAGGGCATTGGTGAGATCACACCTGGAGTACTGTGTTCAATATTGGTCTCCTTATTTAAGAAAGGTGGAAATGCAACGGAAGAAGTTTAGAGATGATTTACTTGATGATTAACACCTGGGAATGGATGGGTTGTCTTTGATGGAAAGGCGAGGCAGCTGGGCTTGCGAACTCTGGAGTTTAGAAAAGTAAGAGGTAACATGTTGAAATGTATAAGATCCTGAGGGGGTTTGACTGGGTGGATGTGGAAAGGACATTTATTTCTGTGTGAGAGTCTGGAACTAAGGGCCACTGTTTAAAATAAGGGATCACCCATTCAAGAATGGAGGAGAATTTTTTTTCTGAGAGGGTTCTGAGACTTTGGTTGATTAGAGTGCAGGACAGACATGACCCTGTGAAAATGAAGGATAGAAATGGCAAGATTAGGGAACCATGGATGACGGCTGGAATTGTGAGACTAGCTAAGATGATAAAGGAAGCATACATAAGATCGAGGCAACTCAAAACTGATGAAGCTTTGGAGGAATATCGGGAAAGTAGGACGAATCTCAAACGCGCAATAAAGAGGGCTAAAAGGGGTCATGAAATATCTGGCTAACAGGGTTAAGGAAAATCCCAAACCCTTGTATTCGTATATAAGGAGCAAGAGGGTAACTAGAGAAAGGATTGGCCCACTCAAAGACAAAAGAGGGAATTTATGCGTGCAGTCAGAGGAAATGGTTGAGATTCTTAATGAGTACTTTGCATCAGTATTCACAAAGGAGAGGGACATGACGGATGTTGAGGCTAGGGATGGGTGTTTAAATACTCTAGGTCAAGTCGTCATATGGAAGGGGGAAGATTTGGGTATTCTAAAAGACATTAAGGTGGACAAGTCCCCAGGACCGGATGGGATCTATCCAGGTTACTGAGGGAAGCGAGGGTTGAAATAGCTGGGGCCTTAACAGATATCTTTGCAGCATCCTTGAGCACGGGTGAGGTCCCGGAGGACTGGAGAATTGCTAATGTTGTCCCTTTGTTTAAGAAGGGTAGCAGGGATAATCCAGGGAATTATAGACCTGCGAGCTTGACTTCAGTGGTAGGCAAACTGTTGGAGAAGATACTGAGGGATAGGATCTATTCACGTCTGGAAGAAAATAGACTTATCAGTGATAGGCAGCATGGTTTTGTGCAGGGAAGGTCATGTCTTATAAACCTAATAGAATTCTTTGAGGAAATGACAAAGTTAATTGATGATTAAATTAGATATACATGGACTTCAGTAAGGCGTTTGATAAAGTTTCCCATAGCAGGTTGATGGAAAAAGTGAAGTTGTATGGAGTTCAGGGTGTACCAGCTAGATGGATAAAGAACTGGCTGGGCAACGGGAGACAGAGAGTAGTGGTGGAAGGGAGTATCTCAAAATGGAGAAGGGTGACTAGTGGTGTTCCACAGGGATCCGTGCTCAGACCACTTTTGTTTGTGATATACGTAAATGATCTGGAGGAAGGTATAGGTGGTCTGATTAGCAAGTTTGCAGATGATACTAAGATTGGTGGAGTTCCAGATAGCGAAGAGGACTGTCAGAGAATACAGCAAAATATAGATAGATTGGAGAGTTGGGCAGAGAAATGGCAGATGGAGTTCAAGCCAGGCAAATGCGAGGTGATGCATTTTGGAAGATCTAATTCAAGAGCGGACTATACGGTCAATGGGAAAATTGATATACAGAGAGATCTGGGAGTTCAGGTCCATTGTACCCTGAAGGTGGCAACACAGGTTGATAGAGTGGTCAAGAAGGCATACAGCATGCTTGCCTTCAGCAGACGGGGTATTGAGTCCAAGAGTTGGCAGGTCATGTTACAGTTGTATAGGACTTTGGTTAGGCACATTTGGAATACTGCGTGCAGTTCTGGTCGCCACATTACCAGAAGGATGTGGATGCTTTGGAGAGGGTGCAGAGGAGGTTCACCAGGATGTTGCCTGGTATGGAGGGTGCTAGCTATGAAGAAAGGCTGAGTAGATTAGGATTGCTTTAATTGGAAAGACGGATGTTGAGGGGGGACCTGATTGAGGGGGCACGATAGCATCATTTAAGAGGCATCTAGACAGGTATATGAACGGGCGGGGAACAGAGGGAAGTAGACCTTGGAAAATAGGGGACAGGTTTAGATAAAGGATCTGGATCGGCACAGGCTGGGAGGGCCGAAGGGCCTGTTCCTGTGCTGTAATTTTCTTTGTTCTTTGTTCTTGCTTAAAAAGGTGGTTGAGGCAGAGAATTTGTATATCTTTAAGGCCAAAGTAGATAGATTCCTTATAAGCAAGGGTGTGAAAGGTTGTTAGTGGTTCCATAGAAGAATCTATAAAATTCCTATAGTGCAACAAGCGGCCATTTGTCTCATTGAGTCTGCACAGACCCTCCGAAAGAGCACTCTACCTAGGCACACTCCCTGCCCTATCCTTGTAACCTTGCACATTGACCACCTAATCTTCACATCTTTGGTCACTATGGAGCAATTAGCATGGCCAATCCACCTGAGCTGCACATGTTTGGACTGTGGGAGGAAACTGGAGCACCCAGAGGAAACCCACGCAGACACAGGAGAATGGAGAAACTCCACACAGTCACCCAAGGCTGAATTGAAGCCGGGTGGTAGTGGTGAGGTGAGGTAGCGGTGCTCACGAATGTGCCACTACCATTTTTGGGGGTGGGCAGATATTTAAAGTTGAAGTTAAAATTAGAAGAGCCATAATCTTATTGGGTATTTAAAGCATTCAATTCTTATTTTTTCCAATTAAGGGGTAATTTACCATGGTCAACCCTGCACATCTTTGGGTTGTGGGGGTGAGACCCACGCAGACATGGGGAGAATGTGCAAACTCCACACATACAGTGACTCTGGGCCAGTATCAAATCCGGGTCCTCAGCGTTGTGAGGCAGCAGTGTTAATCCCTGCGCTACCATGCTGCCCTGCTGACTGAGAATCTTGCTCTTTACTATATCTTGACTTCAAATTTAGGGCACCAATTCCATCTAAGAAGCTATAGCCCTTCTACAAAATAGCCTGAGACAATTATAAGCTGTAACTGTATTTTACCTTTATCTGTATCTAAATCTTTATATATGTGAGAGTGTGTGGTACAAGTGAGTCGAATATTGCATTATTTTCAGTATAAACATCTGATAATAAATAACCTTTATTTTAAAACTCACAAAAAGCTTGCTGCTAGAATTATTTAATTAGGACCCTCCCTATTATTAACTATCATGCTGATTACGGGCAGTAAATGTGAACACAAGTTCTCTCTGTGACAGTCAAGTAGTAGAAGGATCAGTAACCTGATGACACAGATTTAAGGTATTTGACAAAAGAACCAGAGTTGAGATGAAGGGAGACTATTTTATGTAACAAGTTATGATGATCTGGAATGCAGTGTCTGAAAGGATGATGAAAGCAGATCGAACAGTAACATTCGTAAGGTGAATGGATAAAAAGATGGAGTGGGAACTATGCATGGCTATGATGAAAGAGCAAGGATTGGGACTAATTCTAGCTCTTTCAATGGCATGTTGGGTTGAATGGTCGCTTCTGTGCTGCACCATTCCCGTCTCCATTGTAAGGTCGGATGGGGGTTTCCGCTGATATTTCCATATTGCCTATTTCCATTTACAATTCATCAGATAATAAAACAATCCGTCCCTAATTGCAGCAAGACCTGAAATATATTCAGGTTTACGCTGATAATTGACAAGTCATCCATAGCTGTGCCACACAAGTGCCAGGTATCAATCACCTCCAAAATGACGAGGCTAACAGTGTTCTCAAGACATTCTGTGGCATTACCATCTCTGGGAAGCACTTATTCTGCTCAATCAACTTAAAAGAAATGTATAGCAGAGTTTGATATTGTCTAAATTTGTCTACTATACTCGATAAAGTTCGCAGGCTTGACTATGTGCCAGCTGAAGATCACCCATGAGCTTAGTTAATGAGAGACAAGAAGATTGGAGTAATAAATTCAGCATGTGTAAATGAGCAAACATTCCTTGTTTAAGTAGGACTGTTTGTAAACATATGATCCTCAATTATCTTTAAATGCGGAGGTGTGACAAAACATATAACTTTGAACTCAATGCTCACAGTGTCTGTTGATGGAGCTCCATCTCTTAGAGAATTAAAGTCTCAAACGAGGAGATGGCACTATAATATGGCTTCCATTTGAGTTCTGGAAACCGGAGCTACTTGGGGAGAAATGCTAGACTGCCAAGCAAGTGTCAGGCAGCCGAGCAGACATAAACTATAAGGCTCCTTCAGCAATAAAGGAAGGAGTATTAAAAACAGTCTGTAAATGCTTTCACTCTAAACTGTTACCCATTGAAGCTTGGCCAATAGATAATATCAGGCCCTTCCTGAGCCTGTGTCCTAGGAGGTCTGTGGAAACATATCTGCTTGGTGCATTCATGCAAATTATTACCTACAGCCCAGTTGCTGATAAATAAGAAGTGCTGCATCTGGGCCATGTGTGCAAAATGAGATCGCTGTTTAAGAAAAAACAATGTGGAGAGAATATTAAAGATTGAATTAAAATAAGGGACAGGTGCAGGTTTGTGAAGGAAGCCAGAGACAACGGAGGGAATTCCAGGCACAAAACGCTCATTGAAGAGATGTTGATAATCATTCAAAATTATGTTTCGGAGGGATGTCTCCGGCTTACAGAATTGGCAGGCAACAGCCTGTCAGCAATTTTCTTCTCCAATAAAAAGATTAATTTAAAGTTGTGCTCTCAAATCACCAGGCACACTCAAAATCAGTGACTGGTAACAATTTCATATAGTTGCTGTTAATCCTCCAGTTGCAGTTTTTATACATTGTATAGAGAAATCCCTGTTGATATTTTCCTTAATGTTCACAGAAATGGGCAGGCCACAGGGCACATTCGTCTCATTTATTTGATTTAAACGTTGTAAATGCAATGCGAGATTTATAATATTGATGGAATTTTTTTTAAACAAAATTTGAAAAGAGCTAAGCCTCGATTTTGATCTCCTTTGCCGAGGGAGGATTGTGTGTGGGAGGGGTTAAGGTTCAGCAGTGTTCATTCAGTGGCTCCCACCTGGCACCCTTTCACCTTTCACCTTTACCAACAATCAAGTTGGCTGATGCTTTCTCACTACTTTAAACTCGAAAGTTGCAGCCCAATGAAGTTCACCAGTGCCTCAATATTATTTCAGCATTGAATCAGGAGGGGTCCCTGTATTCTGATTGTCAAACCATGGTCATATGTTCTTCAGAAAAGGAAATTTGCCATCCTTACCTGGTCTGGCCTACACATGTGACTCCAGATCCATAGCAATGTGCTGTTGATTCTTAGTCGCCCTCTGAAATGGCCTAGCAAGCCACTCAGTCCAAAGTCAATTTGGGATGGGCAACAAATGCTTATCTTTGACATTGCTGTCCATGTCCCATGAAAGAATTAAAAGGAGTCAAAGGTAAGTTTAGGAAACTACTTTTGTGAAGAAACATTGTGGGTTCGGAGGAGTGACAGTGTTCATAGATCATAGAATTTACAGTGCAGAAGGAGGCCATTCGGCCCATCGAGTCCGCACCGGCCCTTGGAAAGAGTACCCTATCCAAGGTCCACACCTCCACCCTATCCCCATAACCCAGTAACCCCACCCAACACTAAGGGCAATTTTGGACACTATGGGCAATTTAGCTTGGCCAAAGATCTATTCCTGGGGAGGAGGGCGGATGCCCTTGCCTTTGCCTCCCTGATCGCCCGCCGTAGAATCCTGTTTGGCTGGTGGTCAGCAGCACCGCCCAGAGCTGCAGACTGGCTGTCCAACCTCTCGGAATCTCTCCAAATGGAGAAAATCAAATTCGCCATCAGAGGGTCAGACGACGGCTTCCACAGAACGTGGGAGCCATTCATGCAATTGTTCCGGGACCTGTTTGTGGCCAACGAACAAGAGGAAAAATAGTCGGGTGGCCAAGAATCAGGGGAAAATGGACAGGAATCGGGGGAAGGTAGCCGGGGGGATGGGGGGGGGGGGGTGGGCTACGGGTTCGTTATGGGGGTTTGTTCGCATGGTTTACGCTTATTTCTCTTTTTTGTTAATTTATTGTTTTTGTATTGGGGGGGGAGGGGTTACTGTTTTTCTCTGTTGTGATAAAATTTGTTGTTGAAAACTTGAATAACTGAGCAATTCTCCAGTCCTCCGGGACCTCACCCATGCTCAAGGATGCTGCAAAGATATCTGTTAAGGCCCCAGCTATTTCGACCCTCGCTTCCCTCAGTAACCTGGGATAGATCCCATCCGGTCCTGGGGACTTGTCCACCTTAATGTCTTTTAGAATACCCAAAACTTCCCCTTTCCGTATGACAACTTGACCTAGAGTATTTAAACATCCATCCCTAGCCTCAACATCCGTCTTGTCCCTCTCCTTTGTGAATACCGATGCAAAGTACTCATTAAGAATCTCACCCATTTCCTCTGAGTCCACGCATAAATTCCCTCTCTTGTCTTTGAGTGGGCCAATCCTTTCCCTAGTTACCCTCTTGCTCCTTACATACGAATAAAAGGCTTTGGGATTTTCCTTAACCCTGTTAGCCAAAGATATTTCATGACCCCTTTTAGCCCTCTTTATTGCACGTTTGAGATTCGTCCTACTTTCCCGATATTCCTCCAAAGCTTCATCAGTTTTGAGTTGCCTCGATGCTATGTATGCTTCCTTTTTCATCTTAGCTAGTCTCACAATTTCACCCGTCATCCATGGTTCCCTAATCTTGCCATTTCTATCTCTCATTTTCACAGGAACATGTCTGCCCTGCACTCTAATTAACCTTTCCTTAAAAGACTCCCACATTTCAAATGTGGATTTACCCTTAAACAGCTGCTCCCAATCCACATTCCCTAGCTCCTGCCGAATTTTGTTATACTCTGCCTTTCCCCAATTTAGCACTCTTCCTTTCGGACCACTCTTGTCCTTGTCCATGAGTATTCTAAAACTTACGGAATTGTGATCGCTATTCCCAAAGTAATCACCGACTGAAACATCAACCACCTGGCCGGGATCATTCCCCAATACCAGGTCCAGTATGGCCCCTTCCCGAGTTGGACTATTTACATACTGCTCTAAAAAACTCTCCTGGATGCTCCTTACAAACCCTGCTCCATCTACGCCTCCAACACTACACGAATCCCATTCCATGTTGGGGAAGTTAAAATCTCCCATCACGACCACCCTATTGCTCCGACATTTTTCTATAATCTGTCTGCATATTTGTACCTCTACTTCATGCTCACTTTTGGGAGGCCTGTAGTAAAGTCCCAACAATGTTACTGCACCCTTCCTATTTCTTAGCTCCACCCATATTGCCTCAGTGCTCGAATCCTCTACCGTGCCCTCCTTATTCACAGCTGTGATATCATCTCTGACGAGTAATGCAACTCCTCCACCCCTTTTACCTCCCTCTCTATCCCTCCTGAAGCATCTATACCCTGGGATATTCAGTTGCCAGTCCTGCCCTTCCCTCAACCAAGTCTCAGTAATACCAATAATATCATATTCCCAGGTACTGATCCAAGCCCTAAGTTCATCTGCCTTACCTGCTACACTTCTCGCATTAAAACAAATGCACGACAGACCACCTGTCCCTTTGCGTTCATCATCTCTTCCCTATCAACTCTGCCCCTTAGTCACATCGAGTTTATTATCTTGTACCTTACCGGGTTTAGTTTCTGCTTCTTTACTGACCTCTAACTTCCTAATCTGGTTCCCATCCCCCTGCCACATTAGTTTAAAACCTCCCCAACAGTGTTAGCAAAAGCACCCCCTGGGACATTGGCTCCAGTCATAGAACATAGAACATAGAACAGTACAGCACAGAACAGGCCCTTCGGCCCTCGATGTTGTGCCGAGCAATGATCACCCTACTTAAACCCACGTAACCCGTATACCCGTAACCCAACAATCCCCCCATTAACCTTACACTACGGGCAATTTAGCATGGCCAATCCACCTAACCCGCACATCTTTGGACTGTGGGAGGAAACCGGAGCACCCGGAGGAAACCCACGCACACACGGGGAGGACGTGCAGACTCCACACAGACAGTGACCCAGCCGGGAATCGAACCTGGGACCCTGGAGCTGTGAAGCATTGATGCTAACCACCATGCTACCGTGAGGCCGTGCTACCATGCTACCGTGGTGTAGACCATCTGGTTTGTAATGGTCCCACTGCCCCCAGAATCGGTTCCAATGTCCCAAAACTCTGAACCCCTCCCTCCTGCACCATCTATCAAGCCACGTATTCAGGTGGAGATCCTTTGAGAGACTGGATATGAGGGGGAAGGA
This sequence comes from Scyliorhinus canicula, assembly GCF_902713615.1. NCBI lineage: Eukaryota > Metazoa > Chordata > Chondrichthyes > Carcharhiniformes > Scyliorhinidae > Scyliorhinus > Scyliorhinus canicula. Next base: position 122,483,061 of record NC_052159.1, read on the forward strand.
TCATTTTGTCTGACAAAAGACAGGTCATCTGGGTGAAGGGGCAGTGGATCTGTGATGCATGCCAACCTCACTGTCAGTGACTGCTCTCTGCGCGGACAAACCCGTTATTTCCTGTGGCAGTTCCTCGTAATGGGTAAGGACTCAGATCTCTGGTACTCCGCCCCCCACAGTCTTGACTCTTTCCTGAGTATTATGGGCTAGCTTCCCCTGCGGGGACAAAGAGATGGTTTTGTGAGCCATGCGCCTGATGGATTAAGGGGGTTTATGGCTGGTGGCATGTATGGGCACCGCAATTGGACATGATGGGATTGCTGGTGGGTACCAGAGGGCTCCGAGAAGCAAGCACAAAGATCAGGGGCAGGATTCTCCCGCACTTGGCGGGATGGCCTGACGCCGGCTTCAAGAGCGGCACGAACCACTCCGGCGTCGGGCTGCCCAGAAGTTGTGGAATTCTCCGCACTTCCGGGGGCTAGGCTGGCGCCGGAGGGGTTGGCTCCACGCCAACTGGCGGTGAAGGACTGCCGGCGTGTTTTGGCACATAAGCAGGGGATCTCTTCTCCGCACCACCCATGGCGGAGCCTTACGGAGGCCGCTGCGGAGGGAAAGAGGGCCCCCATGGCACAGGTCCGCCGCAGATCGGTGGGCCCCGATTGCAGGCCAGACCACCGTGGGGGCCCCCCATGGGGCCAGATCCCCCTGTGCCTCCCCGAGGACCCTGCTAGACGGCCGACAAGCCAGGTCCCGCTGGTATTGACCATGTCCATTTCACGCCAGTGGGACTGGCCGAAAACGGGCAGCCGCTCGGTCCATCGGGGCCCGGAGAATTGCCGGGGGGGGGGGGCGCTGCCAACGGCCCCCAACCGGCATGGCGCGATCCCCGCTCCCGCCTGAAAACTGGCGCCGGAGAACTCCACAGCTGGCATCGGAGCGGCGGAGCGGGATTCACGCCCCCCCCACCCCTCCCCCGCCCCCAGCGATTCGCCGACCTGGTTGGGGGGGGGGGGGGTCGGAGAATCCTGCCCCAGATATGGGGCAGGTGTGAGGTGTCATCCAGTGATTTGTCAGAGGGGTTGGGAATTTAAGGGGTGGCAGGTGGAACTGATGCCAGGAGAGAGGTGCTAATTTACCCTTGCAGCTTGATGGAGGTGGTTGGTCTTCTTCAGACATTGAATGCTGATCAACCTGGTCTTGCTGCCCACAGTGACAACCGCTGCCACTGCCTCCCAGCTGGTATTGATGACCCTGCTGCTGGCCGGACACAATCTCAGACTAATAGGGTCTTGATTAATATGGGGATCAGGTGTTATGGGGAGAAGGCAGGAGAATGGGGATGAGAAAAATATCAGCCATGATTGAATGGCGGAACGGACTCGATGGGCCGAGTGGCCTAATGCTGCTCCTATGTCTTATGGTCTTAATGTCCTTCAACCCCATCTGGGGAACAGGATGCCCCATCTCTCATTGACGGCATCAACGTGCCTAGCCAGGTCAGCATCGCCAAAGCGAGGAACAGGTCTGTGCATTGTCATGCTTGTGGGTTGACTGGGAGTGAGTGGTGTGGGACGTTTAAAAGAAGCTCCGAGGACTTCTGGTAGCTGCCATTGAGTGAGTGGTCACACATTTGGTGGATCCTGCTTGAGGCGGAATTGTTTGGTCCTTGTTTCCCGTTCACTGGGGTGATTGCTGGTGCAAAATACAGGAACAGATAGAGATAAATTGGGCGGGATTCTCTGATCAATATCTCTCGTTATCCAATGTTCCCGAAATTTGCCGTATTTATCCTTCTTCCTCACAGGAACATGCCGGTCTTGAATTCCTTTCAACTGACATTTGAAAGCCTCCCACATGTCAGATGTTGATTTACCCTCAAACATCCGCCCCCAATCTGGGTTCTTCAGTTCCTGCCTAATATTGTTATAATTAGCCTTCCCCCAATTTAGCACATTCACCCTAGGACCACTCTTAACCTTGTCCACCAATACTTTAAAACTTACTGAATTGTGGTCACTGTTCCCGAAATGCTCCCCTACTGAAACTTCTACCACCTGGCCCATTCCCCAATACCAGGTCCAGTACAGCCCCTTCCCTAGTTGGACTGTCTACATATTGTTTTAAGAAGCCCTCCTGGATGCTCCTTGCAAACTCTGCCCTGTCTAAGCCCCTAGCAATAAGTGAGTCCCAGTCAATATTGGGGAAGATAAAGTCTTCCATAACAACAACCCTGTTGCTTTTACTCCTTTCCAAAATCTGTCTACCTATCTGCTCCTAGATCTCCCGCTGGCTGTTGGGAGGCCTGTAGTAAACCCCAACATTGTGACTGCACCCTTCTTATTCCTGATCTCTACCCATATAGCCTCGCTGCCCTCTGAGGTGTCCTCCCGTAGTACAGCTGTGATATTCTCCCTAACCAGTAGCGCATCTCCTCCACCCCTTTTACATCCCCCTCTATCCCGCCTGAAACATCTAAATCCTGGAATGTTTAGCTGCCAATCCTGTCCTTCCCTCAACCAGGTCTCTGTAATGGCAACACTATCATAGTTCCATGTTCTAATCCAAGCTCTAAATTAATCTGCCTTACCCGTTATACTTCTTGCATTAAAACATATGCACTTCAGGCCACCAGTCCTGTTGTTTTTAGCAACATCTCCCTGTCTGCTCTCCTCACAGCCATACTGGACCTATTTATGATTCTCCCTCAATTTTTTCACCTTCTGACCTATTGCTCCGATACCCACCCCCCTGCCATACTAGTTTCGACACTCCCGTGTGACACTAGCAAACCTCGTGGCCAGGATATTTATGCCTCTCCAGTTTAGATGCAACCCGTCCTTCTTACACAGGTCACACCTGCCCCGGAAGAGCTCCCAGTGGTCCAGATAACTGAAACCCTCCCTCCTACACCAGCTGTTTAGCCACATGTTTAGATGCCCTATCTTCCTATTTCTATCCTCACTGGCACATGGCACAGGGAGTAATCCCGAAATTACAACCCTCGTGGTCCTGTCTTTTAACTTTCTGCCTAGCTCCCTAAACTTCAGCTGCAGGACCTCATCCCCCTTCCTGCCTATGTTATTAGTATCAATATGTACCACGACCTCTGCATGTTAGCCCTCCCCCTTCAGGATGCCCGCTACCCATTCTGAGTCATCCTGGACCCTGGCACCAGGGAGGCAACATACCATCCTGGAGTCTCTTTCACATCCACAGAAGCGGCTGACTATAGAGTCCCCTATGACTATTGCTCTTCTGCGTTTTGACCCTCCCTGCTGAACATCAGAGCCAGCCGTGGTGCCACTGCTCTGGCTGCTGCTGTTTTCCCCTGATAGGCTATCCCCCCGACAGTATCCAAAGGGGTATACCTGTTCGAAAGGGGTCAACCACAGGGGATTCCTGCACTGACTGCCTGCCCCTTCTGGTGGTCACCCATCTCTCTGCCTGCACCTTGGGTGTACCCACATCTCTAAAACTGCTATCTATGACGCTTTCCGCCACCTGCATGCTCCGAAGTGCATCCAACTGCTGCTCCAACCGAACCATGCAGTCTGTGAGGAGCTCCAGTTGGGTGCACTTTCTGCAGATGAAGCCATTCTGGACACTGGAAGCCTCCCGGACCTGCCACATCTCACAGTCAGAGCACTGCACCCCTCTGACTGATATTGCGTTAACTAATTAATGAATTAAATTAAAAATAAATACTTACTGAATTTTAAAAAAAGTTACTGTTAACTATATGTTTCCTAGCACGAGATTTCTGCTATAAATGTAAATGCTAAATGCTGTACTCTCCGGTCTCTGGCTTGGATACCCCTCTAAATTATGATTAAGGAATTACTTAATTATGTTTAATTAGTTTAACAATGCTTAATTTTTAAATTTAAATTTAGTGCAGATTCCCTACCAGCCAATCAGGTCACGGCTTCCCTGTGACGTCACTTTTCAGTTCCCCCCCCCCCCCCCCCCCCCCTTGCCTCCACCCAGTCAGATCACTCAGAATAGCAGAATATCTATCACTTACCTCATCCCAAGCTGCTCCCCGGCTCTCTCTCCCACTCGTGAAAATGAAGCAATGTAGGATTGTTTGTTCCCTCGTAGGTTCCAATACATACAGGCTGTCTTATGAGGAAAGGTTGGAGAGGTTGGGTTCATATCCACTAGAGTTTAGAAGAGTGAGAAGCAACTTGATCAAAACCTTTAAGATCCTGAGGGGCATTGACAGGGTGGATGTAGAGAGGATATTTCCTCTTGTCGGAGAATCCAGAACTAGGAGTCACTGTTTAAAAATAAGGAGTCTCTCTGTTAAGATGGAGATGAGGAGTTGTGAATCTATGGAATTCCTTGCCCGGTGAAGCAGTAGAGGCTCCTTCATTAAATGTTTTTAAGATAAAGATAGATAGTTTTTTGAAGAATAAAGGGATTAAGGGTTATGGTGTTCAGTCCGGAAAGTGGAGCTGAGTCCACAAAAGATCAGCCATGATCTCTTTGAATGGCGGAGCAGGCTCGAGGGGCCAGATGGCCTACTCCTGCTCCTAGTTCTTATGTTCTTATGTAAATTGTTTCTCTCAGAGGGCCTCTGGAACTCTCTTCCTCACAAGGCAGTGGAGGCAGAATCCTTGAGTATATTTAAGGTGGAGCTAAATAGATCCTTGATTAACAGGGGGTAGGCAGAAATGTGGGGTTTATCAGATCAGTCATGATCTTACTAAATGGGGGAGCAGGCTCAAGGGGCCGAGTGGCCTGTTCCTACTTCTAATTTGTATATTTGTATGTTTGTATGATGGGTGACCAATGCATCGGCGAATAAACTTTGATAAGGTCTTCCAGAGCATCACGTGGAATGGGGCAGCACGATAGCATGGTGGTTAGCATAAATGCTTCACAGCTCCAGGGTCCCAGGTTCGATTCCCGGCTGGGTCACTGTCTGTGCGGAGTCTGCACGTCCTCCCCGTGTGTGCGTGGGTTTCCTCCGGGTGCTCCGGTTTCCTCCCACAGTCCAAAGATGTGCGGGTTAGGTGGATTGGCCATGCTAAATTGCCCGTAGTGTCCTAAAAAGTAAGGTTAAGGGGGGGGATTGTTGGGTTACGGGTATAGGGTGGATACGTGGGTTTGAGTAGGGTGATCATGGCTCGGCACAACATTGAGGGCCGAAGGGCCTGTTCTGTGCTGTACTGTTCTATGTTCTATGTTCTATAATGGAGTGGGAGAGGGGCACATTGCACCCAACAATGGACAAAGGAAGCTGAGCAATGGTCGCAACCTGGAGGTAGTATTTGACATCACAAATGGTAGTCAGTTTCTTTGAAGGGTGGGAGCCTTGCAACAGGTAGGAATGCATAAGGCAAAGAGAGGGACATTCAGAGTCGTGTGGAGCTGATACAATGTAATCAATGGATACCTGGTGAGCAGGGGAATGTGTGGTCTGCTGTATGAAGGAACAGACTCAGCATGTGGGGTTCACAGTCTGGCGCTTTTGTGACTTGCAAAATCCACAGGGATATTCACAGATCACTGCTGCCCCACAATGCCAGGACCCGGTTTCAATTCTGGGTGACTGTCTGGGTGAAGTTTGCATATTCTCCCCATGTCTGCATGGATTTCCTCCGGGTGCTCCGGTTTCCTCCCACAGTCTAAAGATGTGCAGGTTAGGTGTATTCACCATGGTAAATTGCCCCTCAGTGTCAAAAGATTACACCATTGGATCTAATAATGGGGAATGAACTGAAACAGCTAAGAGAATCATAGAATTTACAGTGCAGAAGGAGGCCATTCAGCCCACCGAGTCTGCACCGGCTCTTGGAAAGAGCACCCTACCCAAGGCCAACAACTCCACCCTATCTCCATAACCCAGTAACTCCACCCGACACTAAGGGCAATTTTGGACACTAAGGGCAATTTATCATGGCCAATCCACCTAACCTGCACATCTTTGGACTGTGGGAGGAAACCGGAGCACCCGGAGGAAACCCACGCACACACGGGGAGGATGTGCAGACTCCGCACAGACAGTGACCCAAGCCGGAATCGAACCTGGGACCCTGGAGCTGTGAAGCGATTGTGCTAGCCACAATGCTACCGTGCTGCCCCTAGTGTTGCTGCTCTGCTCTAGTGGAAGCAGAAGTGGGGGGAACATCAAAGCAATAGTGAGCATAATAGAACACGATTTAAGATGATGATAGAGAAGGATACATGAATGACCAAATGGATAGATTGGAGAAGTTTTGATTTTGCAGGGCTGAAAATAGAACTTGAGAAAAATAAAACAGGCACAAATATTGCCAAACAATCATGTTGAATAACAACGGGGAATAGTTAAAACAATGTTCAACAGAGTGTAGGAAAATTGTATTCCAATAAAAGGAAAGGACAGACTACACACTAGTGAGACGTCATGCATGAATGAACACAAGTTTGGACAGAGGTACTTGACACTAAGTACATTAACAGCAGAGGGGTGCATGATCAGAAAGAATATGAAGAGACAAAGAGAGAAGTAATAAAAAATAATTAGGAAGACAAAGAGGGACTATGAAACTAAATTATCAAAGAGATATAGGAGGGATGTCCGAGGTAGGTTCTTTACTCAGTGAGTGGTTAGGGTGTGGAATGGACTGCCTGCTGTGATAGTGGAGTCAGACACTTTAGGAACTTTCAAGCGGTTATTGGATAGGCACATGGAGCACACCAGAATGGCAGAGAGTGGGATAGCTTGATCTTGGTTTCGGACATAGCTCGGTACAACATCGAGGGCCAAAGGGCCTGTTCTGTGCTGTACTGTTCTATGTTCTAACACAAAACAAAATAGTAAAATATTTTAGAGGCATATCAATATGAAAAGGATAGCTAGGATGGAAATAAAAACTATTGAGGGATAGACAAGATAATGATAAAGAGATTGAAGAAAAATAAATAAATATTTTGCCTCAATAGTTATAATGGAGGTAGAACAGATAGTCATGACACTGAATGATGAGGTAAACAATAAAATAAGTGCATTTACAATAAGAAATTGGACAGGTTAAGCCCCTGGTCCAGGAAGATTGCACCCGTACATTTTAAATGAATTTGGGGAAGAGAGAGCAGAGGCCTTACTGCACATGGTTAATAATTCATTAGAAAATGGTGTAGTGCCGTGGGACTGTTAGATAGCTAATGTAATTTCTCTACGGAACATGTGGGGCAGGATTCTCCTTACCCCTGATGGGCTGGAGAATCGCCAGGGGGCGGATTCTCCGGCGCTGTTTTTCGGCAGGAATCGTGTCATGCCGGTCAGGGGCCGTTGGCAGTGCCCCCCCCCCCCCCCCCCCCGGCGATTCTCTGCTCCAAAATGCCCGTTTTCGGCCAGTCCCGCTGCCGTAAATCAAACAACGTCCTTACCGGCGGAACCTGGCTCTGCGGGCAGCCTGCGGAGTCCTCGGTGGGGGCGCGGGGGGATCTGGCCTGGGATCTGGGGGGGGGGGACATGGTGGCCTGGCCCACGATCGGGGCCCACCGATCTGCGGGTGGGCCTGTGCCAGAGTTGTTTACGCCACTCCTCGGCGCTGGTACGGCCCGCCCAGCCGGATAGTGGAGAATCTGGCCCATGTATCAGGATATAGACCAGTCAATTTAACATGGGTGTGGTACGACACCCTGGGTGAGTGCGTGGCTAGTTCCAGCTTCCCGGAGTCCCAACATAAGTGAATCAACCAATAATTTGCATATTTCCCAGAGTTTTTTACCCCTTGACTGCTCCAATGAGTTTCAGGCACCAGATTTATTAGTGAAGCATTAAAAAAATGTTTATTTATAACAAGAGCAAAAGATGAACATATGATGTAAATAATAGAACAATGGTCGACTTGTCTAACTATTCCCAAAGCCCCCTCCCACCCGGACACATACAAGACAGACACACGGTGAAGGGGTAGGGACTGTTCAAAAATAATAGATTCAGAGGGATGAGAAATTTGAGGACCATTGCTGCTGAGGCTGTGGTCTTTGTGGCCCGCCATCTTCCAAGGACGTAAGGTGTCAAATTCCTCGGTTGGTTTGCCTTCCTAATGGTTGTCTTCAATTAGAACATGGAGGTGACAGAATTCCCTCCAGAGCGTTACTCGCATTTGTAGGACTTCTGCCAGACTATCTCTCAGACCCACTCAGGTAATATTAGAATTCGTCACCTGAGGATTTCACTAGGGTTTTAACTGGTCCTTCTGCAGGTTAAACTGGCTGCACAGAGAAAGGTCTTTAACCACAGATCATCAGTTGAGAAAAGTCAGTTTCAGTTCCCCAGTCTTTTACTCAGAAGTGGAACATTCATAGGCTGGCTGGAGGGTATTCAATCGTCAGTCTTAGCTGATAGAAACAGGGTTTTACATCACCAGCCCTCCCAAACAGTGATTTCCAATTCTCACAGACCTGCCATCTGCCTGCAGGCTTTTAAACAGGAGGTACTTCTACATGCCAGGCTAGAACCAATTTAAATCGGCAAGCTGAGAGTCGAGAAAGAAAGAGAGAGAGATCTACTTTGTGTTGCTGTCTTGGTCTAAACTCCAAAAGTGAAACTGCTTTACAAAATAGCTTGCCTCTGTTCTCCGAACATTCTGAAGAGCGTGACCGGTCATCAGTGAAAATGTCTGGAATTCCAGAAGACGTGACTGGTTGGTAGCCAAGTCCATCAAAATGACATCACGGTCTACGCTACAGAGCGTACTGAATCAAAGGATCTACAGGGTCAGTCCACAAGGCAGCTTGCAGCTGGGGAGTGGGGGTGGGGGGAGCGTGGATTTCAGTTCGAAACAAAAGTCTGTGATTTTAAAACCAACCTGCAGGACATGTATTTATAGGACACAAGGATCAGACAAGGAATTAACAAGTTCCTTACAGGTGGTAGGGGAAACAATGGAATCTTTGTTGAAGGAGAGAATGAGTTACCATTTATGAATGAGAAATATTCTAATGAATAGTGCCACGGGCAGAATGTATATATTTCCTCTTACTGTCTGTGCGTAAGGGGTTTTATTACCCTCAGATTGACTGTCCCAATTAATTAATTCCAGCAGCAATGTTTTGAGAGTTTACAAATAGAGGTTATTTATTATCACACATTTACCCAAAATTTAACACAATGTTTTACTCATCATCTCACACACAACACCTACACACACAAAGTTCAGATACAGACAAAGGTTACTGTTATAACTTATAATTACCTCAGTCTCTTTCGTGGAAGGCCTGTAGCTTTTTCAATGAAGTTGGTGCTTTAAAGTTGAAGTGAAGTTCTGGTAAAGTGAAGGGTTCTGAGTAAGTTGGGAAGTTTTTTGTAGTCAAATTTCCAGAAGGTTAGTTCTCAGCTGAGCCTAGTCTATCTTTTCAGCAATATTAAACTATTGCAATTATGCTATTCCGAATAAGTACAGCTGCTTCACTATCTCTTCTAAATATGGTACATGCTCTATGTTTAATTTCCATTCCTGATTTTCCTGAAGCCAAGTCTCAGTAATTCCTACCATGTCTGGTTCCTCAGATCACATGATTGCCTCCAGCTCCAATGTTTTATTGCAAACAGTGTGTGAGTGTTGTACAGAAATTGTAATAATTTTAAAATCAGGATTCCTCTCACTTTATGTTTAACCATCCTTTTAGACTCCTTGGACAGGATTCTCCACCAACAGTATTCTCCGTTGCTCCAGCAGCCCACACATGCTCGCGGGTTTCCCGGCAGTGTGGGATGGTGGGGAGGCCACAGTGGGAAATACCATTGGCAGATGGCAGGAATGGAGAATCCCACTGCCGGTGAGGGCGTGACGCCAAGGAACAGGCGGCTGGTGGACCGGAGAATCCAGCCTCTTTTCTATAACTCTTCATTCCCTTGCTATCAATGTCCTGCCATATGCTATTCTGTCCCACATAGAACATCGAACATAGAACATAGAACGATACAGCGCAGTACAGGCCCTTCGGCCCTCGATGTTGCACCGACATGGAAAAAAAAAACTAAAGGCCATCTAACCTACACTATGCCCTTATCATCCATATGCTTATCCAATAAATTTTTTAATGCCCTCAATGTTGGCGAGTTCACTACTGTTGCAGGTAGGGCATTCCACGGCCTCACCACTCTTTGCGTAAAAAACCCACCTCTGACCTCTGTCCTATATCTATTACCCCTCAATTTAAGGCTATGTCCCCTCGTGCTAGCCACCTCCATCCGCGGGAGAAGGCTCTCGCTGTCCACCCTATCTAACCCTCTGATCATTTTGTATGCCTCTATTAAGTCACCTCTTAACCTTCTTCTCTCTAACGAAAACAACCTCAAGTCCATCAGCCTTTCCTCATAAGATTTTCCCTCCATACCAGGCAACATCCTGGTAAATCTCCTCTGCACCCGTTCCAAAGCTTCCACGTCCTTCCTATAATGAGGCGACCAGAACTGTACGCAATACTCCAAATGCGGCCGTACCAGAGTTTGGTACAGCTGCATCATGACCTCATGGCTCCGGAACTCAATCCCTCTACCAATAAAGGCCAACACACCATAGGCCTTCTTCACAACCCTATAAACCTGGGTGGCAACTTTCAGGGATCTATGTACATGGACACCGAGATCCCTCTGCTCATCCACACTACCAAGAATTTTACCATTAGCCAAATATTCCGCATTCCTGTTATTCTTTCCAAAGTGAATCACCTCACACTTCTCCACATTAAACTCCATTTGCCACCTCTCAGCCCAGCTCTGCAGCTTATCTATGTCCCTCTGTAACCTGCAACATCCTTCCGCACTGTCTACAACTCCACCGACTTTAGTGTCGTCTCCTGCCCTGTTTTGGTAAATTTAGGCTGCTTATGTTTCTTGTCAATCGTTGTGTATTCCCTTCAATATTGACAGTTTGAAGCTTTGGTCAGCTTCCTTACCCTTTCCACCACGACACAGGTCCCACCCTGGTTCAAGCGGAGCCCATCCAATCAGTAAAGCTCCTTCCAGCCTGAGAACTGGTGCCATTTTGCGATGCAGAGGAATCCCTCTTTCCCATTCCGGCCCCGTGACCAATGATCCTGCCTCTGGGTTTCTGTCCCGGGATGAAAATCCCGCCCATTCCACAATCATGACATAACTGAGAAAAATGTTCTCACAAGTATAACACACCACAGTGCAATATCCCTTTGTTCCGAGAGGAACTCATGAGAAATCTGAAATATAGGTTTGAATATGCCAAATGACGATTTGACACAGTGAATCGTTTTTTTTAAATGCACTGTAGTGAATTAGCAAGTTTAATTACATTTCAAATAATTATCATTTGAATTCACCAAAGTTAATGACGATGCTCCAGTGGATTATCAATTTTAATCATACTGCAGTTATTATCATTCACTGAAATCACCATTCTGTCACACTCTAGTGAATTAGAATATTTGATCACAATCCAGTGAATTACTAATTACAGTGAAACACTCCAGCAAATAAGTAATCAAACTACAATTTAATTTGCTGTAATTAATTATTGCTTTTATTTACACTCTATTAACTGCTGCAATGATTTATTGATTTTAATCAAACTACAAATAATTTTATTAACACTTCAGTTTATCAATTTAATTCAATGCAATTAGCATTTTTCATCACTACCAAATTATTAATTTGAATTAAATTCCAATACCAATTCAATCATAATTAAATGAATTGTTGATTTTAATCATGTTATTCATTTTTGTCATATGTTATCAAGTTATCAATCACCATTACATTATAATCGATTGTAATTTAAAAAAAAGATTTTTATGAAACTTTGTGGGTTTTTCTCCCCTTGTCAAGTTTCTTTTTGTCTGTGCCTGTCTGAGGCCACAGCAATGGGTGACTGACGAAGCTTCAAAATTCAATCAACTTAATTTTTAAACTAAAAGGCATGTGGCGATGATAGGGTGTAATTTCTGTCAGGATGTTCACAGAATACTTACAGTGCAGAAGGAAGCCATTTGACTCATTGAGTCTGCACCGGCCCTTGGAAAGGCACCCTACTTAAGCCCACAACTTCACCCTATCCCCATGACCCAGTAACCCTACCTAACCTTTTGGACGCTAAGGGGCAATTTAGCATGGCCAATCCACCTAACCTGCACATCTTTGGACTGTGGGAGGAAACCGGAGCACCCGGAGGAAACCCACGCAGACACGGGGAGAAAGTGCAAACTCCACACAGACAGTCAACTGAGGCCGGGATTGAACCTGGGAGCTGTGAGACAGCAGTGCTAACCACTGTGCTTTAAAGCCGCCCACCTCTGCTTATCATCCCAATGGCAGACTTGTGGAGATCAAGGATTCATTATGGTGGGTAACTAGTGGCATTAATTCACATCCTATCAGTTTACAAAACTGGAAGCCCTTGCAGGCAACACCATCACTTTATAATTTCCATGTTGAATCACACTGAAATGAATAAGCATTCATATTGATTCTCTGTTAAATTATTGTTTAGGCTGCAGTCTAATTAAATATGGTCAATATCAAAAGGTGAATTTTATTCATTTTTAATACTATTGTAATAACTTCTCATTTCCACTGCAATTGGATACATTTCACGCAATAATATTTGATTTCTCTGCTGGGAATGGTTCTTTTAATTTAACCAGTGAATTGCTCATTAACCTCAAAGTATTTATTGACTTTCGTTTTTAATACACCAGACTAAATTTCAGATTTTGTTTTTACAACAGTGAAAGGGCAACCATCAACAATGTTAGAAAGTAAAATGTGAAAAAATACACATACAAACTGCACGGTAGCATTGTGGATAGCACAATTGCTTCATAGCTCCAGGATCCCAGGTTCGATTCCCAGCTTGGGTCACTGTGCGGAGTCTGCACATCCTCCCCGTGTGTGCGTGGGTTTCCTCCGGGTGTTCCGGTTTCCTCCCACAGTCCAAAGATGTGCAGTTTAGGTGGATTGGCCATGATAAATTTCCCTTTGTGTCCAAAATTGTCCTTAGTGTTGGGTGGGGTTACTGGGTTATGGGGATAAGGTGGAGGTGCTGACCTTGGGTAGGGTGCTCTTTCCTAGAGCCAGTGCAGACTCGATGGGCTGAATGGCCTCCTTCTGCACTGTAAATTCTATGATAAACTGACTTATTGTTTGGGGTACACTCAAAACACAGGTAATGAGAACCAGGAGGGATCACGTGATGCTGGCACGAGAATAGTCGCTTTTCCGCAGGCTCTGGCGCTTATCCTGATTATCTGGTACTTATCTGCCTAATCCTTGAATTGGTAATTGATATTATGTCATTGCAATATTTCTGGATGGGTATTGGTAAGAATATGTCAAGAAATCCTGCGATAAAGGGGTATAAGGGGATTCTACGAGCATCGAACTGCCCATTCAATATGACGGCCTGATCCTCGAGAGGTCTCTCATCCTGGTGCTCTCCAAGGCAGTCTCGGAGGTAGTGAAGGTGAGTACTGCTGATATTATGTTTGTTATTAATCAAAGGTTCAGCGTGCTGTGTTGTAGAATACTAATCAATGACTTGATGGTGTGGAGAAGAGAATCCTGAACATCAGACATGTTACTTTCTCAGTGGAAGCGCAAATTCCATCCTTGGAAAACCAGCTTTATGGTATGTCAGAATTTCTGGAAAATATGGAGAACTGGGCTTGGAGACACTGGTCTCTCTGAAGGAGTGTAGGGGAAGGCTTTTATTAAGTTATTTGAGAACTGGTTACCACATTTTCTTGAGCTGCACGTGAAGACTGGACATTTCAAATTGGAAAGGGCACACTGCATCTTGTCGTTAAGGCCCAAGGGGCAATCTTCATCCCAAGCCTATAATCATTCACTTCCACAATTTTGAAGATCACTGTGGTGATGTACATCACTGTAAATACACAAGGGGTTAATGTAAATACACTTAGACTAGATAGACACTAGAAGGAGCACCAGAGGCATCAAGGCACCCAGAAGTGACACTGCCACAGGGGGGGCATTACACCAACCCATATATCAGGACACAGCACACATGATCTTCCTCTTTCCAGTGGAGACACTTAGTGAGTACACAGGGTTGATTGAAACACATCACACCCACCACGTGGATTGTAGCAGACTGGTTAGATATTCTGAGTAGCTATAGCAGGATTAACAGGAGAGTTGAATCCAAGTAGGAGAATCGTTAACAGTTTAATAAATGTGTTAAAGCTATCTCCAAATCTGAACCTTCCTTTGTCAGAGTGCACATCAAGGAAGCAGCTTATGCTACGTCAAGAGCATAACAAAACAATCACCAGGAGGTCCTAAAGATCGCGAGGTACTGTGGGACCAGATCTACAAAAGAGCTAGGATTTCCTTCTTCCAGGACTTTTCGGTGGCAATGCAGATTAAGTGCGATGAAGTCTGAATGCAACTCAAGGGAGCTGGTATGAATTATGTTCTGCCTATGAGGGACAAGGGTTTGGACTGATGGACTGAAACTTGGGCAAACCCAAAGCTCCAACCAGACTCTGTCCTGGTGATGGTGTTGTTTGTCTGAAGTTATTGGGCGGGTTTCACCAAAACTTCTGGAGAAGTTTCACTTCTGGACAGTCCAGAGTGATTCAACTGCCTGAAGTGGGTTAGCAGGGCCTCGGAGTTCTCCAAGCAGCTCTGCCTGCCGATACAAGGCCCTGCACTTCCAGTCAGAAGTCCACGCATGTGCACGGCGGCGGCCTTTAACGACTACCCTGCACAACATGCCGGATTCACACCGTGGAGCTTCCCCGAAAATATAGGCCCGCCCGAGATCGCGTGCACCCGTGCGCTCCCCCGGTGAAGGATTCCCCCTCCCCCCACCAGGGTGTCCGCAGACTGAGTCCGCAGCCGCCGCCAACCGTACCCGACAGGCAAAACGTGGTTAGACCCATGCCGTCGGGAACTCAGCCGGTTTTCTTTGGTGAATCGCGGGTGAGGAGGGGGGCCTCGGTCAAGCGCACGTGCCGATTGTCCAGGGAACGGAGAATCGTGGGACCAACGTCACGCCGGTTTTTGGCATCAACGCCCGGTCACTGCCCCCGCGCGGATCGCGGTTTCGGCATGGAGGCTCGGAGAATCTGCCCATTGTCTTTTATCCTGTTTAAGGGGAGATGCTAATAATTGAGCATGCATAGAATGTCTTCTTAATAATAATAATAATAATCTTCACATATCTTTCATCTTGACATGTTGACAGACAGTTTAAAGGATTTAAAGGCTGCAGCTGGAAAGCCAAATGACCCCATCCTAGGAAAGATCCATCCCCCCGGCCTGAGCAACCCCCAGCCCAGCCCAAGCCCCCCATGAAGGGCCCAGGTGGCACTCATAAGGGTATGTAGGGAGGGTACACATGGCCTTTCCCTTCCCCCGGGTAAACCAGAGGCACCAGTTCCTAAAGTGTACTGTTCTGAATTTATCCTGTCTGAATTTATTCAGACTTTATTTAGAATTTATTCCCGGCTGGGTCACTGTCTGTGCGGAGTCTGCACTTTCTTCCAGTGTCTACGTGGGTTTCCTCCGGGTGCTCCGGTTTCCTCCCACAGCCCAAAGATGTGCAGGTTATGTGGATTGGCCATGCTAAATTGCCCTTAGTGTCCAAAATGTTTAGGAGGGGTTATTGGGTTACGGGGATAGGGTGTAAGTGAGGGCTTAAGTGGGTTGGTGCAGACTCGAAGGGCCGAATGGCCTCCTTCTGCACTGTATGTTCTATGTTCTTTGTTCTATGTTATGCTTGTTCCTGTGTCTGCTATAATTCTTATTCTGTTTTTCACTGATGAGTTTTTTACTTTGTTGCGTTTACTGTAAAAAAAAATTGATAAAGCCCAATAAGAAATATATATGAACGAAACACATGTAATTTACAGAGCTAAGAAACACTAGTTTTATAAATTTAAAAAACCTGCATTTTACTGATTAACTATTACTATAAACGCACAGGCAACTTTTAAAACAAATTAACTCATAAAATAAATCTCCAGCAAAATCTCAGCGATGGAGTGGCAGAAGCTCCAAGGAAATTAATCCCCCGATTTAAATCCTGCACAACTCAATTAATAACTGAGGCATGGGGATTATTTTAGTTGATTAAGATCTAGAACTCTCTTCCCCAAAAGGCTATGATTTCTGGGTTAATGAGAATTTTCAAGAGCAGTATAGATATGTTTGGTAAGAGTTTTAAGGCAGGGAAAGTACAGAACAATCATAATCTAACTGAGTAGAAGGCTGTGGACTAAATGGCCTACTTCAGTTTCTATGTTCTGAAGAACTGTAAATTAGCAATGGTTAAGAAAACCATTAAATGTTTTGCATCAATGGATGCAATAATTAAAAGGTTTCATTAACACTCCTCCAAAGACTCAGAGGATCAATGCAGTCAATAGTGTGATTCGGAGCTCTATAAACCAAGTTATGCTGAACTCTAAACAGTGGTTAAGGTATTGTATTCAAAACTTTAGAAAGGAGGTAAAGGTCTTCCGGAGGGTGTGGAAGAGATTTGCTGGAATAGGGCTGAGGGGTTTTCGTTATGTGGAGAGACTGGAGAAGCTGGGGCTGTTCTCCTTTAAAGCAGAGAAGTTTAAAAGGAGATTTGACAGAGATATTCAAAGTCATGAGCCGTTTTGTTCGAGTAAATGGGCAGCACGGTAGCATGGTGGTTAGCATAAATGCTTCACAGCTCCAGGGTCCCAGGTTCGATTCCCGGCTGGGTCACTGTCTGTGCCGAGTCTGCACGTCCTCCCCGTGTGTGCGTGGGTTTCCTCCGGGTGCTCCGGTTTCCTCCCACAATCCAAAGATGTGCGGGTTAGGTGGATTGGCCATGCTAAATTGCCCGTAGTGTCCTAAAAAAAGTAAGGTTGGGTTACGGGTATAGGGTGGATACGTGGGTTTGAGTAGGGTGATCATTGCTCGGCACAACATCGAGGGACGAAGGGCCTGTTCTGTGCTGTACTGTTCTATTGTATATCTAAATGGTGAGAAACCTGCCAGTGGTAGTGCAATCGGTAACCAAAAGGCAGAAGTTCAAGGTTATTGACAAAAGAACCAGAGGTTTCATCAGCAAAAAGTTTTTTTCCCGCTTCATCGGCTGTCATAGAACCATAGACTTTCTACAAAGCAGAAGGAGGCCATTTGGCCCATCGAGTTGGCACCGACCCTCTGAAAGAGCACGCTACCTCGGTCCACTTCTCCGCCCTATCCCCGTAGCCCATCTTTGGGCACTAAGGGGCAATTTAGCATGGACAATCCAACTAACCTGCACTTTTCTGGACATAATCTCCACTGCCTAAAAGCAGAGAAATCAAATTCAACAGTAACATTAAAAAGAGAATTTGAGAAATACTTGAAGGGAAATATTTGCAGGGCGATGGTGAAAGCACGGAAATGGAACGATGTGAGCAGATTTTTATTTCAAAGTGTTGATATTGTTCGGACAGACCATATGGCCTCATTCTTTGCTGCTTATCATTCTACGGTTCGATCATTCCGTGAAGGTAGGAAAGCCCAGATTTAATCTTTGGACTGTGCTGATTTAACTGAAAGAACAGCTATCTCTGTGGTAGGTAAAAGGAAGTCAGTTGCTGTTTTCAGTCCAATTTATATTCAAGATCCCCTTGCCACTGGAATTGCAAGTCTGTGCACAAGATCAAAGAAATAACTTGCATTCACCTCTCTCAGAAATGTTCCAAAGCGTTTTGCACATAGTGAATTACAATTCCCTACATTACAGCTGTGACTACAATTCAAAAGTACTTCATTGGCTGAAATGTGCTTGAGCACATCAGGGGCGAAATTCTCCGACTCCACGCAGGGTCGGAGTATCGCCCGGGGCCGCCGAAAATCCCGCCCCAGTCGTGGCAGAAATTCTCCGCCACCCGGGAATTGATGGGGGCGGGAATCACCCTAAGCCGATCGGCGAGCCCTCTGCGGCGATTCTCCAGCCCGCGATGGGCCGAAGTCCCGCTGCTGGGAGGCCTCTCCCGCCGCCGAGGTCTGAACCACCTCTGGTGGCGGCGGGATCGGCGGCGCGAGCGGGCCCCCAGGGTCCTTGGGGGGGCGCGGGGCGATCAGACCCCGAGGGGTGCCCCCACGGTGGCCAGGCCCGCAATCGGGGCCCACCGATTGCCGGGCGGGCCAGTGCCGTGGCGGCACTCTTTTTCTTCCGCCGACGCCACTGCCTCCACCATGGCGGAGGTGGAAGAGAATCCCCCAGCGCGCATGCGCCGGTCGTGACTTCAGCAGCAGCTGCCGCTGATGTCACCACCGGTGCATGCGCGAACCGGCGAAGGCCTTTTGGCCAGCCCCGGCGGCGGGCGGCGGGTGTCAAAGGCCGTTGTTGCCGGTTTTGCCGCCAGTGGGCGTGGTGCCAACCGCTCCGGCGCGGGCCTAGCCCCCAAATGTGCTGTACAATTCTTTGTTCTTTGTTTTTTAAACCATGGTAAAGTAATGACCAAAGGTTTGTGTTCCCATGTTGAAATGGACTTTAAATTAAAGGCCAGGATTTTCTGCTTCTGACCTCATTGGGCCGTTTCAGCAACGGGAGTGGAAATTATCTTGAGATGTCCAAAGTTATGTTTCACTTTGACATGAAAGAAGGTTGTTAGCTGTCATGTGAGAGTACCTTTAAGAGATGGGTGTTGATAAATGGGTGTGTATATAAATATCTGTAGTGAGAGTACCTTTAAGAAATGGGTGTTTATTACGGCAGTGATGTCAGAGAGTGGGCGGAGCTGGGCTGTCTGTCAGCTTTTTACTTTCGTTTTTGAGCAGGCTGCAGGGTGTGTTTTAGTTTTCTTTTTAGTGTCGGAGCTGAAGCCAGACCAAGCAGGTGTACTGCTGCTCTCTCTGCCATCAAAAGACTATCTCTTGATCATTTGGTGAATTCAGAATTATAAATGTTTTCAGTAGTGACTTTAACCTGATGTGCTTCTGATAAAGGTTTTGTTTTTAAGTCGTATGGATGTTAAAAAGGAAAATTTAAAGGTTTATTCTTTGTATTCTTTGGGGGTTGTATTCGAATTAATGGTTGCTAAGATGTTCACTGTATGTTTTAAAAAGGTTAACTTGAGTTCATAGAATAAACATTGTTTTGTTTTTAAAAAATACTTTTCCATTTCTGCTGTACCACACCTGCAGAGTGGGCCATGTGCTCCCCATACCACAATCTATTAAAAGTTGTGGGTCAGGTGAACTCCATCATACACTTTGGGGTTCTCTAAACCCTGCCCCGTAACAGAGCTTCCCCTGCCCCAATCAGTGGTGGGCCACGTTTCTTGCTGTTGAATGTGGGAAACCCCATGAAAATACATTTGCATCTCATTATTGGGCCCATGCAACGGAATCACACCCACGTCAAAAAACCCATCCATGGCGGCGTGATGTCAGAGTGGCGGTTGATTCGAGGGACTCAAAGTTAGAGCTGAGTTATATGGGTGTTGAGTCAGGGGACACAAAATTGAACAGGGGATTGACTCTGGGATACTGGGGTTGACTTCTGGTAGGGGCAAGTTGGTGAAGATAATGATAATCTTTATTGTCACAAGTAGGCTTACATTAACATTGCAGGCAGCACAGTAGCATTGTGGATAGCACAAATGCTTCACAGCTCCAGGGTCCCAGGTTCGATTCCGGCTGGGTCACTATCTGTGCGGAGTCTGCACGTCCTCCCCGTGTGTGCGTGGGTTTCCTCCGGGTGCTCCGGTTTCCTCCCACAGTCCAAAGATGTGCAGGTTAGGTGGATTGGCCATGATAAATTGCCCTCAGAGTCCAAAATTGCCCTTAGTGTTGGGTGGGGTTACAGGGTTATGGGGATAGGGTGGAGGTGTTGACCTTGGTTAGGGTGCTCTTTCCAAGAGCCGGTGCAGACTCGATGGGCCGAATGGCCTCCTTCTGCACTGTAAATTGTGTGTGTAACACTGCAATGAAGTTACTGTGAAAAGCGCCTAGTCGCCACATTCCAGCACCTGTTTGGGTACACAGACGGAGAATTCAGAATGTCCAAATTACCTAACTGTATGTCTTTTGGGATTTGTGCGAGGAAACCGGAGCACCCGGAGGAAACCCACGCAGACACGGATACAGCGTGTTGACTCCGCACAGACAGTGACCCACGCAGAAATCGAACCTGGGACCCTGGAGCTGTGAAGCAACAGTGATAACCACTGTGCTACCGTGCCGCCCTTGGGGGGGGGGGGGGGGGGGGGCGCTGAGTTGAGGGAGATTGGGATGCAAGTCGGGTGAGAGAAGGGGGTAAGTCAAGGGAGACAGGGGTTGACTCGAGGAGTTGGCGGTTCACAAGCAAGTCGAAAAAGCATCTTTTTGGAGGGTTCTGCTGCTGTGTCATGGGCTACTTGGAAGGGCCTCACAGAGGAAATGAAAGTCTGGGGAATGGGCTTCTTGGAAGGGTCTCACAGAGGTAAGGGAAACTTGTGGCACTGGGGTGGGGTGGTGGGGAATCATCGCATACTGACAGTTCCATTCAGCTCGGGGTGGTGGTGATGGTGCCTCTGGACCTGCTTGCTAACAAGGGCGAGGCTAATTGAAAAACATGTCAGTCATCGGTACTTCTTTGCAGCTGGGACCATTCAACTTGAACTCAATTGGCATGCTTGGTGTCAAACTAGCAGTACGGTAGCACAAGTGGATAGCACTGTGGCTTCACAGCGCCAGGGTCCCAGGTTCGATTCCCTGCTGGGTCACTGTCTGTGCAGAGTCTGCACGTTCTCCCCGTGTCTGCGTGGGTTTCCTCCGGGTGCTCCGGTTTCCTCCCAAAGACGTGCAGGTTAGGTGGATTGGCCATGCTAAATTGCCCTTAGTGACCAAAAAGGATAGGATGGGTTATTGGGTTACGGGGAGAGGATGGAAGTGAGGGTTTAAGAGGGTCGGTGCAGACCCGATGGACAGAATGGCCTCCTTCTGCACTGTATGTATGTTCTCTGTAAATAATTATGCCCACTCAAGCACCACTTATGTGTGTGAGTGCTAGTGATTGCTGATCAGCATTTAACTCTTGGCACACTGACTTCCAAAATTGATGACTGCTATGACGCGCTTGTACCATTGCCCAAACAGGCAATCAACAATATCCCCTTAGAAAGTTGGCAATAGGAAACTGCTTGAGGAGAACATAGAACATAGAACAGTACAGCACAGAACAGGCCCTTCGGCCCTCAATGTTGTGCCGAGCCATGATCACCCTAGTCAAACCCACGTATCCACCCTATACCCGTAACCCAACAACCCCCCCCTTAACCTTACTTTTATTAGGACACTACGGGCAATTTATCATGGCCAATCCACCTAACCCGCACATCTTTGGACTGTGGGAGGAAACCGGAGCACCCGGAGGAAACCCACGCACACAGGGGGAGGACGTGCAGACTCCACACAGACAGTGACCCAGCCGGGAATCGAACCTGGGACCCTGGAGCTGTGAAGCATTTATGCTAACCACCATGCTACCCTGCTGCCCCTCAAATGAAGTTACTGTGAAAAGCCCCTAGTCGCCACATTCTAGTGCCTGTTTGGGAGGCTGGTACGGGAATGGAACTGTGTTGCTGGCCTGCCTTGGTCTGCTTTAAAAACCAGCGATTTAGCCCAGTGTGCTAAACATTAACCCAGTGTGCTAAACATTAACAAGTGTACCTATTCCTTCGGTGTGTGCTAAAGAGCGTATTGACAAGTACACCCCAAGGACCAGGTGTTGCACGTTTTACTGTGGTTGTAAAACGCGTTTATTGGAGTGTATTAACACGCCTCCGAGTTCGACGTGTGCTTAACACTACTAGGCTCTGTTCTATGTAATTATTTAGCTCTGGAGTCGCCAGTTGCCGTATAGGCAACGTCACAAGTATTCCAAGGTCAAGTTCAAAGTAATAAAGACGATACACCGATTAGTAAAGTTCAAACGATCAATATTTATTATACAGTTATAATAAATACTCATGCACACACTAAGAGACTAAGCTATAACTAAACTTAAGTGAACAGAATACTTATCTAACAGGAACAGGCAAGGTCAGAGAACGAGGCCTTCGTCCTGGTCTTGTACTGCAGCCTTCAGCAAGCGTTCTGGTACTTGGGGTCTAGTGGGCTTGGATCGCGTAGCGAGCGTTGAACTTACGGTTTCGGCGGCTGGTGCTCAACGGCTGGAGTCAGGATGCAAGATGTCAGTCAGAGCCGGAGCACGAGTTTAACAGACCGGGCTCTGTGGGGAATTTGCTTTTATACCCCTCTCTAATGTCCTTGCCCCCTTCTAGGCGGGCTCTACCTTTCGGTACCGATTGGAACGTTTCCAAACGGCTACCTTCGAAATCCTCCAATGCGGGGCTTCCCTCGATGTTGGGGGGTGGTTTCGATATTCGTTACTCTGGTGCCATCCTGTCTGCTCCACCAATTAAGTGCTACATTGAGATGGAAATGTTGCCATTGTGTGTGCCTGGATCTGGGCCGCCTCATCAGAATGTTAAGCGCTTTGCCATTAACACCTTTGGCTTGGAGATCTGCACCTGGCCAGAAAACTGGTTTGCTGCTTGCAAAATGCTAATTAGTTGAGAGCAGGCTGTCTGTTCTCACTAAACAGGCTTCCCTGCTGTCTTCCATTTTAGTTTGGCTCAGTGTCCATTTTGCGTGGCCAGCATGGCTACATTCCCTCCTTGTGATCCTCACAATCATACTATTGTGAAGGATCACCTATGTACTTTGCCTTCCTTGTGTTCTGACCTCTTGCCAGTTCCTGTTCTACTCTATTCTTAAACTATGGGAAGAAGAGAAAAATTTTTTAACTAACATTTCTACTTGGCCCTATGTCAAAGGGACATGCATTACTACAACTGGGAACCTCTACCTATCACTATTAACTTTAACCTTAACTTAACATTTCATCACTCTAAAATCTTAACCATTCACACCACAACATCACACTTCCCAACTCGGCAGTCGAGTATGGAACAATATAATACATGGCTGAATTTTTATTTACAGAGTGTTGTAATCAGTGAGGGGTTGAGGGGTTTGGTGGAATCCGAAGATGGGGGATTGAACTCTATAGATGGGTGAGGTGCTGGAACGAGAGGCTCTCCTCTTCCATTTCCTCAACCTGAGGGTCTGCACTAGTATGATGAGGATCGCGATCACCAACAGTGATTCGATTATATAGGACATGGAGTACCACGTCATGAATTTAGTACACCAGGTCTGAACCTCGCTGATCAGAGCTGAGCACTGGGGGTTTGCTGTAATTGAAACATTTACGGTGGGGGTTGTGGGGGAAACGTGTCTTGTTTCCACACATATACATATGACATTAAACAGTAATAAGTGGGCTTCCATCATTTTGCTGTTCTTCTTCTTTCTCTTCCTTCTTCCTCCGGTATTGACAATCCTGGCTTCGACCTCTGTCTCGTCCTTTGAAACCTTTGGGATCAAGCACAGTATCTGTCAATACACAGTTTAAGACCTTTACTTGTTAGTGCATCTGTCTTTCAAATCCCAATTGACCCTTTAAAATGACTGGCTAAGTCACACCCTGTGACTCCCCTCATTTTTTTTTCAAAAAGCGAATTTAAAGACCAGCATACACCTAACAATCCTTCCTTCTGCGAGCCGTCTCGCAGGCTTTGCTGATTTACCATCCGAATGTTCCCGGATGTAAATAGCATGTGGGATGGCGGCCGAAGGGCTACCTAACTTAAAATGAAAACAAACTTTGAAATAAACATCCGAATGAGTTGCGTATGGGCCGCGACGGGTACGAGTTGGATGGGATCCCCGGGTAGGGCGTGCTGTGCCATACCCGAGCTTGGCTGACCAAAGTGGGTTCTCAGACAGGGCGGGTCCTCAGTGCCGTTTGTCCACTGCCTGAGTAACCTGGAAAGAAACGGGTACGAATGTGTTGACCATGACTTGCAGCCTCTATTTCGCCGAATAGAGGGGCACCTAAAAACAATGGAGCCAAGATGCTCCGTTCTGAAAACAGGGAACAAGTCGTGAACCGTGTCGGTTCACCAGAGGATACAACTGAAGTTCTCAGAAGTATCTGCGGACAAACTATTTGGCGTGTGGCCTTACAACTTTGGAAAAGATCTCCAATCAAACCGAAGTTCTCAAAAGTTTCGGCAGACAAGCTAACGTGTATGTGAGGTGGTCACAATCTTTTCAGCTGAAAAGAAGATGTCCATCCTCCCGCTGAACAGTGTACAATCCTGAGACAAACAAACATAAAACGAAGACAAACATACGTGCAGGTTCCATCAGAAAGGACATCGTTTCCCTCAAACGATTCCTATTTTACATCATCTGGACACCTCACTTTGATTCTGCCTCTGTGAACAGGGTCACAAAGGGGTTGCCGTGTCGGGATTCAGACATTGCGTCGTCGTGCTCTCCCGGATCCCACACACTTGTGTGGATCAGGCATGCTATTTTGGAATTGTGTGACCGGGGGTCACTTTCATCATTGCGGACAAGTCTGTAGGAATTGTCCCTGTGCCATTGTGTAGTGTCGAGTGTGTTGTCGGGGTAGTCGGGGTCGGGTGGTGGTTCTGGATATTTGAGGTAGGTGACTTCCATGGGGTCACTGGAGTTGGGGTCGTAGTTGGTGCAGTGTGGGCTGTATGGCTGTGTGCTGTCGCTGTCTTCAGAGTCAGTGTCAGTCCTGCTGTCTCTGCTGTGGCAGCTTGTGGGTGTGTCGGGGCGTGGTCTGTAGTGGTCTGTGGGCGGAGTCGTGGGCGAGTCCGTGGATGAACTGGTCTGTGAGGGGGATGGTGGAAAAGTGTCTCTGGTGAGCGGGGTGAAGTGTTCTGCTGCATCCAGCAGGACATGGTGAGCATGGTTGGCCTGTGTTCCATATGCCTTTAACTGGTTTATATGGAACCACGCGGTCTTCCCATTAGGATACTTTATTCTGTAAACGGAGGGGCTAATTTTGTCCGAAATTGAGTAGAGACCGGAATATTTTGGAGCCAAAAAACTGCTGGGGTTATAAACAGATAACATTACCTGTTGCCCAACCTGGAATTCTGTGGTGTGTACGGTCTTATTGAAACAGGCAGTGCGTTGCTGTCGGCGTTTCCCTAGCTGGACTGCGGCTGCGAGCTGTGCAGACCTCACAGTCTCAACTAGATCTTTAACTGCCTTTTCATGTGTGAGGGCCGTCACTTCGGGGCTTGTCATGTCCAGTCCTAAAAGGAATTCTGTACCTTTCATAGGGCGTCCGGTCATGAGTGTATGTGGTGTGTATCCTGTAGATGTGGAGACAGTGTTCCTTATGAACATAAGTGCAAATGGGAGCACTGAATCCCATGTGGAATTGTTCTGTTGAACCATTTTCCTAAGGGTAGTTTTTAGGGTCCGATTCATGCGCTCCACAATCCCGCTGGACTGTGGATGATACGCAATATGGAAGTTCTGTTTGATTCCGAATATTGTCAGGACGTTCCTCATGACCCGTCCTGTAAAGTGAGATCCCTGGTCCGAATCGATACTTCGGGGTAAACCCCATCTCGTGAAGATGTGGTGGGTCAGGATCTTTGCAGCTGTCTTAGCTGTGTTTGTTCGTGAGGGAAATGCCTCTACCCATTTGGTAAAGGTGTCGATGACCACCAGAACGTATTTATAGCCATTCCTACAAGGGGGCAATGGACCTATAAAATCGATCTGGAGGTTTGTCCAAGGGCCGTTAACTGGGCGAGTATGCCGAAGTTGTGCTTTCTTAGAATACCGCTCCGGGTTATTCTGAGCACAAATCAGGCAATTCTCAATGTAGTGTGTGACATCAGTCCTGAGATTAGGCCACCAACAGAGTTGCCTGAGGTGCCTCGTTGTTGCATCAATTCCCTGATGCCCGTGTCCGTCATGGAACAAGGCAATCATCTGATTCCTGTCCTGCTTCGGGACCACATAAAGTTGGTCCTTAATGATCACACCCTCATGTGTGGTCAGTGTGTGTTTAAAGTGCTCGTACGCAGGCACAAAGTTTCCCTTGAAAACCTCCCTGAGGTCTCCGTCCTGTTTCTGTGCTGCTACGAGATCTTTAACCTCTGTTTGTGAGACTTGTACTGCGCTCACAGGGGCGCTAGCTGGTGCGCTAGCTGGGGGGGGTCCATAAGTGTCCTCTCCTGGAACCTGCCTTAGCCAATGCGTCGGCTTTTACATTCCCAGGGGGTGATGACCTATGGTGGCTGCGAACTTTTATAATGCCGAAGGTCCTGTCCTTCGCTTTCTCTAGGATATGCTGGAGTAAGGGGGCTGATGGAAGGGGTTTTCCGTCTGCGGAGACAAAACCTCGTGTCCTCCACAGGGGCAGAAAATCTATTAGGCTATTGCAGACATATAAGCTGTCTGAATATATGTCTGCTGGGCTGGGGAAAGAATCGGGGTGGTCCACTATATACGCTATGGCTGCTAGCTCTGCTGCCTGCGCGCCTAAGTGACCAGGTAACTTAAGAGCTATCTCTTCGAGAGCGCGCCCCTGCGCGTCCTCTACATAGATGCCGCATCCTGTGATACGCTCACCATTTAAAACTGTGGAGGAACCGTCTACATAAATCCTCAAGGGTCCACACGTGTCTGTGGGCTGGGGGCTTTGTTTTGGGTTCCCTATCTTCCTGGGGGGTGTTTTTGCTAAAAAGGGTCCTGTGTTATGCAGGGGAGCTACAATTTCACAGTCATGGGGCTGTCCGGGGTATTGGAGGTTGTCTGCTAAATATGTGTGTGTGCGTGTCCGTTTTACTGTAATGTCCCGTCCTTGTAAAAGTAGGGTCCACCTAGCTGCCCTAATCTGGCTAACTGAACCGTCCTTCAGTCGACCGTCTAGTAGTAGCTGTGTGGGTGTGTGTTCGGTTAGAATGGTGATGGGGTTTAGTCCGGTTATGTATGAAAAGTACTGTACTGCCCAGAAGACAGCAAGGAGGTGCCTCTCACAGGCTGAAAATCCTTGTTCTACCGGGTCTAACAGTCGGGAGGCATAAGCCACTGGTCTTAGCTGCTCGTGCCGTTCCTGAAGTAACACGGCCGAGAGGGTTAGATCTGTGCTAGCTACCTCGATTGCGTACGGGGAAAGTTGGTCTGGGACTAGCAGCGCGGGTGCTGCACTAAGGGCTCGTTTTAACTCTTCCACAGCGCCTGTATGCTGCGGAAGCCATTCCCAGGGGGCTCCTTTCTTAAGGAGGTCTGAAAGTGGGGCGGCTTTTGTCGCGAATCCGTCTATGTGGTTCCGACAATAGCCAACCAGTCCTAAAAACGACCGGAGGGCTGAAACATTCTGGGGAAGGGGCAATTTGACAATCGAATCAATTCTTTTGAATTCGATCTCGCGTTTGCCGTGTGTGATGACTGATCCCAAATACATCACTTTACTTTCCAATATTTGGGCCTTTTTTGGGTTAACTTTACAGCCAATTTCAGTCAAGAGTTCCAGGAGTTCGGCCAGAAGCGAAATGTGCTCTGCCTTTGTGTCTGTCTGCAGTAGTAGGTCGTCTACATACTGTACCAGACATTCGGGTCGGGAAAATTTCTCTAATCCACTTGCCAGCTGTCGGTGGAAAATGGAGGGTGAATTGTGGAATCCTTGTGGGAGGCATGTCCACGTGTACTGCTGAGTTTTAAAAGTGAATGCGAATTTGTATTGGCACGCTTTTGCCAATGGTATGGACCATAATCCGTTACTGATATCCAATACCGTGAAGTACTTGGCGTTGAGACCCTGCTTGAGCATGGTCTCGGGACTATTAGCTACCGTTGGGGCTACTGCGGGGGTTACTTTGTTGAGTTCCCGATAATCGATGGTCAGACGCCATGATCCATCGGGCTTCCTCACTGGCCAAATAGGGGCATTGTTGGTGGAGGCTACCGTTCTCAGTACACCTTGGTCCAACAAGCTACCTATAACCTTTTCTATTTCCACCTCTGCCTCGAGGGGAAATCTATATTGCTTTTGCGGTCGGGGGTCCTGTCCGGTAACATGAACTTGTCCAGTCATTCTGCCACAGTCATGACGGTGACTTGCAAATGCTGTCCTGTGTTTGTTTAGTAGGGCCTTAATTTGTCTGTCGGTGTGGAGCGTAGTCAGGTCGAATGAGTACTCTCCCACTGCGCTAATCCGATTAGCGTAGTCTCCTACTGTGAGGGTGGCTGGGGCTCTGTCTGATCTAGCCATTCGCCAGACACACTGGTTCACTGGGTCGAACGACAAGCTATGGGCGTTCATAAAATCTATCCCCAGGATGTGTTCTGCCGTCCGGGGAAGATTTACTAGAACTACGGGGTGCCTTGTGCTAATGTTCCCTAGCTGGATCGCTACGGGTGCTGTGATATGTCCCTGCTGCGAGTGTCCGGTGAACCCGCT
Source organism: Scyliorhinus canicula (assembly GCF_902713615.1). Lineage (NCBI taxonomy): Eukaryota > Metazoa > Chordata > Chondrichthyes > Carcharhiniformes > Scyliorhinidae > Scyliorhinus > Scyliorhinus canicula. The sequence continues at coordinate 122,511,377 of NC_052159.1, forward strand.
AAGTGTAATGGTGGAGGTGGTCGGCCACGTGTCTGAGTGTGCCGTGGTTGTGGAGTTAATGGTGGTGCGGGATCCTCCTGTGTCCCACAGTAACTCTATGGGCTTCCCTTTGACTTTTGCTGTGACTACAGGCCTCCCTGATGAGTCCCATAGTGTGTCACAGACCCAAGTGGGGGAGCCCGAACACCGTCAGTTCGTCTCGTCCACATTGGTGGGTCCTGACTGTACTGCTACATTGTGGATGGGTTTTGCCTTACTGCGGTTCAGAGTGCCTGTCTGCTGGCCTCTCTGAGATCGCTGGGGTGCATTACACTCTTTTGCCCAATGCCCTAACTGTCCACAGTTATAGCATTCCTGTCCTTCCTGTTGTGGGCTGCTCTTGCCTTCATTTACCCATGCGGGCTTCTGGTGCTCTCTGACTGCTTGGATATCTGCAGCAGCCTGAGCCTCTTCTGGGGATCTAACTTTTCCTTTTGCCTGAAGCGATTGCTCCCAAGCGCGGGACAATCTTTTCAGGACCCATTTTTCGTTATGGGCCTCTTCTGAGGGGTCATAGCTATTGCAAGCGCTCTGTCCTGCTTCTGTTGCGTGTGAGATAATTGTGCGTGTCCACTTAACCATGTTTTCGCGGGTTAAATGCGCTCTATCTAGCTGTCCGAAAACTGCGCTGAAATGAATCCACAGCCTTCCTGCGAATGCTGTGGGGTGTTCGGATCTTTTCTGCCTGCACTTATTCAATCCTTCTACGGGGTCACCTCTATTGTACCCGATGGCATCTAAAATGGCGGTGTGCATCTCCTCTAGGCTGCCTCCTGCCACGTTCTGTGGGTCGGGGAGGGCTGCTACTACACTCTGGTCTAAACTCAGCACGGTGAGCTTAACCTGCTCTCTCTCATCCAGGCCGTACATGGTAGCCTGCTGCTTTACTTTAGCGAAAAACTGGTGGGGGTCTGCGGTGGGGAGGAACGGAGTGATCTTTTCACAAGCGTCCCTTAGCTGGGTTACTGTTAAAGGGGTGGTGTAAGTTATGTCTGGGGCGCCTTCGGATTCGGCTTTTCTCTGCGTGGTTACGGGATTCATGGGTGCGGTTATGGTCTGAGCTGTGGGGGGTTGGGGTGCCTGTCGTTTCTGCTGAGCTGCGGGCGCACATGTTCCCTGAACATAACGCTGCGCTGTCTCGCTTAATTCCTGCCAATCTGGGGCATTTTCCCCATCTAACTGTGCTCCAAAGGTGCTTTGGAAGCCATTCTGCACCGAAAGCAGAGATTGCAATTCCGCAATCTGTTTCCTGCATTTCGCGTGGTCAACTGTGCTTTGTCTTTGTTCGGTCGTTGCAGCATGGAGTGCTCTCAAAGCTGCTTTGAGATCGGAACATTGCCTCTGCAATGCCTCCACCTGCTTTTCCGATTCCTGTCTTATCAGAACGGCACGTTGCACGTCCTGATAGGCTTTCTCATACTGGGTCTGGGAACTGCTCAGATGAGCTAGACAAGACTGGTGAGCCCTCTTGGCATCATCCACCTCTCTATCCTTCTCTGCCAACTTCCCTTTTAATTCCAGGTTTTCTTTCTCGACGTCCCTGACATCGACCTTACTCATCCTATTCCTCTCCTCTAAATCTGTCCGGAGCGTCCTGATGACCTCCTCTGCGCCTCGCAACTGTGCCAAACAGGACACAATCGCCATCGGCTTGCGTGCTTTGCCTAGATTCCTTTTGTGTATTTGAGAGAGGTTCTCCCACCAAGTATGACCTATACTCCCGGGACCTGTCTCCTCATTTGCACAAAACTCTTTCCAAAGGGGCCATCCCTTTCCTTGTAAATATTTGCGGAGTTCCAGCTCCCACGTGGGACACTGGCCTACCCTGCTACTGCTGCTGGTCGCTGCGACCACAAACTTTGCTGGATCCATCAGACGTTCCATTGCCTGCATGGCCATTTCCTCTGACTCTCTTTTTATAATTTGGAACAGGGGTTGTTGGGGTGGTGTTTCGAAAAAAGGGTACGGCTTACGCTATTTTCCGTTAACAAAACTACCGAAAGTTTGTCGCAACAAAAAGCTTTCAGTTTTACCTTACAGCCCTGTTAGTACGCATGCACTAAACACACTTCCGAATTACGCTTATTATTTTGAACACCTTGAATACTTGTGATCTCTTTCTTTCTCTGCAATTTGGAGTTCTAATTCAAATTTCAGGGTCCTGGACACTGTGGTGTTTCCACTTACAACAGGGTCCCGGCGGATGTCGCCACTAAATGTTGCACGTTTTACTGTGGTTGTAAAACGCGTTTATTGGAGTGTATTAACACGCCTCCGAGTTCGACGTGTGCTTAACACTACTAGGCTCTGTTCTATGTAATTATTTAGCTCTGGAGTCGCCAGTTGCCGTATAGGCAACGTCACAAGTATTCCAAGGTCAAGTTCAAAGTAATAAAGACGATACACCGATTAGTAAAGTTCAAACGATCAATATTTATTATACAGTTATAATAAATACTCATGCACACACTAAGAGACTAAGCTATAACTAAACTTAAGTGAACAGAATACTTATCTAACAGGAACAGGCAAGGTCAGAGAACGAGGCCTTCGTCCTGGTCTTGTACTGCAGCCTTCAGCAAGCGTTCTGGTACTTGGGGTCTAGTGGGCTTGGATCGCGTAGCGAGCGTTGAACTTACGGTTTCGGCAGCTGGTGCTCAACGGCTGGAGTCAGGATGCAAGATGTCAGTCAGAGCCGGAGCACGAGTTTAACAGACCGGGCTCTGTGGGGAATTTGCTTTTATACCCCTCTCTAATGTCCTTGCCCCCTTCTAGGCGGGCTCTACCTTTCGGTACCGATTGGAACGTTTCCAAACGGCTACCTTCGAAATCCTCCAATGCGGGGCTTCCCTCGATGTTGGGGGGTGGTTTCGATATTCGTTACTCTGGTGCCATCCTGTCTGCTCCACCAATTAAGTGCTACATTGAGATGGAAATGTTGCCATTGTGTGTGCCTGGATCTGGGCCGCCTCATCAGAATGTTAAGCGCTTTGCCATTAACACCTTTGGCTTGGAGATCTGCACCTGGCCAGAAAACTGGTTTGCTGCTTGCAAAATGCTAATTAGTTGAGAGCAGGCTGTCTGTTCTCACTAAACAGGCTTCCCTGCTGTCTTCCATTTTAGTTTGGCTCAGTGTCCATTTTGCGTGGCCAGCATGGCTACACAGGTTGACTGCAAGGCCTTGGAGTGAAGGTTTGGACAATGCCTGCACCTGAGATTAGAGCTCAGGATTCAGTAGCGTTGACAAAGCTGTCGCCACTTGGACACATAGCAAGAGCAAGGGTTGTGTGGGGTCTGCAACTGCAGTTGCAGCATCTCTTGTAAGGAATGGGTATGAATGTTGTGGCCAGGACATAAGACAATGCGCTTTGAAAGGCAGCTTCAGATGATGGACAAAATGTGGTCTTTAGGCGACAAATACTAACTGTTAAGGCTCTCTCTCTGATACTGCAGTGAGGAGACCATCAGGAACATGGAGCCTGATAATCTCACTCTCATTCTTTTCACTCATAGGCAGGAGATAAGAACAAGTTGTCAAAGGTGGTGCCCAACTCTCCAAAGGCAGAAAGCTGTCCATTCGTTAGACCAGGGTCTACAGACAATTCCTAACATACCTCCAGTTTCCCGAGAATCTGTGTCACTTGGATGATGTGGAGCTGTAGGTGATTACAGAGTGGGAGAGATGAAGACGTTGAGGAACTTAAAAGCAAGGAGAGAATTTTAAAATCAAGGCAATTCGTAACGTGGCGTCCATATCAGAGATCAGAAAGCATGCAGATGAAAGGGTGCACAGTACATGGTGCGAGTAAAGACATGGACAGCAGAGTTTTGGATGATCTCAAGCTAACAGAGGATAGAACACGAGAGACAACCTGGAGTTCATTGGAATAGACATAAGAACATAAGAACTAGGAGCAGGAGTAGGCCATCTGGCCCCTCGTGCCTGCTCCGCCATTCACTGAGATCATGGCTGATCTTTTTTGGACTCAGCTCCACTTTCCGGCCCCAACACCATAAACTTTAATCCCTTTATTCTTCAAAAAACTATCTATCTTTATCTTTAAAATATTTAATGAAGAAGCCTCAACTACTTCACTGGGCAAGGAATTCCACAGATTCACAACTCTTTGGGTGAAGAAGTTCTTCTTAAGGTCAGTCCTAAATCTACTTCCCCTTATTTTGAGGCTATTCCCCCTAGCTCTGCTTTCACCCGCCAGTGGAAACAACCTGCCCGCATCTATCCTATCTATTCCCTTCATCATTTTATACGTTTCTATAAGATGCCCCTGCATCCTTCTAAATTCCACGAGTACAGTCCCAGTCTACTCAACCTCTCCCTGTAATCCAACCCCTTCAGCTCTGGGATTAACCTAGTGAATCTCCTCTGCACACCCTCCAGCGCCAGTACATCCTTTCACAGGTAAGGAGACCAAAACTGAACACAATACTCCAGGTGTTTAGAGGCACAAAAGCATGGGTGAGGATTTCACCAGGTGAGATCCAGGCAGCTCAGCATATCTCCAGGTCCAGTGTCGAAGTCCAAAAGAAACAGACTGAAGGAGGACACACCCTCTTTTTATGACACGAGGTGCAGTAAAGCAGGCGAGTTTAAATGTCCCATTGAAAATGACAGGCCAGAGTGAAGGTAAGTGGGTGTCAGGTCAGGAGGGGTGAGATTCAGGTTGGGTGGGGGAGATGAATGCTGATTAGAGGAGTGGGGGTATGGGTTAGATTGGGATGTTGGGGGTGGTGCCAGGTAAAGGTGATGGGGGTCGGGTCGGATCAGGAGGTGGGGATGTGCTCGGGTCAAGGGGTGGGGTCAGGTCATGTCATTCAATCTTAGGTGAATGGAATATCTACCTGAAATCCGTTAGCACTTCAAAATCAGCCAAGCATTCATAATGTCTAAATAATAGACTACTTTTTGAGAATGAAAGAGAAGAAGGTATTAAATTCAATTTCAAAGTTTCCATCAATGTAAGGGTTAGATTTTAATGCGTTTCTAAAATCTCACATGCCAGATAAGAATGGTGTGTGGGAGGGAATCTGATTTTCCTCCTCCATTGAAAATGGGGAAGTTGACCTCAGTGAAGCCATATGTGCATTTTGCAAACAGTCTGGAGGGCGTTGCCCTGGAAGCTCTCAACAGTGACTCTGGACCCCATGAAAACCTCCTTGTGATTACTACGTACTCACCACCCCCTCAGTTGATGAATCAGTACTCCTCTTGAACACCACTTGGAGGAAGCACTGAGGATGGCAAGGGCACAGAATGTACTCTGGGTGGGTGAGTTCAATGTCCATCACCAAGAGTGGCTTGGTAGCACCACTACTGACTGACCTGGCTGAGTCCTTGTGGTGATATAACCACTGTAGATATGTGTACTTGCAGTAGGGAGATGTATGGCTGTACCTGTAATACAGGTTCCTCCGGTAAGCCCCTGCCGGCTAGCTCCACCCACAGGGAGCTTGTGTATAAATATGCGTGTGAGTCACTGAGATCCTATTCTACAGCTGCCGCCGGAGGAATAGCATCTCACAGCAATAAAGCCTCGATTGTACATGTCTCGAGTTTTTGTGTGCAATTCTAAGCGCCACAATTTATTGCTGTGTGATTTTCCTTACACCATGGACATCAGGATTAAGCCTGACCATCTGCAGCTGGATCTGCAGTCGCCTCACGCCAGGAAAGACTTTGTTCACTGGCTTGCAGTCTTCGAGGCCTACATCTCTTCAGCGGACCCTACCCCGACCGAGGCTCAAAAAAGACAACTCCTGTACTCAAGACTTAGCTCCAGTGTCTTTCCGCTATTTCGAGATGCGCCTGACTACGCCAGAGCTATGGAACTGCTCAAGGAGAACTATGCACAGTCGACGAACACCCTGTTTGCGAGATATCTACTCTCTACTCGCGTCCAGCAGCCGGGTGAGTCGATTGAGGACTTCTGGAGGGCCCTTATACCTCTGGTCCGAGACTGCGACTTCTGGGGCCTCACAGCCACAGAACACTCTGATTTACTCATGCGCAATACCTATGTTACAGACTGCTGGAAGGGGCCGCCATCGACCTCGCGGCCACAAAGACTCTCACGCTTTCAATGACGGCCGCCTCCCGTAGTGCACAATCTTACTCCGCTAGCCACTCGGCCCACCCGTCCTACCCCTCGTGGACCCCGCAAACGGCCCCCCAGGCCCACCCCGTCCTATCCCTCGTGGACCCCGCAAACGGCCCCCCAGGCCCACCCCGTCCTATCCCTCGTGGACCCCGCAAACGGCCCCCCAGGCCCACCCCGTCCTATCCCTCGTGGACCCCGCAAACGGCCCCCCAGGCCCACCCCGTCCTATCCCTCGTGGACCCCGCAAACGGCCCCCCAGGCCCACCCCGTCCTATCCCTCGTGGACCCCGCAAACGGCCCCCCAGCATTAGCCCCCGCGCATTACGCCTGTGCTGCTCACCGCACCACGCTCCCTGGGGGTCCCCGCTGTTACTTCTGCGGTCAGCAGAAGCACCCCCGCCAACGCTGCCCGGCCCGCACCACGACCTGCAACGCTTGTGGCAAGAAAGGCCACTTTGCAGCGGTGTGTCAGTCCCGGACGGTTGCCGCTATCGCGCCCACGTTCCCCCCCTCGCCTCAGCCGATTGCACAATGAGCCCTGCCGTCCGCTTCCCCCGACCCCACGTGCGATCAGTGGGCGCCGCCATCTTTCGCCGCCCCTGCCAAGTGCAATCCATGGGCGCCGCCATCTTCATCCTCCACTGCCATGTGCGTTCCATGGGCGCTGCCATTTTGTCCCGACCCCACAACGTGTGCTCCATGGGCTCCGCCATCTTGTCCGCCGCCATCTTCTCCCACACAGGTGCTCCAGACGCCGCCATTTTGTCCTCCCCTGGGACACGGGTCGCTACCGCTACTCGTCGGACTCATCAGACTCGACTGCCGATTGCCTGCTACTCGCCTCCGTTACGCTCGACCAGTCGCGTCCTCGCAACCTGGCACCCTCTTCCGCAACAGTGCTGGCCAACGGCCACGTGACCTCTTGCCTCATTGACTCCGGGAGCACCGAGAGCTTCTTCCAGCCGGACAAGGTAAGGCGCTATTCCCTTGCGGTCCATCCTGCCAACCGACAGATCTCTCTCGCCTCCGGATCCCACTCTGTCCCGATCCGGGGTTTCTGCCTGGTTAAACTTACTGTACAGGGTGTTGAATTTGACCGTTTCCGTCTGTACATTCTCCCCAACCTCTGCGCGTCACTCTTACTCGGCCTGGATTTCCAATGCAATCTCCAGAGCCTCACCCTCAAATTCAGCGGGCCCCTACCTCCCCTCACCGTTTGCGGCCTCGCGACCCTCAAGGTCGAGCCTCCCTCCCTCTTTGCCAATCTGACCGCATACTGCAAGCCCGTCGCCACCAGGAGCAGACGGTACAGCACCCAGGACAAGGCCTTCATCAGGTACGAAGTCCAGCAGCTGCTTCGGGAGGGTATCATCGAGGCCAGCAACAGTCCTTGGAGAGCCCAGGTGGTAGTGGTTAAGACCGGGGAGAAGCACAGGATGGTCGTTGACTACAGCCAGACCATCAACCGGTACACGCAGCTTGACGCGTATGCTCTCCCCCCGCGTATCTGATATGGTTAATTAGATTGCTCAGTACCGGGTCTTCTCTACAATTGACCTGAAATCCGCCTACCACCAGCTCCCTATCCGTAAATCGGACCGTCCCTGCATTGCCTTCGAGGCAGACGGTCGCCTGTACCAATTTCTTAGGGTTCCCTTCGGCTCACGAATGGAGTCTCGGTATTTCAACGAGAAATGGACCGAATGGTTGACCGGTACGGACTGCAGGCCACCTTCCCGTACCTCGACAATGTCACCATCTGCGGCCATGACCAGCAGGACCATGACGCCAACCTTTCTAAATTCCTCCACACCGCATCTCTCCTTAATCTCACGTACAACAACGAGAAGTGCGTGTTCTGCACAGGCCGCTTAGCCATCCTTGGCTACGTAGTCCAAAACGGGCTACTGGGGCCCGATCCCGACCGCATGCGCCCCCTCATGGAGCTTCCACTCCCCCACTGCCCCAGGGCCCTACAATGCTGCCTGGGGTTCTTTTCTTATTACGCCCAGTGGGTCACACAATACGCGGACAAGGCCCACCCATTTATCCAGTCCACACATTTTCCCCTCACGGCCGAGGCACAACAGGCCAACGCCCACATTCGATCTGACATAGCCAGGGCCAAGATACACGCAGTAGACGAGACACTGCCTTTTCAAGTAGAAAGCGACGCTTCAGATGTCGCCCTTGCCGCCAAGCTGAATCAGGCAGGCAGACCCGTGGCATTCTGTTCATGCACCCTCCACTCCTCCGGAATTCGACATTCCTCTGTTGAAAAGGAGGCCCAGGCAATCGTTGAAGCGGTGCGTCACTGGAGGCATTACCTGGCTGGCAGGAGATTCACTCTCCTCACTGCCAACGGTCGGTAGCCTTCATGTTCAACAACACGCAGCGGGGCAAGATCAAGAATGACAAAATCTTGCGGTGGAGAATCGAGCTCTCCACCTTCAACTACGAGATCTTGTATTGCCCCGGCAAGCTCACCGAGCCCCCAGACGCCTTCTCCCGAGGTACATGTGTCAGCGCACAAGTGAACCAGCTCCGTGCCTTGCACGAGAGCCTTTGCCATCCGGGGGTCACTCACTTGTACCATCTAATCAAAGCTCGCAATCTGCCCTACTCCGTCGAGGAAGTACGGACAGTCACCAGAGACTGCCAGGTCTGTGCCGAGTGCAAGCCGCACTTCTACCGGCCAGATTGCGTGCGCCTGGTGAAAGCGTTTCGCCCCTTTGAACGCCTCAGCGTGGACTTCAAAGGGCCCCTCCCCTCCACCGACCGCAACACCTACATCCTTAGTGTGGTCGATGAATTTTCTTGGTTCCCCTTCGCCATCCCATGCCCGGATATAACATCTGCCACCGTCATCAAGGCCCTGGATTCCATTTTTGCTCTGTTCGGTTTCCCCAACTACATGCACAGTGACAGGGGATCCTCGTTCATGAGCGATGAGCTGCGTCAGTTCCTGCTCAGCAGGGGTATCGCCTCCAGCAGGACGACCAGCTACAACCCCCGGGGAAATGGGCAGGTAGAGAGGGAGAACGGGATGGTATGGAGGGCCGTCCAGCTAGCCCTACGGTCCAGGAACCTCCCAGCCGCTCGCTGGCAGCAGGTCCTCCCTGACGCGCTCCATTCCATTCGTTCACTACTGTGCACCGCGACTAACAGTACACCCCATGAACGTGTTTTTGCCTTCCCTCGGAAGTCTACATCCGGGGTGTCGCTCCCGACTTGGCTCACGACTCCGGGCCCAGTCCTTCTCCGTAGGCATGTCCGGCACCACAAGGCGGAATCGCTGGTGGACAAAGTACGCCTGCTCCACGCCAACCCTCAGTATGCCTATGTGGAGTTCCCCGACGGCCGCCAGGACACAGTCTCGCTCCGGGACCTGGCTCCCTCAGGTGCCGATCCCATGCCCACGCCCCCTTTTCACCCCCGCGCCACCCTCCTTTTCTCCGGCGCCCCCTATTCGTCCCCACCAGGTCCATCCTTCGTCCCCCAGCCCACACTTTCGGACACGGAAGATTTCGGCTCGCTCTCGGAGCCATCCCGCCAGCAGCCAGCACCAACACCGTCAGCACCTGCACCATCGTTGCCATCACCACCTGTGCCGACTCATTTTTTACAGGGGGTGAATGTGGTGATAACCACTGTAGTTATGTGTACTTGCAGTAGGGGGATGTATGGCTGTACCTGTAATACAGGTTCCTCCGGTAAGCCCCTGCCAGCTAGCTCCGCCCACAGGGAGCTTCTGTATAAATATGCGTGTGAGTCACTGAGATCCTATTCTAAAGCTGCCGCCGGAGGAATAGCATCACACAGCAATAAAGCCTCGATTGTACATGCCTCGAGTCTTTGTGTGCAATTGTTAGCGCCACAGTCCTAATGGACATAACTGCTAAACTAGGTGGTGAGGGAACTGCAACAGGTGATGAGAGAATCAGCAAGTTGGAAAAGCATACTTAACCTCATTCTCTCCAACTTGCCTGCCATAGGTGCATCTGTCCATGCCAATATTGGGAGGAGTGACCAACACACAGTGCTTGTGGAGACAAAGCCCCATCTTCTCATTGGGGATACCCTCTATCATGTTGAGTGGCAAATGGGATAGACTTTGAACAGATCAAGCCCTGCAAGCCTGGGCAACCATGAGGTTCTGTGGGCCATCAGCAGCAGAATTGTACTCGGCCACAATCTTCATGTAACTTCATGGCCTCGCATATCCCACACTTTATCATTATCACCAAGCTAGCGGATCAAGCATGGCTCACTGAAAAGTGCAGGTGAACATGTCAGGAGCAACAGCAGGCACACCTAAAAATGAGGTGTCAACCTGGTGAAGCTACAACACAGGACTACTTGCGGCCAAACAGCATAAGCAGCAATTAATAGACTGAGCTAAGCAAGTCCACAACCAATGGATCAGGTCTAAGCTCTGCAGTTCTGCCACATCCAGCCGTGAATGTGGTGGACAATTAAACAACTCACTGGAGGAAGAGGCTCCACAAGTATCACCATCCTCAAATGATGGATGAACCCAGAATATCAGTGCAAAAGTTAAAGGTGAAGCATTTCCAACAATATTGGTGCTTTGCTGTACTGTGAGTACTGTTTGGCTAAAGGAGAGCGCTTTGAAGATGGGTAAAAACAGGGAGAAGGTGAAACTAAAACGACTGAGTGCGGAGCTCAGTCTCAGTCCGGACAGGAGCAGAGCGCACATGAGCTTCATAAGTACTGAGAGGGAGTGAGAGGACTGATCTGGTGAGTAGTAGGGAAAGTTATGTCATTGTTTTGTGATGTTTGCTAGTGCTTGGTAAGATCACAATTGGTAGTTAACCTGTGAGGAAACAACGGGGCGAAGCAAAGGAGTCCAGAATAAAAAAAGGGAGGTGAGCTGGCAGAGCTCAGAGTGACATCACCACTCAGAAAGTGATGTGCAGCAGCTGATTGATGAGTAACAATAAGGTGGTATTTCTTCCCTTCTTTAACTCTTTTCAGGATGTTAGTTTTGGACTAGCTAGTGTTTAAAATAGAGGAAGGTCCCTTGTGTAATCTCTACTCTAAATTTAAGGGAGAAACTAAGAGCTCAGTCTAAGGGTATGGCAGGAGAGTTCAGTCCCAGAGAATGCTCATCCTGCAATATGTGGGAATTCAGGGACACTTCCAGTGTCTCCGGTGACAATATGTGCAGGAAGTGTGTCCAGCTGCAGCTCCTGAATAACCGGATTGCATGACTGGAGCTGCGAATGGGCTCACTGTGGAGAGCACGTTTAGTGAGGTGGTCACACCATAAGCAATGGCTGCACAGGTTAAAAAGCGTTGGGTGACCGCCAGGAAGAATAGTAGGTGTAGCCAGGTACTGTAGGAAACCCCTGTGGTCACCTCCTCTCAATTTTGGGGATACTGATTATCTCTCAAGAGAAATCAGCAACAGCCATGTTTGTGGCACCACGGTTGGCTCTGTTGCACAGCAGGGAAGGAGAAATACTGGGAGAGCTTTAGTGATTGGGAACTTAATTGTAAGGAGATACAACAGGTGTTTCTGCAGCCTCAAATGAGACTCTCGAATGGCCTCCCTGTTGCCAGGATCAGGAATGTCTCAGAGCGGCTGCAGGGCATTCTGAAGGGGGAGGGTGAGGAGCCAGTGGCCGTGATACACATTGGTACCAACGTCATTGGTAGAGAAAGGGATGAGGTCTTGCAATGGGAATTTAAGGTGTTAGGTAGCAGATTAAAGAGACTTCCAATGTTGTAATCTTTGGATTACTTCTGGTGCCACGCGTCACTGGAGCAGAGAAGGCTGAGGGGGGATCTGATAGAGGTATTCAAAATTATGAGAGACATAGATAGTGTAGATCATAAGAATCTTTTCCCCATTGCAGAGGGGTCTAAAACCAGAGGGCATAGGTTTAAGGTAAGGACTAAGTGGCTGAGAGGGGACCAGAGGAAGCATTTTGGAAAAGGAGGGTGGTGGAAATATGGAACAAGCTGCCTTAGAGAGTGGTGGAGGCAGGTACTCTCACAACATTTAAGAAGTATCTGGATGAGCACTTAAATCACCAAGGCAAGTTGACTATACCAAGTGCTGGTAAATGGGATTAGTGTAGATATGTATTTGATGGTTGGCATAAACATGGTGGGTTGACCATCAAACACCGTTACTGTGCTGAAAGACTCAATGACTCGAATATACAACGAGAAGTGCCGAGTGAATGATCCATCTCGGTCTCCTCTGGGGATCCCCAGCATCACATATGCCAGTCTTCAGCCAACTTAATTCACACCACCTGATATCAAGAAACAGCCGAAGGCACTGAATACTGCAAAGGCTATGGGCCCAGGCAGTATTTCGCAAATAGACTTGTGCTCCAGAACTTGCCGTGCCCCTAGCCAGGTTGTTCCAGTACAACTACAAAACTGTCATCTACCCGCCAATGTGGAAAATTGCTCAGGTATGTCCAGTACACAAAAAGCAGGACAAATCCAATTCAGCCTATTGTTGCCCCATCAGTCAACTCTCGACCATCAGTAAAATAATGGAAGGAGTCATCAACATCACTATCAAGTAGCACTTGCTTAGCAATTACCTGCTCACTGACACTCAGTTTGGGTTCTGCCAGGATCCTAACTGAGCTCCTGACGTCATTACAGCTTTCGTTCAAACATGGACAAAAGAGCTGAACTCCAGAGGTGAGTTGAGAGTGACGGCCTTTGACACTGAGGCAAAGGCCGTCACTCTCAACTCACCTCTGGAGTTCAGCTCTTTTGTCCATGTTTGAACGAAAGCTGTAATGATGCATTTAACCCAATGTGGCATCAAGGTGGAGCCCCAGAAAAACTGGCGTCAATAGGAATCAGGGAGAAAACTCTCCACTGGTTAGTCATACCTGCCACTAATTAAAATGATTGTGGTGGTTGGATGTTAATTATCTCAGTTCCAGGGCATCACTGCAATAGCTCCTCACGGGAGTGTCCTAGGTCCAACCATCTACATCTGCTTCATCAATCATCTTCCTTCCATTATAAGGTTAGAAGTGGGGATGTTCGCTGATGATTGCACAATGTTCACCACCATTCTCAGATACTGAAGCAGTCCATATCCAAATACAACAAAACCTGGACAATATACAGGCTTTGGATGACAAGTGGCAAATGACATTTGTGCCACACAAGTGTCAGGCAATGACCATCTCCAAGAAGAGAGAATCTAGCCACTGCCCCTTGACATTCATTGGCATTACCATCACTGAATCGCCCACTATCAGCATCCTGGGGGTTACCACTGACCAGAAACTGAACTTGATTAGCCATGTAAATACTGTGCCTACCAGAGCAGGTTGGAAGCTGGGATCCTCTGACAAGTAACTGATCTCCTGACTCCCCAAAGCCCGCCCACCATCTACAACATGCACTACAGGAACTCATCAAGGCTCCTTAGGCAACCCCTTCGAAAACTACGACAGCAATTTTAGAAGAACAAGGACAGTAGACACATGGGAACACCATCACCTGGAAGTTGCCCCCCCCCCCCCCCCCCCCCCCCCCCGTCCCCCCAAGCCACTCACCATCCTGACTTGGAAATATATCACCATTCCTTCGCAGTCGTTGAGTCAACATCCCTAAACTCGATCCCTAACAGCATAGTGGATGTACCTGCACCATATTGGCTGAAGGAGGTTCACCACCACTTTCTTAAGGGCACTATGGATGGGCAATGAATACTGTCTAGTCAGGGATGGCCATGTCCCATAAATGAATAAAGAAAAACAAATTTGAACTGGGTTTCGCAAGATTCTTGTGTGCTGTTTACTTTATCTGGAATGTAGAACATAATTTTATGCTAATGAGTATTCACATCATGCAAATATATTACAAGTGCAAACCTGCCACTGGATGGTGTAAGACTGACATGCTGAAAACACACTGCTTCCTTCAAAACATAGAAATATAGAAAATAGAAGCAGCAGAAGGCCATTTGGCCCTTTGAGCCTACTCCACCATTCAATACGATCATGGCTGATCCTCTATCTCAATACCATACTCCCATGCTCTCCCCATACCCCTTAACACATTTAGAGTCTAAAATTTATTCCCTTCTGAAATATATTCGGTGATTTGGCCTCCACATGCTTCTGCAGTAGAGAATTCCGCGGGTTCAGCACTCTCTGAGTGAAGAAATGTCTCCTCATTTCGGTCCTATTCCGTAACCTGAGACTGTGACCCCTTTGTTGTAGAACTACCCCACCCCATCCAGTGTGTCCAGCCCTGTTGGAATTCTATACGTTACTAATATTCTCATTATTCTAAATTTGAGTGAAAACAGGCCCAGTCGATCCAATCTCTCCTCATATGACAATCATGCCATCCAAGGAATGAATCTGATGAACCTTTGCTGCATTTCCCCTTAGACAAGTAAATCCTTTCTTAGATTAAAAACTGCACAGAGTACTCCAAGTGTGGCCTCACCCAGGCCCTGAGTAGCTGCAGTAAGACATCCTTGCTCCTACACTCATATCCTCTTGCAATGAAGGCCAACATACCATTTGCCTTCCTAACTGCTTGCTGCAACTGCATGCTAAATTTCAGTAACTGGTATGCAAGACATCCAGATCAATATAGAGCCTTTCTTTCTCAATGGAATATATCTTTAATGAGAACTATGAAATACCTCCTTAAAAGTCCACCACATTCTCTATCGATTTCCCCCATTCCCTTGAGCCAACTTTTCCCTCATACCCTTGTGAATTGTCTTCTTTTAGTTTAAGACTTATTTAAGTCTTAGACCCACATTTTATTTTATTTTATTTGCATGTGCTTAACGATCTGTTGAGCTGCTCGCAGAAAAATGCTTTTCACAGTACCTCGGTACACGTGACAATGAACAAAAATCCAAATCCAACATTCTGTCATGTTATTATCACTGTTGCCTCAAGACTCCCTTGCTATGAGTTCATTAATTAATCCTGTCCCATTGCACATTACCAAGTCTAAAATAGCCAACTCACTGGTTGGCACCACAATATACTACATGAAGAAATTGCCCCAAAAGTACTGTAAGAACATCTTTCAGGCTTCCTTTGCTAATATAATTTATGCAATCCATATGAAGATAAAAATCACCCATTATTTTTGTAGTCCCTTCTTAGAAGCCCTCATTATTTCTTTCTGTATATTTTGTCCTAACGTTTGGCTCTGTTTAGGGGCCTATAAACTACTCCCACAGGTGGCTTCTTACTTTTGCTATTTCTTATCTCTACCCAATCTGATTCTATATCTTGATCTTCTCAATGAAGGTAATCTCTCACTACTGTACTAATGTCATCCTTAATTAACTGAGCTACCCCACCACCTTTTTAGAGCTTCCTGTCCTTCCAAAATGTCAAATACTTCTGAATATTTGGGTCCCAGCCCTGGCCATCTTGCATATTTATTTCTATTTGTGCTATCAATTCGTTTATTTTGTTACAAATGCTGCATGCATTCAGACACAGAGCCTTTAATTCTGATTTATACCATTCTCACAACCTCTGATCTTATCTACTTGTGTACTTTAATATTTATACACTCTGCCCCTTCCTGTCACGCTCTTGTTATCATTATTCATGTTTCTATGCTGCTTTATTGCCTTGCCCTTACTTTCAGTGTTATCACATCTCCTCTCGTGGGATCTCTCACCCCCACTATTTGGTTTAAACCACTTTTTGCCATCCTAATTATGTGACTGACCAAAACACTGGTCCCTGCGCAGTTCAGTTGAACTGACCATGCCAACACTCCAGCTCCCACTTTCCTCAGTACCGGTGCCAGTGCTCCATGAATTGAAACCCAATTCTCCCACACCAATTTTTCAACCATAGACTCCTAATCCTATTTACCCTAAACCAATTTACTTATGGCTCAGGTAATACCCAAGCGATTATTACCTTTGAGGTTCCGCTTTTTAATTTGTCCCTGAGTTGCTCATGATCCCGAAGCAGAATGTCTTTCCTAGTCATGTCTAAGGATGTTGGTACCCCATGTAAACTACAACCACTGGATCCTCCCTCTCCCACTGCAGGTTCCTCTCCAGCCCCAAGCAGATGTCCCAAATCCTGGCACTGGGAAGGCAACACAGCATTCAGGGGCGGGATTCTCCCCTACCCGGGGGGGCGCGGGGTCCCGGCGTAGCGGAGTGGCGCCAACCACTCCGGCGTCGAGCCTCCCCAAAGGTTCGGAATTCTCCGCACCTTTAGGGGCCAAGCCCTCACATTGAGGGGCTTGGCCCGCGCTGGAGCGGTTGGCACCACACCGACTGGCGCCCAAACCGGGTCCAGCGGCCTTTGACACCCGCCACCCAGCGCCGGGGCTGGCCGAAAGGCCTTCGCCAGTTCACGCATGCGCCGGTGCATCAGCTGCTGCTGACGTCACCACCGGCGCATGCGCGCTGGGGGATTCTCTTCCGCCTCCGCCATGGTGGAGGCTGCGGTGGCAGCGGAAGAAAAAGAGTGCCCCCATGGCACTAGCACGCCCGCCGATCGGTGGGCCCCGATCGCGGGCCTGGCCACCGTGGGGGCACCCCCCGGGGTCCGATCGGCCCACGCACCCCCCCAGGTCCCCGGGGGCCCCCTCGCGCCGCCGATCCCACCGGCACAGAGGTAGTTCAAACCACGGCGGCAGGAGAGGCCTCTCAGCGGCGTACTTTGGCCCATCCGGCTGGAGAATAACGGCAGCACAGAAACCCGTAGCCTCCCGCCGGCCCCCGCCATTCTCCGAGGCGGGCGGCGGGATTGGCGGCACGCCGACTTTTTATGGTTGGGAGAATTCTGGACAAGGTGGGGGCGGGATTTGCGGCGGCCCCGGGCGATTCTCCGACCCTGCTGGGGGTCGGAGAATTTCGCCCCATATCTTTGATGTCTAATGATGTACAATGATGTAGTTAATGACTGATAATGACTTATCAAGGATTAATCTGTTCTTCTTTCCTGGGAAATTACAGTCAATAAATTTCTAATGAAGAGTGTCAAACTGAATTAATTTCATAATTTGAAGTATTGTAGTTCTAAATGTAATTATATTAAAATCATTACACCGTAATCTAAGACACGGTAAACAGTGGTTATATTATTTACATATACTTAGAATATTGTCCTCTGCGCTAAATATTTTTTCCACACGTCAGTTCATAGATGGTTGCCACTGGAGCACAGCTTAGCTTTTGAGATGATGTGTCGGCCGTCGATACCTACCTGACAGTTTCCAGATTCGACGATGACTGTAGCATGAGTTGAAACTGAGACACAAATTAAGGGTAAATATGGCCTCTGTTCTGTTTTCTTCCTTCACAAATCATTGAGCAAAAGCTGCTCAGCATGGTCAAAACATACTAGTTTTTCTTTCCTTTTCATATGCATTAGTTTCATTATTCATCACAAAGGGTTCAAACAAAACAGACAGTGATTGTAGTTCAATTCATCACAGCTGAAGCCTTCAGGGAAATTAAAGGATGGAGCTGACCTGGGGAGGAGAAGTTAGGATCGCACATCTGATGCTTTCATTGATGCTAATGGTAAGCATATCCGAATGCAACAAACTGACCCTTCAGAGAGTAAGGGAAGATTTAATTCATTAGCTTGTAAACCAAAGGGAGAAATATAATTTAATAAAATGCTTCAGGGGTTTCTAACTAGACTCAAATCTTTGACAGCTTTGGATAAAACCACATAAATTTAATTCTGTTGAAGAAAATTAAACAGTACTATATCACCTTTCCTATAAAGTGTAATGTTTCATAATCTGATATTAAATGAATTGTTTATGGCTCCCTGAGGAACACCCCTACATGACTATATTGACATAATGTTTAGTCCCAAAGAAACATTGTATACATTTTTAAACACTTCCTTATGCTATTAAGGTAAGGAATGATAAGACTGGAATTATATAATATATTAGGCCCCACAATCAGCATCAGGTTACAAGGCCTGGGCTGGGCCAGATAGATTGAGGAGTAAAGCATCCTCAATTTTTCCCCAAACTCAGCGGGGCACACCCCTTCACTGCACCAGTGTGACATTTCTCGAGGATCACCATTGTTCGCAATATGTCCGCACAGCATTCAATGTAAGGGTGAATCTTACAAATTTCCACTCCTGCGTGAAGCTTCACCTGCTGGGGGTGGAAGTGGCAAGAGTAAATTAATGATAAAATAATGATAAAATGAATGATGGAACCCACTGAGTTTGATGTCAAAATTCTCACTGTGCAGTTCTTGGAGCAGAACCTCTCTGCTGGGAGCACAAAATCATGAAATGACCTTGTCTTGTGCCATTTAATGTTATATAGTTTTTTGCTGTTAGATCATGCCCACAAGGCATTGAATTGAGACTGTATGCACTCACAGAGAGGTCTTTCATCCCAGAGCTCTGTGTCTGGTCACTTCACTATCCAATTTCTTCCCCCTATAAATTATTAAATATCATGGGGTGAAATTGGTCTATGCCATTCGCACCAAGTGCAATGAAAATGAATTGGCAGCCCATTTTACCTGATCGTCTTCATTGGCTAGGTGGTAATTTGATTTGAGCTCATTTCCACGACTAGCAAACCTATATTTTAGGTTCTCAATTTCTGTGGACTCTTTTATGCAATCCGTTTTATTGGTGAAAATCACTAACTTCCCAGAGTCTAATTTGATTCAATAAAGAAAAGCAGAGAAACACATTGATTGGAATTTTTCTTTTTAAAGACAGGTACTTTGAAAAGAGTAAGAGCTATGTAGAGGTTGTAGTCATTCACATACAATTGCGGTAATAAATGAAGGCAGAAATATATGTGTCAATATCAATAAAAATAAAATAAAATTTCTGGAATTTAAAAGAATGTCAAGTGAATCTGCATCTGAAATGGAAAAATAGACCCATATTTCATTACATGCTAACTGGCCAGTCACATAGAACATAGAACATAACAGCGCAGTACGGGCCCTTCGGCCCTCGATGTTGCGCCGACCTGTGAAAACATCTGAAGCCTATCTGACCTACACTATTCCATTTTCATCCATATGTCTATCCAGTGATCACTTAAATGCCCTTAAAGTTGGCGAGTCTACTACTGTTGCAGGCAGGACGTTCCGCACCCCTACTACTCTCTGATTAAAGAAACTGCCTCTGACATCTGTCCTATATCTACCACCCCTCAATTTAAAGCTATGTCCCCTCGTGTTGGTCATCACCATCCGAGGAACAAGACTCTCACTGTTCACCCTATCTAACCCCCTGACTATCTTATATGTCTCTATTAAGTCACCTCTCAGCCTTCTCCTCTCTGACGAAAACAACCTCAAGTCCCTGAGCCTTTCCTCGTAAGACCTTCCCTCCAAACCAGGCAACATCTGAATTATTTACCTGTTGTATCTTGTATTTTTATTTTTGTTTTCATTTCAGCTTTCAGGATTTACAGCTTCTCTTATTGTGTGGTTAAAACTAGATTTTTTACTTGTTCCTTTTTCTCAGGTGCTGAAATTGGACTGCAGTGGTAGCACAAAATGAGCAATGACAAATTGCAGCCCGCTTCACACCCTACCCAACTTTCTCTTTCATAGTTTATTTCAGAAAAGATAATGGGACGGGGTGCAAAACATTTGTGCTAATGACGAATTTGGATTTCACCTCCACTTTTCCAATGTAATGAAATACTGGGCATCTGAGTAATGTCAATCTTTGAGTACTGCTGAAAAAAGAGATATGTTTCCAAAGTCTTTTGTCTTGCACTCATCTGGACAGATAAAAGAATACCAAATTTCAAAGGGAACAACAATTTATAATGTCTTTGAAAAGGATGCAGATTAGGTGACTATTTTTTCTGCCTCGACCAATCAAAGCCTTTCTTTGAATTTAAGCAAAAAGTTGACAGTTAACTGTTTCCTGATGCATTCTCCATGCCAATGCCTCAACCAATCAGAGTCCACCTGTCAACCAATCAGCATCCTTTTCTCATGCAGTATAAATTGTTCCTCGCTTTGAAATGTTGTATTCTTGCGTCTGTTCTGAAGAATGTAAAACAAAAAGCTTTGAAGCTTTTTCAGCGATACTCAAGCTTTAATCGACAAAATGCTGATTCTGTCAAGTCAAAACTAATCAATGTGAATTGCAGTGAACTTCACTACACTTCAACTGGCCAGGAGCACCTGTGGATTCTTCAGAAGCAAATTAACTGGAATATCAAGCAATATATTTGCAAGACCAGCTCACCTATTATATAGATTTGAGTTAATGAGATTGTTCAGGAATATCTATTGTTCTTAATCAACCAATAAATATAAAATATGATGCAAAAATGAATGCAGTTTTACTTTAGGGATTGACAGTATATAATGTTTTAGTATGTGTTGTCAAAATAAAAATGCTGGTGACCATTTACTTTTTCAAAATGTAGGACAAATGAAACTTATATAGACATTTTTATCCTTTTTTAAAAACGTTTGCACATGTTTTCTCCATCCCTTTGTTAAAATAGAAACAAATAGTGAGTGATTTGTGTATTGAAATGATCTCAATGACATTATCATAGATCATAGAATTTACAGGACACAAAGAGGCCATTTGGTCCATCAAGTCTGCCCCGGCCTTTGGGAAGAACACCCTACTTAAGCCCAGGCTTCCGCCCTATGTCCGTAACCTTGTAACCCGACCTAATATTTTTAGACACTCAGGGGCATTTTAGCATGGCCAATCCAACTAACCTGCACATCTTTGAACTGTGGAGCACCCGGAGGAAACCCACGCAGACATGGGGAGAAAGTGCAAACACCACACAGTCACCCGAGGCCAGAATCGAACCTGGGACCCTGGAGCTGTGAGGCAGAAGTGCTAAACATTGTGCCACCATGCTGCACTACCTGATTTTCACATTTATTTTGGTTATTTCCTTGCTTACAGATGTAATCTCCACCATTTTCCATTGAGGTTTTTCAATTTTCTTCCAATATTTTATCAGAATTTTCTTTTAGCTCATCCTACTTGGAACAGCTACGCCCATCTAGAAACATTTCAAAATATCTCCCATACTGAGCAGAACCTATTTGCGGCAGCAAGTGGCCCAATGATAGAAAGCAAAGAGTTGGGATAAATGGGTGTTTCTCTGGTTGGCAATCAGTAGCTAGTGGTGTCCCTCAGGGATCCGTGTTGGGCCCACAATTGTTCACAATTTACATTGATAATTTGGAGTTGGGGACCAAGGGCAATGTGTCCAAGTTTGCAGATGACACTAAGATGAGTGGTAAAGCGAAAAGTGCAGAGGATACTGGAAGTCTGCAGAGGGATTTGGATAGGTTAAGTGAATGGGCTCGGGTCTGGCAGATGGAATACAATGTTGACAAATGTGAGGTTATCCATTTTGGTAGGAATAACAGCAAACGGGATTATTATTTAAACGATAAAATATTAAAGCATGCCGCTGTTCAGAGAGACTTGGGTGTGCTAGTGCATGAGTCACAGAAGGTTGGTTTACAAGTGCAACAGGTGATTAAGAAGGCAAATGGAATTTTGTCCTTCATTGCTAGAGGGATGGAGTTTAAGACTAGGGAGGTTATGTTGCAATTGTATAAGGTGTTAGTGCGTCCACACCTGGAGTATTGTGTTCAGTTTTGGTCTCCTTACTTGAGAAAGGACGTACTGGCGCTGGAGGGTGAGCAGAGGAGATTCACTAGGTTAATCCCAGAGCTGAAGGGGTTGGATTATGAGGAGAGGTTGAGTAGACTGGGACTGTACTCGTTGGAATTTAGAAGGATGAGGGGGGATCTTATAGAAACATTTAAAATTATGAAGGGAATAGATAGGATAGATGCGGGCAGGTTGTTTCCACTGGCGGGTGACAGCAGAACTAGGGGGCATAGCCTCAAAATAAGGGGAAGTAGATTTAGGACTGAGTTTAGGAGGAACTTCTTCACCCAAAGGGTTGTGAATCTATGGAATT
The DNA here is from genome assembly GCF_902713615.1 of Scyliorhinus canicula. Lineage (NCBI taxonomy): Eukaryota > Metazoa > Chordata > Chondrichthyes > Carcharhiniformes > Scyliorhinidae > Scyliorhinus > Scyliorhinus canicula. Next base: position 122,533,483 of record NC_052159.1, read on the forward strand.
CCTTGCCCAGTGAAGCAGTTGAGGCTCCTTCATTACATGTTTTTAAGGTAAAGATAGATAGTTTTTTGAAGAATAAAGGGATTAAGGGTTATGGTGTTCGGGCCGGAAAGTGGAGCTGAGTCCACAAAAGATCAGCCATGATCTAATTGAATGGCGGAGCAGGCTCGAGGGGCCAGATGGCCTACTCCTGCTCCTAGTTCTTATGTTCTTATGTTCTTATGTTCTTATGATGGGACCGGAAATGAGCGGGACTTCCATTTGGAGATGGGATGGCTGGCCACATGCAGTCACAGGGCAGCCAGCCAATTAGCTATGCACAATCAATGGACCTGACAAATTGAGCAGTTTCGTCCCATAGTCCGTTTTCCTCCCACAGCCCAAAGATGTGCAGGTTAGGTGGATTGGCCATGCTAAATTGCCCTTAGGTTAGGTGCAGTTACTGGTTTACGGGGATAGGGTGGAGGTGAGGGCTTAAGTGGGGTGTTCGTTCCAAGAGCTGGTGCAGACCCGATGGGCCAAATGGCTCCTTCTGCACTGTAAATTCTATGATCTTTCCAGGAATGGCAGGGGGTCGCGTTTCCCAGCGAGAGCAGCATCAGACTGTCCTGCCCACCTGACCAAGGTGACCTAGATGGAGATTGCTGTGGAAGTGAGCAGCCCTAGGGTTCACAAGCAAAACTGTGTCCAATGCCTCAAAAGAGTCAATGACCTCCTAGGGGTGAGTGGCATGGTACAGTCATTACAAAGTGGCACGATGATGGCATCAAAGAGTGTAAATGTGCGAGCAGAGAGATATGCCAGGCAGGAGTTTGGATTCCAGGCCTCAGCTCCGGTTGGAACATGTGAACTAAGTGTGTTGGAGACAGTTCATGCTGTGAAAGTTGTTCATGTTTCAGGAGAGTACAGATCATATTAGTTGGCAAAGCTATGCATGATCTTAAAGGGGTTTGTTTGCTGTCCATTGAGATGATAAGACCATAAGACAAAGAAGCAGAATTAGGCCACTCGGCCCATCGAGTCTGCTCCGCCATTCAATCATGGCTGATATTTTTCTCATCCGCGTTCTGCTGCCTTCTCCCCATAATAGAACATAGAACATAGAACATTACAGCGCAGTACGGGACCTTCGGCCCTCGATGTTGCGCCGACCCCTGAAACCATCTGAAGCCTATCTGACCTGCGCTATTCCATTTTCATCCATATGTCTATCCAGTGACCAGTTAAATGCCCTTAAATTTGGCGAGTCTACTACTGTTGCAGTAGTACACCCCTACTACTCTCTGAGTAAAGAAACTGCCTCTGACATCTGTCCTATATCTACCACCCCTCAATTTAAAGCTATGTCCCCTCGTGTTGGTCATCACCATCCGAGGAAAAAGACACTCACTGTCCACCGTATCTAACCCTCTGACTATCTTAAATGTCTCTATTAAGTCACCTCTCAGCCTTCTCCTCTCTAATGAAAACAACCTCAAGTCCCTGAGCCTTTCCTCGTAAGACCTTCCCTCCATACCAGGCAACATCCTAGTAAATCTCCTCTGAACCCTTTCCAAAGCTTCCACATCTTTCCTATAATGTGGTGACCAGAACTGCACGCAGTACTCCAGGTGCGGCCACACCAGAGTTTTGTACAGCTGCAGCATGACCTCGTGGCTCCGAAACTCAATCCCCCTACTGATAAAGGCTAGCACACCATATGCCTTCTTAACAGCCCTATTAACCTGGGTGGCAACTTTCAGGGATTTATGTACCTGGATGCCGAGATCTCTCTGTTCATCTACACTACCAAGAATCTTGCCATCAGCCCAGTACTCTGCATTCCTGTTACTCCTTCCAAAGTGAACCATCTCACACTTTTCCGCATTAAACTCCATCTGCCACCTCTGAGCCCAGCTCTGCAGCTTATCTATGTCCCTCTGTAACCTATAACATCCTTCAGCACTATCCACAACTCCACCGACCTTCGTGTCATCTGCAAATTTACTAACCCATCCTTCTACACCCTCTTCCAGGTCATTTATAAAAATGACAAACAGCAGTGGCCCCAAAACAGATCCTTGCGGTACACCACTAGTAACTGAACTCCAGGATGAACATTTGCCATCAACCACCACCCTCTGTCTTCTTTCAGCTAGCCAATTACTGATCCAAACAGCTAAATCACCTTCAATCCCATACTTCCGTATTTTCTGCAATAGCCTACCGTGGGGAACATTATCAAATGCCTTACTGAAATCCATATACACCACATCAACCGCTTTACCCTCATCCACCTGTTTGGTCACCTTCTCAAAAAACTCAATAAGGTTTGTGAGGCATGACCTACCCTTCACAAAACCGTGTTGACTATCGCTAATCAACTTGTTCTTTTCAAGATGATTATAAACCCTTTCTCTTATAACCTTTTCCAACACTTTACCCACAACCGAAGTAAGGCTCACAGGTCTATAATTACCAGGGTTGTCTCTACTCCCTTCTTGAACAAGGGGACAACATTTGCTATCCTCCAGTCTTCCGGCACTATTCCTGTCGACAAAGACGACATAAAGATCAAGGACAAAGGCTCTGCAATCTCCTCCCTGGCTTCCCAGAGAATCCTAGGATAAATCCCATCTGGCCCAGGGGACTTATCTATTTTTACACTTTCCAAAATTACTAACACCTCCACCTTGTGAACCTCAATCCCATCTAGCCTGGTCGACTGTACCTGAGTATTCTCCTCGACAACATTGTCTTTCTCCAGTGTAAACACTGACGGAAAATATCCATTTAATGCTTCCCCTATCTCCTCTGATTCCACACACAACTTTCCACTACTATCCTTGATTGGCCCTAATCTTACTCTAGTCATTCTTTTGTTCCTGATATACCTATAGAAAGCCTTAGGGTTTTCCTTGATCCTATCCGCCAACGTCTTTTCGTGTCCTCTCCGCGCTCTTCTTAACTCTCCCTTTAGGTCCTTCCTGGCTAACTTGTAACTCTCAAGTGCCCTAACTGAGCCTTCATGTCTCATCCTAACATAAGCCTTCTTCCTCCTCTTGACAAGTGCTTCAACTTCCTTAGTAAACCACGGTTCCCTTGCTCGACAACTTCCTCCCTGCCTGACAGGTACATACTTATCAAGGACACGCAGTAGCTGTTCCTTGAAAAAGCTCCACATTTCAATTGTACCCATCCCCTGCAGTTTCCTTCCCCATCCTATGCATCCTAAATCTTGCCGAATAGCATCATAATTGCCTTTCCCCCAGCTATAATTCTTGCCTTACGGTATATACCTATCCCTGCCCATCGCTAAAGTAAACATAACTGAATTGTGATCACTATCACCAAAGTGCTCACCTACATCTAAATCTAACACTTGGCCGGGTTCATTACCCAGTACCAAATCCAATGTGGCATCGCCCCTTATTGGCCTGTCTACATACTGTGTCAGAAAACCCTCCTGCACACACTGCACAAAAACTGACCCATCTATAGTACTCGAACTATAGTATTTCCAGTCAATATTTGGAAAGTTAAAGTCCCCCATAACAACTACCCTGTTACTCTCGCTCCTGTCGAGAATCATCTTTGCTATCCTTTCCTCTGCATCTCTGGAACTATTTGGAGGTCTATAGACAACTCCCAACAGGGTGACCTCTCCTTTCCTGTTCCTAACCTCGGCCCATACTACCTCAGTAGACGAGTCCTCAAACGTCCTTTCTGCCGCCATAATACTTTCCTTGATTAACAATGCCACACCCCCCCCTCTTTTACCATCTTCTCTGTTCTTACAGAAACATCTAAATCCTGGAACCTGCAACAACCATTCCTGTCCCTGCTCTACCCATGTCTCCGAAATCGCCACAACATCGAGATACCAGGTACCAACCCATGCTGCAAGCTCACCCACCTTATTCCGGATGCTCCTGGTGTTGAAGTAGACACACTTCAAACCAGCATCTTGCTTGCCGGTGCCCTCTTTTGAACTTTTAACCGTATCCCTGACCTCACTACTCTCAAAATCCTGTACACTGGGACTACAATTTAGGTTCCCATCCCCCTGCTGAATTAGTTTAAACCCCCCCAAAGAGCACTAGCAAATCTCCCCCCTGGGTATTGGTACCCCTCTGGTTCAGGTGAAGACCATCCTGTTTGTAGAGGTCCCACCTACCCCAGAATGAGCCCCAATTATCCAGGAAACCAAAACCCTCCCTCCTGCACCATCCCTGTAGCCACGTGTTCAACTCCTCTCTCTCCTTATTTCTCACTTCGCTAGCACGTGGCATGGGTAACAACCTAGAGATAACAACTCTGTTTATTCTAGCTCTCAGCTTCCACCCTAGCTCCCTGAATTTCTGTCTCAAATCCCCATCTCCCTTCCCCATAACTCTCGATCCCTTATGAATCAAGAACCTATCTATCTCTGTCTTAAAGACACTCAGAGATTTGGCCTCCACAGCCTTCAGCGGCAAAGAGTTCCACAGATTCACCACCCTCTGGCTGAAGAAATTCCTCCTCATCGCTGTTTTAAACGAGATGTGTTCTCTGGTTCTGGTTTTTCCTACAAGTGGAAACATCCTCTCCACATCCACTCTATCTACGTCTCGTAGCATCCTGTAAATTTCAATAAGATCGGCCCTCATCCTTCAACTCCAATGAGTGCAGATCCAGAGTCTTCAAACGTTCCTCATACGACAAGCTCTTAGATACGACCCCCCCAAAACTGCTCACAATACTCCAAATGGGGACTGACCAGAGCCTTATACAGCCTCAGAAGTACATTCCTGGTCTTGTATTCTAGCCCTCTCGACATGGATGCCAACATTGAACATAAGAACATAAGAATAGGAGCAGGAGTAGGCCATCTGGCCCCTCGAGCCTGCTCCGCCATTCAATGAGATCATGGCTGATCTTTTGTGGACTCAGCTCCACTTTCCGGCCCGAACACCATAACCCTTAATCCCTTTATTCTTCAAAAAACTATTTATCTTTACCTTAAAAACATGTAATGAAGGAGCCTCAACTGCTTCACTGGGCAAGGAATTCCATAGATTCACAACCCTTTGGGTGAAGAAGTTCCTCTTAAACTCAGTCCTAAATCTACTTCCCCTTATTTTGAGGCTATGTCCCCTAATTCTGCTTTCACCCGCCAGTGGAAACAACCTGCCCGCATCTATCCGATCTATTCCCTTCATAATTTTAAATGTTTCTATAAGATTCCCCCTCATCCTTCTAAATTCCAACGAGTACAGTCCCAGTCTACTCAACCTCTCCTCATAATCCAACCCCTTCAGCTCTGGGATTAACCTAGTGAATCTCCTCTGCACACCCTCCAGTGCCAGTATGTCCTTTCTCAAGTAAGGAGACCATTACTGAACACAATACTCCAGGTGTGGCCTCACTAACACCTTATACAATTGCAACATAACCTGCTAGTCTTAAACTCCATCCCTCTAGCAATGAAGGACAAAATTCCATTTGCCTTCTTAATTACCTGTTGCACCTGTAAACCAACTTTCTGTGACTCATACACTAGCACACCCAAGTCTCTCTGCACAGCGGCATGCTTTAATATTTTATCGTTTAAATAATAATCTTGTTTGCTGTTATTCCTACCAAAATGGATAACCTCACATTTGTCAACATTGTATTCCATCTGCCAGACCCTAGCCCATTCACTTAACCTATCCAAATCCCTCTGCAGACTTCCAGTATCCTCTGCACTTTTCGCTTTACCACTCATCTTAGTGTCGTCTGCAAACTTGGACACATTGCCCATGGTCCCCAGCTCCAAATCATCTATGTAAATTGTGAACAATTGTGGGCCCAACACTGATCCCTGAGGGACACCACTAGCTACTGATTGCCAACCAGAGAAACACCCATTAATCCCCACTCTTTGCTTTCTATTAATTAACCAATCCACTATCCATGCTACTACTTTACCCTTAATGCCATGCATCTTTATCTTATGCAGCAACCTTTTGTGTGGCACCTTGTCAAAGGCTTTCTGGAAATCCAGATATACCACATCCATTGGCTCCCCGTTATGGTAATGTCCTCAAAAAATTCCACTAAATTAGTTAGGCATGACCTGCCCTTTATGAACCCATGCTGCGTCTGCCCAATGGGACAATTTCTATCCAGATGCCTCGCTATTTCTTCCTTGATGATAGATTCCAGCATCTTCCCTACTACCGAAGTTAAGCTCACTGGCCTATAATTTCCTGCTCTCTGCCTACCTCCTTTTTTAAACAGTGGCGTCACGTTTGCCAATTTCCAATCCACCGGGACCACCTGGTGCGACCCCAACATTTGGAGCAGATGTGCTGGAGGTACCCTGCAGCATGCTCTGCGCCATTGCCTGAGGTGACATTGACGGCCTTCCTCTGATGGTCGGAAGCCTCGAAAGCCCCTGCCTGCTGAGAGTCTCCTGCTCTCTCGTTGGCCTCACACTACTGAAGGCACTGAAGTCAGTGGCAGAGGGGTGGAGGAGAAACAACTCAGCCTTGGAATGCCCCAGAGAATATGGCCCTGTGGCAGATTGCTGGTGCTCCTTCTCCATGTCAGTGCACATTGGCACCTCCCTGAATACACGAGAAAGAAGGGCGGTGGAGGGAGATCCCAGTGCCTTGTTCCCCCCCCCCCTTCCCTCCCCCCCCACCCACCCAAGTGTACAGAGCCCTGTTTAATCAAAGCTTCTCCAAGCCTCCAACATCTCTGTCAGATGTTTCTCTGTGTGCCTCGCCATCTCCAGCAGGTTTCTTGCATTCAATTCCTGCCTATCATCAACATGGGGCTTAATGTGGGCCTGGTCTCCAGCAGTCCTCCAAGTGTCAGGGACTTGGGTTGTCACATCCTCCATTCGCTGCTGTGCCATGTTTCTTTTGTGTTCACGAGATTACGATCTCCCAACCTAATAGTGAATCCACAAGGGTGACTGGCTCTGTATTGGTGGACGGGGGAAAGATGCATCCTCTGAACCTTCCATAGAATCCCTACAGTGCAAAAGGAGGACAAAAGTTTGGTACAACATCGTGGGCGGAAAGGCCCGTTCTGTGCTGTATTTTCTATGTTCTATGAGTCTGCACTGACCCTTTGAAAGAGCACGATGCATAGGCCCACTCCCCCATCCTATCTTGTATTGATCATGACCAATCTACCTTAACTTGCACATCTTCCGATTAAGGATCAATTCAACAATTGTTGTCCTGTTCTGTTTTATCATCCTGAGAAGTGGAGTTCTGTCTTTCTGCAGACAGTACGTAACATGTCTCCTGACGAATTAGCAAAGAATCCCATTTCCCAGTGCAGCGTCATTCTCAGGTGTGCCAAGTTCTTGGTACTAGGTTACATACATAGATACGTAGAAGAAAGGATCAGGAGGGGGCCTTTTAGCCCATTGAGCCTGCTCCGCCATTGATCATGATCATGTCTGATCATCCAACTCAATAGCCCAATTTAGGAAGGATGTGGAAGCTTTGGAAAAGGTGCAAAGGAGATTTACCAGGATGTTGCCTGGAATGGAGAGTAAGTCTTACGAGGAAAGGTTGAGGGTGCTCGGCCTTTTCTCATTAGAACGGAGAAGGATGAGGGGCGACTTGATGGAAGTTTATAAGATGATCGGGGAATAGATAGAGTAGACAGTCAGAGGGCGCGATTCTCCGCTCCCATGCCGGGTGGGAGAATCGCGGGAGGGCCGCTCTGGCACCCCTTGCGATTCACCCACCCCCCCCAAAATGGAGCGCAGCAAAGGTTTACCAGACTGATTCCAGGGATGGCGGGACTGCCATATGAGGAGAGATTGCCTGGATTGGGATTGTTCTCGCTGGAGTTCAGAAGAATGAGGGGGATCTCATAGAGAATAAAAAAATTTAACAGGACTAGACAGGTTAGATGCAGGGAAGATGTTACCAATGATGGGAGTGTCCAGAACCAGGTGTCACAGTCTGAGGATTCAGTGTAAACCATTTCGGACAGAGATGAGGAGACATTTCTTCACACAAAGAGTGGTGAGCCTGTGGAATTCATTACCACAGGAAGTAGGTGATGCTAACACTTGAGTATATTCAAGAGGCAGTTAGATATATTACTTGGGGAGAATGGGATCAGAGGCTATGGGGAAAAAGTAGGATTAGGACATAGAAAATACAGCACAGATCAGGCCCTTCGGCCCACGATGTTGTGCCAAACTTTTATTCTAGATTAAGAACAAATCAATCTACACCCCAGCATTCTACCGTAATCCATGTACCTATCCAATAGCCGCTTGAAGGTCCCTAATGTTTCCGACTCAACTAATTCCACAGGCAGTGCATTCCATGCCCCCACTACTCTCTGGGTAAAGAGCCTACCTCTGACATCCCCCCTATATCTTCCACCATTCACCTTAAATTTATGTCCCCTTGTAATGGTTTGTTCCACTCGAGGAAAAAGTCTCTGGGCGGAATTCTCTGCCAGGCCCGACGCCATCGTGAAACCCGGAGAGGTTCACGACGGAGTCGGAGGCCGCTCGGAGAATCACGGGCCGCCGTTTTTCACGGCGACCCACGATTCTCCGACCCCGACGAGCCGAGCGGCCTGACAATCCTGACCGCTTCACGCCGGCGGCAACCACACCTGGTCACTGCCGGCGTGAACATGGCGCCGACAGCTGTTTTGTGGCTTGTGGGGGGCGGAGAGGGAAATGAGCACCACGACTGTGCTCGGGAGGGGACTGGCTCGCGATCGGTGCCCACTGATCGTCGGGCTGGCGTCTCAAAGGGTCGCACACTTTCCCCTCCGCCGCCCCGCAAGATCAAGCGGCCACGTCTTGCGGGGCAGCGGAGGGGAAGACGGAAACCGCGCATGCGCGGGTTTGAGCCGTCATCCGTCGTGACGTCAGCCGCGCATGCGCCTTACTAAAGTCCATGTATATGACATCTACAGCCCTTCCCTCATCAATTAACTTTGTCACTTACCTTCCCTGCACAAAACCATGCTGTCTATCACTGATAAGTCTATTTTATTCCAGATGTGAATAGATCCTATCCCTCAGTATCTTCTCCAACAGTTTTCCTACCACTGACGTCAAGCTCACAGGTCTATAATTCCCTGGATTATCCCTGCTACCCTTCTCAAACAAAGGGACAATATGAGTAATTCTCCAGTCCTCCAGGACCTCACCCGTGCTCAAGGATGCTGCAATGATGTCTGTTAAGGCCCCAGCTATTTCAGTATTGAGCCCACTTAACAAGAACCCGTATGAGTAGTTTCTTCCCGGAGGTGGAGGGTAGATGTGAATGGTGTCAAGGAGGCCTGGCCAACCACGCTCACATATTCAGTATATTTCAGTATAGTTTTGAGTATTTCATTCATGTGTGCTGAATAGTTGTGACCCAAGAAAGAGTGGATACATTGGTCATTTTTCAAGATTTTATGGACTCAGGAACAGTTTCTACAGATTGGAGTGTAGCTAATGTAACCCCATTATTTAGAAAGTGAGAAGAACAAGGGAATTATAGACAAGTTAGCCTGACGTGGGTAGTGGGAAAAGTGCTGGAGTCTATTAGAAAAGATTTAATAGCAGAGCACTTGGAAAACAGTGGCAGGATCGGACTGAGTCAGCATGGATTTACGAAAGGGCCGACTCAATAGCACCGTGGTTAGCATTTTTGCCTCACAGTGCCAGAGACCCGGGTTCGATTCTGACCTCTGGGGCGCGATTCTCCGCACCCGTGGAAAATCGCGAAGTTGGCCGTGAAAACGGCCGACTTTTGCGACGGCCCGACACGGCCCATTTCCCGAGGTATTCACGTCCGGGAAATGGGCTAGGGTCGGGGCCGCGGCAATCACGTGCGCGATGACGCCGGAACGCGGTGACGCTACGAACACGTCCACGTGACGCCGCCCGACACTGTAAAAGGGCGCGGGCGAGCACAGAAACTAGGCCAGGATGTCGGAGCTCAGGAGAGCAGCCCCGCGATTCGTTGAGGCTGACGTGGAGACGCTGCTCGAATCAATCGAGCAGAGGAGGGGCATCATCTGCCCGCGTAGAGGGCATTGCCACCCTGCCAGCGCGGTGCGCCAGGCCTGGCGTGAGGTGGCTGCTGCCGTTAGTGCTGTGGGGCAGACCCCTCGCCCTGCAGACCAATGTCGGAAGAAGATGCACAACCTCACCAGGGCTGCCAGGGTAAGTGCCAAGAGGGTGCCCCCGGGTCACAACCATCCCTCCCCCCTTAACTTAATCACCCACCTCCCCCCCCCCCCCCCCCCCCTGGCACGGGGGGTGGAGGGGGATTGGGGCAGAGTGAGTTGAGGGTGGTTCACAAAGTAGTCACAGACCCAGCGCTCTGGCCCCCGTGGAGAGATGCAATGGTCTTATTACAACTTGACCCCCAAACTGTGCCAGTATCTGAACGGACTGCTGATACCTGTCGTATTGTAATGATATGCCTATGCCCCCTCCCCCAACAGGACAAGACCGCTCACAACACCCGTGAGCGGAACAAGACTGGAGGGGGTTCGCCCATCCTGCGCCCCCTCACCATGTTTGAGCAGAGGGCACTGGACCTTGTTGGGGGATCTGCCACCCGGGAGATCACGCAATGCGAGGTTGGCGGAGCTGCAACGAGTGAGACAACCCTGCCTGACAAATAACCCCCCCCCCCCTCCCCCATCCTCTGTCCCTTCACACACTGCCCACTTGGACACCTCCCCCATCCTCTGTCCCTTCACACTCTGCCCACTTGGACACCTCCCCCATCCTCTGTCCCTTCACACACCCTGCCCACTGGAACACCTCCCCCATCCTCTGTCCCATCACACACCCTGCCCACTGGGTCACCTCCCCCATCCTCTGTCCCTTCACACACCCTGCCCACTTGGACACCTCCCCCATCCTCTGTCCCTTCACACACCCTGCCCACTGGAACACCTCCCCCATCCTCTGTCCCTTCACACACCCTGCCCACTTGGACACCTCCCCCATCCACTGTCCCTTCACACACCCTGCCCACTTGGACACCTCCCCCATCCTCTGTCCCTTCACACACCCTGCCCACTTGGACACCTTCCCCATCCTCTGTCCCTTCACACACCCTGCCCAATTGGACACCTCCCCCATCCTCTGTCCCTTCACACACCCTGCCCACTTGGACACCTCCCCCATCCTCTGTCCCTTCACACACCCTGCCCACTTGGACACCTCCCCCATCCTCTGTCCCTTCACACACCCTGCCCATTGGAACACCTCCCCCATCCTCTGTCCCTTCACACCCTGCCCACTGGGACACCTCCCCCATCCTCTGTCCCTTCACACCCTGCCCACTGGAACACCTCCCCCATCCTCTGTCCCTTCACACCCTGCCCACTTGGACACCTCCCCTATCCTCTGTCCGTTCACACCCTGCCCACTTGGACACCTCCCCCATCCTCTGTCCCTTTACACCCTGCCCACTGGGACCGTCCAGCGCCCAGCCGAGCGAATCTAAATAACCCGTTTCATTCTCTTCCCTAGGACGTGATGCCGAACAAACAGGGCCGTCTGCCTCCAGGCGGACACAGGAATCTGCCCCCACCGCACCCAGGGCCGCACGACAGAGGGTGCCCGATCAGCGGGGAGTCCCATCCTCCCCAACCGAATCTGTGGAGCAGGACACCCAGAGGGCGGCGAGAGAGCAAGAGAGAGAAATGGCCTGTGAACGCCCTGCGGCCTCTCAGCGGGCCGATGACATAGAGGAGGCGTCAACCCAAGACAACCTCGAGCTTGCGGCACTGCTGTCTCCCACACCATCCTCCATCCCAGAGACCTCACCCCGGCTGGCCTAGTTAGTGATGAGGCTCCTGGGTCACAGTCTGGGTCGCACATCACAGCTGAGCAGATACAGCAGGTGGAGGTCGGAGCAGCCGAGGGCCCGGACTGGCGGAGGCCAGGCCAGGCCCAGCATGCAGCTGGCTCCCAGACTTTTTCCGAGTTCCTGGGCTTTCTCAACCCACCCGCACAGCCGATGCATCAAGAAACCCAGGGAAACAATGACGGGATGAGGGCTGTCTTCCAGACTCTGCAGACGCTGTTAGAGGAGTCGAACCGCGTCCACGAGCAGGGAGTGGTGCCGCTCATGGCAGCAACCCAGGCCGACACCACATGGGTGACATCCACGGTGGAGGCAATGGGTCAGGTTATGCAAGGCGTTGGGCTTAATGTGCATGCGTCATCCTCGGCCCTGGACAGGGTTGCCCTCTCACAGGCAGCAAAGCGCCAGAGCCAACACGACATTGCAGGTGCGCTGCGGGCCTTGGCCGAGTCTCAGCAGGTCATGGCCCAGTCGCAGCAGTCGATGGCACAGTCACAGCAGTCAATGGCACAGTCCCAGTAGTCAGTCACGGAGAGCATCAACCGCCTGACACATGTGCTTGATGGTGTCGTGCACTCACAGGTTGAGATCGCACAGTCCCTGGCGGGAATGTCTAACTCCCTGGACTCTATCTCTGCAAACCTTTGGATCCTGGTGGATACCGTTACAGGCCTCCAGGACTGGCAGCGCCAGGTGTCGGTGGCGCAACGGGGCACCTCCCCGCTTGCACCTCTGTCCCAAAGTGAGGCCCAGGGGCCACCAGGCTCCCCGAGGGAGGAAGCGGTTTTGGGGCCCGTCCCATTAACTCCATCACGGGACGTCCCGGAATTCTTGGCCTCCCCCCGTCCCATCCCTGGTGCATCGGGTGGGCAGCAGGCAGAGCAGGGTGGCACAATGTCACCCGAGACGCCCGCGGAGCAGCCTGGCCCATCAAGGCCAGGTCGCCCCAGGAAACGCTTGCCGAAGGAGAAACAAGTCAAAGGGGGGGATTCGCAGCAATCCTCCTCCACTCCTGCTGTATCACCTGGGGAATCACTTAGACGTAGTGGTAGGGCCCGTAAGGCAACAAAGAGAGACACTGAGTAAGTTGGCACGGGTGAAGGGCACAGTTTAGTTGTAGGGGCTAGGGCACCTGTAAATTTTTGTTCACATTAAACGCACTGTTCTACCTTACTTGTAATACCGTGTGATTGTTCCACAGCCACAGGAATCGTGATGGTGACCGAGTGTCGCTGGGGTTGACGAGCGATGAAACTTCGGTGCCGGGTGTGCAGTCCCTGCCCCTCCCCCTACCCCCTCCCACAGGTAGCCCACGCGGGCACGTGATGGAGTGTCAGTGACGATCTCAGCGGCCACCAAGGTGGATGGTTCAGCTATTGCCATGGGTCAGACTCTCTCTAACGATTCTGAGCTCACAGCTCTTCGCAGAGCGGGCTGTCATCATTCCACATGGCACTGATCACACCCGCTGACACAGCCATCAATGTTGTGCCATACCGTCTGGACCCAGTGGTAAGGGTGATGTTGAAGTGGAGCAGTGTACACTGAGAGGGGGGGCGGGGGGGGTGGTTGTGGTGGTGGCAGTTGTGTGTTGACCCTCTGCACAACTAGCGATGCAGGTGGTGGTTTGGTGTTCAGCGGGGTCGTTGCATACGCGCGTGAACCGTGCTGCCACCAAGGCGTCGCGTGCCAGCCGTCCTCGCCGGGTCCGTCGTGCCGCCTCCTGGACATCACCAGCACCTGGGTCGTGTCTGCGTGCTGCGCCCGCCACTCCACCAGCCTCCTCCTCCTCCCTCTCCTCCTCCTCCTCCTCCTCCTCCTCCTCCTCCTCCTCCTCCTCTGTGCTGGCACCACTGCCACTTGCTTCTCCCTCCGCCTCCTGCAGCAGGTTATCTCCCCTCTGCATCGCGATGTTGTGCAGCGCACAGCAGACCACAACAATGCGAGCGACCCTATCGGGTTGGTACTGCAGGGCCCCTCCGGAGCGGTCCAGGCACCTGAATCTCATCTTCAGGAGGCCAAGGCAGCGCTCCACCACACCCCTGGTTGCTGCATGGGCCTCGTTGTATCGTGTTTCCGCATTGGTCTGAGGCCTCCGCATAGGCGTCATCAGCCAAGACCTCAGCGGATAACCCCTGTCGCCTAGCAACCAGCCCCTCAGCCGGGGGGGGACGTCCCTCAAACATCGCAGGGATGAACGACTGCGCTAGTATGTAGGAGTCATGCACACTCCCTGGGAACCTTGCACAGACGTTCATGATCCTCATGTGGGGGTCGCATACCACCTGGATATTCATGGAGTATGTCCCCCTTCTGTTTGTGAACACCTCCCTGTCCCCTGCAGGCGGGCGCATGGGGACGTGAACACAATCGATTGCACCCTGCACCATCGGTATCCCGGCCACGCTGGCAAATCCACGAGCTCGTGAGTCTTGAGTTGCTCGGTCCTCGGGAAAGGTGATGTAGCGGTCCGCGATGGCATAGAGGGCGTCGGTCACATCCCGGATACACCTGTGGACCGATGACTGGAAGATCCTGGAGACGTCCCCGCTCGGAGACTGGAAGGAGCCGGTAGCATAGAAGTTCAGAGCGACCGTCACCTTGATGGCAACCGGGATCGCGTGTCCTCCCCCCGTTCCACATGGGGCGAGGTGCGACAGGAGTTGGCAGATATGTATCACTGTCCGCCTACTCAGCCGGAGTCTCCTCCTGCAGGTGATGTCCGTCATTGTTAGGAAAGAGACCCGGACACGGTACACCCTCGGCTTTGGTCGTCGCCTCTGGCGCCGTGGCTGCACCCTCCCTCTCTCCTCCACCCCCTCCTCCTCCTCCTCCTCCTCCCCATGCTGCTCGACGACTGGCAACTCCTCGGCCCTTCCCTCTGCTGCTGCAGCTGGCCCTGCAGCCACTGCGGGTTGTGGCTGTGGATGCTGCTGCATTGCCAAATGCAGTGCAGCGGCCCCAACCACTGCGCAGAACATAGCCGTTCTGTTCACAGACATTGTGCTAACCTACAGAAGGGTGGTGGGGGCAGAGAAACGGGACATGTTAGACGGAGGTTAGTCGACACCTCGGCAGCCGCCTGCCACGGGATACCTGTGTGTCCCGGTGGCCTGATCGCGCTGCTGACACGCGGGCAGCCTAACCCCTGGTCACTTTCTGCATCCAACGGCCAGTAAACTATGGCCTCCTCACGGGTGCGTCAGTGGCCTGTGGCCGTAAGCCACAGGGCAACCAGCGGCCGTGTCCTCGTGACCGGCACGCCATGGCATGGTGGCAGACATTTTGTAACCGGGGTTGGACGGGTCACTCGCTCACTCTCTCCCTACCCCCCCACCCCCACTCCCCCCTCGTCACCCCCACACCCCCCCTCGTATCCCCCTCAGTGTCCCCCACTCCCCCCTCAGTCTCCCCCACTCCCCCCTCAGTCTCCCCCACTCCCCCCTCCGTCTCCCCCACTCCCCCCTCAGTCTCCCCCACTCCCCCCTCCATCTCCCCTACTTCCCCCCCTCCGTCTCCCACACTCCCCCTCAGTCGCCACCACTCCCCCCTCAGTCTCCCCCACTCCCCCTCAGTGTCCCCCACTCCCCCCTCCGTCTCCCCCACTCCCCCTTCCGTCTCCCCCACTCCCCCCTCAGTGTCCCCACTCCCCCCTCCGTCTCCCCCACTCCCCCTTCCGTCTCCCCCACTCCCCCCTCAGTCTCCCCCACTCCCCCCTCCGTCTCCCCACTCCCCCCCCAGTCTCCCCCACTCCCCCCTCAGTGTCCCCCACTCCCCCTCCGTCTCCCCCACTCCCCCCTCCGTCTCCCCCACTCCCCCCCTCAGTCACCCCCACTCCCCCCTCCGTCTCCTCCACTCCCCCTCCGTCTCTCCCACTCCCCCCCCTCAGTCTCCCCCACTCCCCCTCCATCTCCCCCACTCCCCCCTCAGTCTCCCACTTCCCCCTCAGTCTCCCCCACTCCCCCCTCCATCTCCCCTACTCCCCCCTCCATCTCCCCCACTCCCCCCTCAGTCTCCCCCACTCCCCCCTCCGTCTCCCCCACTCCCCCCCTCAGTCTCCCCCACTCCCCCCTCCGTCTCCTCCACTCCCCCTCCGTCTCTCCCACTCCCCCCTCAGTCTCCCCCACTCCCCCCTCCGTCTTCCCCACTACCCCCTCAGTCTCCCCCACTCCCCCCTCAGTCTCCCCCACTCCCCCCTCAGTCTCCCCCACTCCTCCCCTCCGTCTCCCCCACTCCCCCCTCAGTCTCCCCCACTCCCCCCTCCCTCTCCCCCACTCCCCCCTCAGTCTCCCCCACTCCCCCCTCAGTCTCCCCCACTCCCCCCCTCCGTCTCCCCCACTCCCCCCTCCGTCTCCCCCACTCCCCCCCTCCGTCTCCCCCACTCCCCCCTCCGTCACCCCCACTCCCCCCTCCGTCTCCCCCACTCCCCCCTCTGTCTCCCCCACTCCCCCCTCCGTCTCCCCCACTGACCCCTCTGTCTCCCCCACTCCCCCCTCTGTCTCCCCCACTCCCCCCTCTGTCTCCCCCACTCCCCCCTCCGTCTCCCCCACTCCCCCCTCTGTCTCCCCCACTCCCCCCTCTGTCTCCTCCACTCCCCCTCTGTCTCCCACACTCCCCCCCCCCCCCCTGCTCTGGACCCCCTCCCGTTCTCGGGGATGCCTTCCCCGTTGTGGCCAGACTCCAGCAGTGCGCTGAGCGATGCGCTCACCTCCTCTAGCACGACTGGTTGACGAACTTGAAAAGCAGGTGTGTTGGCCGGCGTGAAAACAGTGCGTGATGACGTCGGGGCTTCGGCCCATCCGGGCCGGAGTATAGCGGGGGGCCAATAAGTAGCGATTCTGGTCGTGTCGGGGGCGCATTCGAGGCCTTTGCCGGGAATCCTGACGTGTAGTTTGTGCGGGGTTCGGAGAATAGCGGGAGGGCGTCAGACCTGCGTCGCCGTGAAAATTTGCGCGGCCCGTTATTCTCTGAACCGGCGTGAATGCGGAGAATCGCGCCCCTGGTGACTGTGTGGAATTTGCACATTCTCCTCATGTCTGAATAGGTTTCCTCCGGGTGCTCCGGTTTCCTCACACACTCCAGAGATGTTCAAGTTAGGTGGAGTGGATATGCAAAATTGCCCCTAGGTGGGGTTACGGGGATAGGGAAGGTTAGGTGGATTGGTCTGCTAAGTTGCCCCTTAGTGTCCAAAGATATGCAGGTTAGATGGATTGACCTGCTAAATGCCGCTCAGTGTCCAAATATATGCAGGGTTTGGGCGGGAGTGTTGGCCTCGGCAGAGTGCCCTTTCAGAGGGTTGGTGCAGACTCGATGGGCTGACTGCCTGATGCACTGTAGGGATTCTATGGTTCAGTGGTTCTATGTTGGGACTGATGTATGAGCAGAGATTGAGTTGGTTAAGATTATATTCGCTGACACCGTACTGGGCGCAACAAGAATGAAATGGGAGGAGGAACAGGGGATCGAGATAGGGTGGGGACTCTGGAGCGAAGCACTGCATAGGGTCAACTCCATCTCCACCTGTGCAAGGCTCAGCCTGACACAGCTAAAAGTGGTACATCGAGCCCACTTAACAAGAACCCGTATGAGTAGTTTCTTCCCGGAGGTGGAGGATAGATGTGAACGGTGTCAAGGAGGCCTGGCCAACCACGCCCACATGTTCTGGTCTTGCCCCAGACTTGCAGGGTATTGGACAGCCTTCTTCGAGGCAATGCCCAAAGTGGTGGGGATGAGGGTAGAGCCACGCCTGAAAGTGGCGGTCTTCGGGGTTTCAGACCAGCCAGATCTATTCCTGGGGAGGAGGGCGGACGCCCTTGCCTTTGCCTCCCTGATCGCCCGCTGTAGAATCCTGTTTGGCTGGCAGTCAGCAGCACCGACCAGAGCTGCAGACTGGCTGTCCGACCTCTCGGAATCTCTCCAAATGGAGAAAATCAAATTCGCCATCCGAGGGTCAGCCAACGGATTCCACAGAATGTGGGAGCCATTCACCCAATTGTTCCGGGACCTGTTTGCGGCCAACAAAGAAGCAGAAGAATAGCCAGGTAGCCAAGAACCAGGGGAAAGCAGCCAAAGCATGTAGGGAGAGATAGACCGAGAGAGAGAGAGCGGGGGGCGGGGGGGAGGTCAGTTAAATCTCAGAGGAAGGAAAGGTGAAACACAAGGCGGGGGAGGGGGAGAGGAGGCGGAGTGGGGGGGGGGGGGAGAGGAGGGAAGAGACAGGGAACAACAGAGGAGAGCCAGGGAGGTAGGTGGGGGGGAGGCAGGGAAATGTTAACAAACTTGGCATCCACAGGTCCAGAGTTTACAGGCGGAAGACGGGAGGGCTGGCTGAAGCGGTCGCGAGCACGAGACAACAACGGCAGTGAAATCCGTCCGGGAGAAGCGAGGGACAACACCAGCACCAGACCCATTCGAGAATTGCCTTCCAGAATTGCCTCTCCGGCACCCAATTGTATATCTACCTCCCCTCCCCCCACAAACAGATGCCTACTTATGTGTGTAAATAATTTTGCCAAGTGTACAGAGTTGCTGCGGCTGGGCGGGTGCATCATACCCTACCAGTTACATTATTTGATTTTGTACTTCTCTCGTGTTGTTACTGTTTTCTTTCTTTTCTCCTCTCCCTTTCTGATTTGTGCGTGTGTGTGTGTGTGCCCTTCTCTTCTATATATATGTCATATCCTGTGTACAGAATGGCAAATATACTTTGTTCAAAAATCCAATAAAAAACATTTATAAAAAAAAGGTTATATTCACTGGAGAATGAGGTGGAGAAACCTATAAAATTCTATCAAGATTAGACAGGGTGAAATGAAAATCGCTTATTGTCACAAGTTGGCTTCAAATGAAGTTACTGTGAAAAGCCCCTAGTCACCACATTCCGGCGCCTGTTCGGGGAGGCTGGTACGGGAATTGAACTGCACTGCTGGCCTGCCTTGGTCTGATTTCAAAGCCAGCAAATTAGCTCTGTGCTGGTTGCAGAAATGATGGGCGAAATTCTCCGACCCCCACGACGGGTCGGAGAATAGCGGGAGGGCCTTCCCGACATTTTTCCCGCCCTCCCGCTATTCTCCCCCACCCCCCGCCCAACTCCCGACCCGAATCGCTGCCGCCGTTTTTTTACGGCCGGCAGCGATTCACAGCTGTTCGATGGGCCGAAGTCCCAGCCCTTTACGCTGTTTTTACAAACGGCAAACACACCTGGTCTGGCCGTTCGTAAAAACGGCGTCACAAACTCGCTTTTCATAACCATGGCACCGATTGGCACGGCGGTACCACGGCCGTGCCAAGGGTGCCATGGGCCCGCGATCGGTGGGCACCGATCGCGGGCAGCGGGCCCGATGCCCGCGCACTCTTTCTCCTTCCGCCGCCCCGCAGTATCCATTCGCGGGGCGGCTGAGGGGCAACCCGGCCCACGCATGCGCGGGTTTCGCGCAAATACGCGATGACGTCATCCGCGCATGCGCGGGTTGGAGTCTTCCAATCCGCGCATGCGCGGCTGACGCCATATGACGCGTCAGCCGGTGCTAACTCCGGCAAGCGGGCTTAACGATATTCGTTAAGCCCGTCATGCCGGAGCCTACGGCGTCGGGCTGCTAGCCCCGACCGGGGACCAGAATCGGTTCCCGGTCGGGAAGGGGCCAGCTTTACGATTTCTCCCGTTTTGGGAGAATCGCGCCCGATGTTCCTGATGACAGGGGATTAGGGTCACAGTTTGATGAGACATGGTATGCCATTTAGGGCTGAGATGAGGAGAAATTTCTTTACCTGGAGAGTGGTGAGCTGTGGAATTCTCCATCACAGAGTATAGTTGAGGCCAAAACATGTATGTTATTGAGAAGGATTTAGATATAGCTCTCGGGGCTAAAGGGGTCAATGGATATTGGGGAAAAGAGGGAACAGGTTGCTGAATTGGATGATCAGCTATGATCATAATGAATGGTGGAACAGGCTCGAAGGGCTGAATGGCCCCCTCCTGCTCCTATTTTCAATGTTTCTATGATCATGATTTTTGGACAGCTGAAAGCAGTCAGGGACTTTAAGAGCTTGGCGCTTAATTTAAACCCAATGATGGTTAATGTGGGGATTATGGTCACATCATTTATTGTGGAGCCTCGGATGTCGTCGTATATTGGAGCTTCTTGATCTTTTTTAGGTCAGGAGATTGGAACATCACTCTCACATCAGCAATGCACGTTATTAAGCTTCCAAAGAGGTTGCATCAGCAGCTTCCGTAGCTGAGGCATTCTGTATTTTGCAGGTGAACACAGAGTGCTCAGCTAGACCTGGCCAGGATTGCAATGTGTGACTGAGTCATTTGTGCCCTCCTTCCAAGTCAGAAGTGTGTGAGGCTTTGATGGGATCATGCAAATAGACTTGTTCATGCCAAGGGCCTGAAGCCTTTCCCCTTCTAGTTACCAGAATTTGCTGGCCTGTATGTTGGTCTGCAGGGAGAGTGCTGGATGTGGTGGTGCTTTCACAGTGACATTTCTTGAGGTAGAAATAATGAGGTCCTACAGGGCTGAATCTTTGACTGGAATCAGGATGCAATGAGTGTCTCACAGGCCTGATGTGGCACATCGTTCCATCATCCTGACACCTCCATATAGAGCAGCACCATGCATCGCCTCGTCTTCTGATGCTTCGCCTTGATCCTTAGCCAAGGATGAATATGGCTCAAGCATTCTGCCCAGTTGGCAATTCTTCACTTCTTTGCTGAAGTAGATTACACAGAGCACAGCAAACCACAATGATCCATGAGACTCTTTGTGCTGCAGGGTACTACAGAACTCTGCCTCAGCGGGTCAGGATTCAACCTCATCTTCAGCACTCTGGTGGTTTGTTCGATTGTTGTCCCTGTTAAAGAATGGGAGGCCTCGCAGATCCCGTCTGCTGGGATTGGTGAGTTTCACAGAGGTGTCGTGAGCCAGCTCTTCTGAGGGTATCTCCTGTCACCGAAGAGTCTTCGCAGCGACTGAGCTCGGGAAGCAAGCAGTTGTGGTACTGGAGAGCGACAGGGTGGTGAGTCATGGGAACATCCTGGGAAATGAGGAAAGTCAGGAAGCTGCTGAACATTGATGGAATGTTCCCCCTTTAGATTATGAATGTCGCTGACTGTTCCCAGGGAGCTCTCAGCGCCACATGTGTGCAGTCAGTTGTCCCTGGTACTTGTGGAAATGCAGCTATGGAGCCAAATCCAACACCTCCGGCTCACTGGATTTGTGGTGAATGCACAAAATCATTGGGCTTTTTGAACATGACATTGGTGAACTCCCTCATTCATGTTCTGACCGCCATGTAACCCTGGAGTGACCCTGGCATGGACATTCAAGGCAGTGGTGACTTTTAAGGTCTCCCATTTCTTGGGACCTTAGATTTTCCTGCAGGAGCTGACATACGTCAGTGACTGACTGTAATGACATCTTCAGCTGTCTTTAACCCTGCCTCTCTGACATTTGTAGATAGTTACTCCACGTGGGGTATTTTTAGTTAAGCGCCATTGTTGAGCATCTCACTGCCCCTTGGTTGCCAGCATCCTGAGCTGTGTGGAACAGAAGGCGATTCAGCCTTCCCTTGTTATCTTTCTGGCCATTCCTTGCCTGGCTCTGGATCATCTTCTACCAGTCCCTCTCCTACTCCACCACAGCATCAAACAGCATTGGGTCCATGAGACCCCATCCTGTCTGCCTGAAGTTAATTGTGGACTTGATGACTGTGAATCAACAGAAAGCCCACTGCTGTCCATCAACCACACTCTGGTCTCCACCCACTCCACCATGACCAACTCCCTCCTTGACCTCGTCTCTGACCACCACTTCCAATTATCACAACTAAGACCCTGGACACATTACTCTGATGCTCGAGCTGCAAGCAATCACAATCAAACCTCCCTCCATCATCCTAGCCCTACCTTCTCTGACAATTGAGCCACCCACCATCACCTACCATCAACTATCTATCAACCACATTCTCCCCGTGTCTGCGTGGGTTTCACCCCCACAACCCAAAGATGTGCAGGGTAGGTAGATTGGCCACGCTAAATTGCCCCTTAATTGGAAAAAAATAATTGGGTACTCTAAATTTATAAAAAAAAACTATCTATCAACCATAGACCTGCCCCCGTCACCATCCGGCTGCCCCTGCACCTGCCCCCTGCATCTGTCCCCCCCCCCCATGACCTTCAACCTCTCAACCATCATCCCTTTCGCCTGTCCTCAGTTACCCTCACCTCTCCCAACCTCACCATTGACCACCTCTCAATCACCTTCGATCTCCATTCTATCATCTTTGAGCCGCATCCAGGAGAAATTAACCCTAGCTCCCTCCTTCTGTCCCTCATGACGCTTCTTAGGGTCACCAGAACCTGATATTCCTTCCCCAGACAGACATGTCCCAAATTCCGTGTACAGCTGCCACCTCATCTCAATGCAACACCTCAGCTTCCTCCCCCTGATACGACAAAGGTTTCCGTCGCAGAAAAGCAGCTCCAACTCACTCCAAATCTAATGGGAAGACTACCCCACTAACTGCACACCACCTTTAACCAGTTGTGAACCTGAAAGTACGTGTTTCTCGTTTGCTGCTGACTTAATCTCAAAGGTGCAATTTGGTGACCAGATGTTTTAATGAACATGCCTGACATGGTAATCCTTTAAAAATAGGTTCCCACCGCTTGCCATCGGCCTTCAATCCATTGCTAACTAAATTCCCAACTTTTATCCTGCTGTTGGGAAGCTGACCTTTCACCTCCCACATAAGTACGCCCGTCTGCTCCCTCATTCTCGGAATCTTTATGAGATTAGACCCACTGTGTGTGAGATTTTCAGCAAAGCATTTCAGAGTAAACAGATAAAGAAAGATAAAAATAAATGCAGAATAAGAAATAAACACACACTAAAAAGCACAAAACAGCAGGAAAAGTGAGGGGACAACAAATAAATCTCAAAGCATTTAAGTATTTTTTTGAAAAAAGAAACACTGAAATGTGAAATAAGAAACAATGGGCAGGGTTTTCTGGTCCTGCTCGCCGTGGCAATCAACACGGGCTGGGCGGAAAATTTGACAAGCCAGCAAAACGTCTGCTGACTTCAGGTGGAGGTCCCGAGACCAGGAAAGGCAAGAGACTTTTAAATTCTGTCAAAACCTGGACTCTAGTTCAGAACCACTTTAGACCCTTTTTGACATATGTGTACACACGACTTTTGCAGTGAGTTGGTCAGTGGTGGATGTCCCTCAACTTCATCATTTCCCAAAATTACTTTGAACCAGGAAATTAGTGTTAACTGCTGATCCCATAATATGAACTAAAACAGCAGTTTTAAATGAGCAGATTTGTGAGCACCTCCCCAGCTCGTCGTGCGATCTAATGGCTTCGCCCCCCGCCCCCCCGGCTTCGCCGCACCTGACACGGGATGCAACGCGGCCGGGGGGGGGGGGGGGGGGGGGGGGGGGATTTGCCAACCTCGGCGTGCCTCATGAGATTTAAAAAAAAAAAAATTTAGAACACCCAATTCATTTTTTTCCAATTAAGGGGCAATTTAATGTTGCCAGTCCACCAAACCTGCACACCTTTCAGTTGTGACGGTGAAACCCACGCAAACACGGACAGTGACCCAGAGCCGTGATCGAACCTGGGACCTCAGCGCCGTGAGGCAGCAGCACTAACCACTATGCCACCATGCTGCCCCGCCTCACGAGATCTAACAGTATCTCGTGAGGCGTCGTGATCGAGATTCCGCCCAATAAGCATGGGACCCAGATTTGCATATTCAAGTGAGCAGTTAGTCTCACTTGAATAGTCTTTCTATCCAGCGCCCAGGATCTAACGGCTTCACCTCAGAGACCTCCAGTGGGTGCCGTTTAGCACTGTGTTTAATAAATGTGGATCAGGCGTACTGGTACTTAGGGAAGTCCCCCAGGTGATCGGGGGTCTCTGGGTGGTTGGGCTCTGGGCAAGGTGGTACCCTGGCACCTCTGATTCCGCCTGCACCCTGTCACACTGCCAGTCTGACACCCTGGCAGTGTCCCCTGGGCACCTAAGCAGAGCCATCTGGGTGCTGCCTTTGCAGTGCCAGTGCCCAGGTGCCCTGCCAGGCTGTCAATGTCCAGGTGGCATCATACCCATGAAGGAATCGGGCAGGGGTTCCCTGCTCTGATGAG
Organism: Scyliorhinus canicula; assembly: GCF_902713615.1. Lineage (NCBI taxonomy): Eukaryota > Metazoa > Chordata > Chondrichthyes > Carcharhiniformes > Scyliorhinidae > Scyliorhinus > Scyliorhinus canicula. The sequence goes on from NC_052159.1 coordinate 122,557,458, forward strand.
ATGGGGGTACGGGGGGATCGATGACCCCATTATTGGTGAGTTGGGGTCTTGGGGGCGTCTGGAGGCCGCAGTATGGGATCTAGACATCAAGGCACCATTTTAAAATGGCACCCAATCTCTTCCTGCACTGGGAGTGGAGCAGGAGGAGACGAATTGTGGCCTTGGTGGGGCGTTCCTCATGAGGTGCAGAAATGAAGCAAAGCCCCGTTTTGTAGCGGGATCGTTCTTGGTGCTGCCAGTACCGGGAAACACCGACTCTTTCATTTCCGTTAAATCGCACCAGAAATTGCTAAAGCTCTTGTGATTGAGACATTACAAGCAGGGAAAACAGAAACAAACTAAAGCCACCTGGTCAAAGAATATCCATAAGGTGTGTGTGTATACACTACAGTGATTCATCAACAGAATTTTTGGAGTTCAGTACATTTGTGGTAAAAATGCATATTTATTAGTAAAATCAAGTTATTAGGTTTTTATTATAATTTTTGAGTTTAAATTAATATATGTGCAGATGCTTTATTCGTATTACTTTCACAAAATGTGTTACATTTAAAAAATTCTATCCACAGCATATTTTTATCTATTTCCACCAGTCCTGATGCTGCAAGCATTTCCAATATTAAAATCATCGCAGTGATTACAAACAGCACGAATATCTAAATGCCCTGAAAAACTCCACCAGCCTTTAATACCACATAAACGTTGTCAATCATTAAACCACAGAGGTATACAGATGGAAGAAAAAGCTTTCTTTGCCGCATTCATATTTCAAGAATCAGGGAGATAACTGCCTCAAAAGTGGGATAAGACTGGATTATTACAAAAATACATTAAATTGTCATGTTTGTCAATGACCTAGATAAAAACTTCACCAGCCTTTTTTTCCTAAGGAGTGTATATCATAATACGTTTCCACTGCGAGAGACTTATTGGGCCTGAGATACTGCCCACAGGTTAACAGGCCTCATTTCAAATCTCCGACAGCAATGCGTGTCATTTCATGCTTCATCATGATTTCACATGTTCGACAGAAACGGAGGTCACTCTGTATATGGAAATCACTGTCTGCAGGGCAAAAAAATTAAAAAAGGTGATACTCAGGCTAGATTGCTGTTTTAACCTCGCTGGCCTCGGCAAATATGGTACGGCCTGATACATTATACCAGCAGAAATTATTTAGCAGGGAGGTGCAGGTTCGATATTTCAAGAAATAATGAGAGTCTGACTCCAGCTGTAACTTTATGGTCCAAAGAGCACCAGGAAATTCAGTCATTATATACCACACATATTCCCCATATTGTGTGGAACACCAGTACTTAGCGCTCCCGGGTCAAGTATGATACAGGCCTGCAAATCCCACAGAGGCACTGGGGCGGGGCAGGGAAGTCTGGATCCCTACTAGAATTTGTTTAAAAAATAAGCTCTCGAATTTATGCAATATCTCAACAATGTTGTACTCCGTCCCCCCTGCCCCACTCTCAAATGTAAACTCCCCCATGAGGTAAAGGTTTTATAATTATATTACATTGCACCATTTGCACATTCTCCCTGTGTCTGCTGGGTCTCACCCCCACAATCCAAAAGATGTGTAGGGTAGGTGGATTGGCCATGCTAAATTGCCCTTTAATTGGAAAACAATAATTGGATACTCTAAATTTATTTTTAGAACACAAAAAGACATTGCACCATATACAAAGAACAAAGAACAATACAGCACAGGAACAGGCCCTTCGGCCCTCCAAGCCTGCACCCGTCATGATACCAACCTTGGCCAAAACCTTCAATACTTCCTTGTGCCGTATCCCTCGATACCCATCCTATCCATGTGTTTGTCAAGATGCCTTTTGAACGCTGTTAATGTATCTGTTTCCACAACCTCTCCTGGCAACGCGTTTCAGGCACTCACCACCCTCTGCGTAAAAAACCTGCCTCGCACATCTCCTCCAAACTTTGCCCCACGGACCTTAAACCTATGCCCCCTGGTGACTGACCCCTCCACCCTGGGAAAGAATACCTGCCCATCCATTCTATCTATGCTCCTCATAATCTTGTAAACCTCTATCAGGTCATTCCTCATGCAGTGGTTGCGATTAAATTACACCAACTGATATTTATACAGTGCCTTTGACATAATGAAACATCTCAAGGTGCTTCACTGGAATAGTATACAGCAAAATATGAAACTGAGTCACAGAAGGAAATATTTGGTCAGGTGGCCAAAGGTTTTAAGAGGCATTTTAAAGCTTGGGGTCCAGACAACTGAGGTCACAGCCCCCAACGTTAGAGCAACTTTAATTGGGAATGCGCTAGAGGCTAGAATCAAAGGAGCACAGATATCCAGCAGGTGTGTGGAGCTGGATGAAATTATAGCAATAGAGCGGTTCAAGGTTACAGAAGGATTTGAAAACAACTACTAGATTTTAATATCACAACGTTGCCAATGTAGGTCAGCAAACACAGGGGTGATAGACTTGGTGCGAGTTAAAGACACGAGCAGCAGAATTTTGGATTACCTCATGTTTTCAGAGGATAGAATGTGGGAGACCAACCACTCCGTATTGGAATAGTCATACCTAGAGAAACAAAGGCATGGATGAGGGTTTCAGCAGCCAATGAACTGAGACGAGGCGAAGCAGGGCAATGTTATTGTAGTGGAAATAGTCCTGGTGAGATCGGAAGCCCAACTTGGAATCCCCAAAGCCAAAGTAGACACTCAGGATCTCTCGATGTTGGTGCTCGGACCTTATCGGGGAAGAGGGGAGGTGGGGGCAGAGGGGTGTCCATTCTCAGAACGCTAGGGATATCCTGTCACTAATTTCCCCCCCAAGTCATCACCTTTAATTGTTTTCATTGGCCACCTGCCACAGCTGGGCAGGTAGCTGGTGCCACTTTGATTCTGCCTATGCATCATGGTACTAACCTGACAATAGTTTCATATTTTGCTCTAGAACCAGGCGACATAGATTCAAGACAAGTGGCCGAAAGTGTACCGGGAACATGAGGAAGAATATTTTTACGCAGAGGGTAGCGGGAGTCTGGAATTCGCTGCCCGAGTTGGTGGTGGAGGCCCTAAACTCTTTTAAAAAGTACCTGGATCTGCACCTTAAGTGCTCTAAGCTACAGGGCTATGGACCGTTTGCAGGAAGGTGGGGTTAGAAAGGGCACCTGGGTTTACTCGGGCTGGAATGGACAAGATGGGCTGAATGGCCTCCTTCTGTGCTGTAACATTTCTATGATTCTCCAAACTTGTCTTTGTGGGACCAAGAAGATACCACCCTGCATTCCCTGTGGGCAGCTTCACCTGTATAGGGCGGCATGGTACAGAATGGTTAGCACTGTGGTTTCACAGCACCAGGGACCTGCGTTCGATTCCCAGCTTGGGTCACTGTCTGCACAGTCTCCCTGTGTCTGTGTGGGTTTTCTCCGGGTGGTCCGCTTTCATCCACAAGTCCCGAAAGTAAATACAGGTATTCATATCAGATGTTTATTAAGAGGATCTATTGTATTTATTAATTCTCATGCAGATGTACTGATGATTTTATTTTGAAGTTTCTATTGTGTTCACTATAGTATTTACTTTGTTTTGGACTGCGTTCGCGGACTGCCCTCAGCTGCTGAAAAATTTGAAACGGCTGCTTTGGCAAACACAATTATATGTTTCCCATTACGTAACACAAATTCCTGGGAGTTCTGAGTTAATCTCTTGATTGACAGATGTGGATATTGTCTCTTGATGGTTTCTCTCCAAGGCGGGGGTGGGGAGGGGGTGGTTCCTCTTTATGGCCTTGGTATTAATCTCTTCACTGTTGCAGTATTTCTTTGTAGTTGCTTCTTTTGTTGTGGAGATACTTTGATCACCATTTCTCTTTGTCAGTTTTCCTTTTGTTGTACTGTTAATCTGAGTTTCTGCAATCCTATTGTTCAACAGATCGCCTGTTTGTAGCTCGTGATAGCTGGCTTTAAATTTTTCTTTTTGGTCATTGTTGTGGCTGAGACTACAATGTATTTTTATAACATTGCTACATTAATTCCCCTTGTTGTGAAATCGTGCTCCACTGTATTGAATACATTTCCACCAGAAATGTGTTTGCGACTGCATGGTATGGTTTGTTTATAATATAGTTTTAAAGGGGCTTTACTTTTCCCAACAGGTTTGCCAGTTTCCTGCTTCCTGTTTGGTTTGCTTTGATACACCCGGTTTTCCCCCTCCTTCTGGCTGCTAGATCCCTCCAACAACTCAGATCTAATATGCTCCTGGAAAGTAGCAACCACATTTCAGAAAACAACGTGGACCTTGATGCTACCTGTGTGGAAAATATTTTTGTTAATAAATAGAACAAACCTGGCACCCAAGCAATACAGACAAGTCTGGGAATCTGCTGACAACAGGGGTCCCAGGACTCTGCTCTCTACAGAAATTATTTTCCGTGAAATATATTTACTTTTGTGATGTTTTTGTTTATATTGATTGAACATCGAAGTAGCAGTGAATCCCTTTTCCCCAAAAGCAATACATAGATTGTAAATGTTATTGCTACCTCCAATAAAGCTGTCCCCTTGAGGAGGATCCTGGGTCAGGCTCCCAGTTTGTGCCAGAGGCTATGAGAAACACTCTGCCCCCATTTCAGCTGACCCAGCCAGCTGATGCAACTCATTTAGAGCATTAAGGTCCAGAAAAGCAAACTTACAAGTCACCCTGAAAAGGACTTATGATCCTTCGGGGTGAAGGTAAAGTACCTTTTTAGAATTTCTATTGTGGAGAGTCTCTGGGAGTACCCTGGGGTGTTTTGGGGGTTTGGGGTTGAGTCCCTTGATATGGCAGTGTTGCTGCATCCTTACAGTGAGGGCAAGGAGTAGGTGACTTGTCCACACAAAGGCTGCAATGGGGCAGGAGTTGCAGTGCCTCTGGGGCTGCAATATGACATGGAGATGGAGCAGAGCCTGCAGGGAGAGCAAGCTCTATGCGATGCCCTTTGCAAACTTGAAGTTGGACTCCTCCATGCTCCTTGATAATGACAGGAGGATGTCTGGCAGGCTGGACAGAATTTTAGTATGCATGTTAATTAATGCTCACTTGTATATTTCCCTATTGAGGTCCCCATCAGAAGTCATCTGCAACCTTGACCTTCTGCCAAACAAATCATCCTTTTCTATGGCCTGGTTGCAGTCCACTTGTGTCTGGATGAATCACCAATTGCAGACTCAAGCTCTATACTAGACTCCAAGGTACACGCAGTGTCTGAGCTGGTAGCTGCAACCGTTAGAGCATGTGCCAAAGCCTCTTTATCAATGCTGCTCTCTCTCTCTTCCGACTTGCATTGCTGTGGCTGGGCAGGCGGCAGAGGTTAGGTGTGCAAAAGTGGGCAGCACAGTGGCGCAGTGGGTTAGCACTGCTGTGTCACGGCGCCAAGGTCCCAGATTCGATCCCGGCTCTGGGTCACTGTCCCTGTGGAGTTTGCACATTCTCCCGTGTTTGCGTGGGTTTCGTCCCCACAACCCAAAGATCAGAGAATTTACAGTGCAGAAGGAGGCCATTCGGCCCATCGAGTCTGCACCGGCTCTTGGAAAGAGCATCCTACCCAGGGTCAACACCTCCACCCTATCCCCATAACCCAGTAACCCCACCCAGCACTAAGGGCAATTTTGGACACTAAGGGCAATTTAGCATGGCCAATCCACCTAATCTGCACATTTTTGGACTGTAGGAGGAAACCGGAGCACCCGGAGGAAACCCACGCACACACGGGGAGGATGTGCAGACTCCGCACAGACAGTGACCCAAGCCAGAATCGAACCTGGGACCCTGGACCTGTGAAGCAATTGTGCTAACCACAATGCTACAGTGCTGCCCACAATATGTGCAGATTGGCCATGCTAAATTGCCCCTTAAATGGAAAAAATGAATAGGGCACTCTAAATTTATTTTTAAAAAGGTGTCCAAAAGCAGGAAATGAGAAAGGGAATGTTGTTGTGTGAAGCAACAGGTCCACAATCAGCAGTTTGTCAGATAGCAGGATGAGGCTGAGAGACTGGGAGTTGAGAAGCATTATAAGGCAGGAAAATACCATAATTCTTCATGTTTTCGAAGAGCCATATCCTCATAGGACTGAGGAGGTGCTAGTGCCCTTGTCCTCTGTGGTGAATGTATATGAATGTATATATACTAATTCACACTGTTGTTGTGAGCGCTGTAGCGCCATCCTACCACTAGGGGGAGTAGCGCTGGGAGCACTTAGGAACTTGTACTGGGCACCACCCTTGGTTCCGCACACGACTCCTCCCCCTAGTGCAGCTGCATCAGTATCCGTGTCCAGAGTCAGCCTGGGTCACTACGAGTTCATCGACAGGTAACAGGCTGGCTCTGAAGTAAGTCGATTAAAGCCTAGATTCACATCGGAAACACGTGTCTGGCGAATTGATGGTTCCATCAATTTAATCGACTTAAGAACAGTAAGATCGATTATGGAATCGGCCCTCAAGCCTGGACGCCTGGAACTCAACCCGCAGGATGAAGAGGCTAAAGAAATATTCTCCCACTGGATCCGGTGCTTCAAGGCATACCTGGCCGAAGCGAGCACAGCCGAAACTACAGAGGATCAGAAGCTGAGTCTACTGCACGCGATGGTGAGCCATAGAATCTCAACGCAACTAAACTCGGCCAGTTCATATACTGCGGCGCTAGCAGTTCTCGAAAAAATGTATGTAAGGCCCATTAATGAAGTTTACGCTCGCCATGTGTTCACGACTCGCCATCAGAGGCCTACGGAATCACTCGCCGAATTCCTAAGAGAACTTAACAATTTGTCCAATGACTGTAATTACCAAGCGGTTATCGCGGCTGAACACAGGGAATTGGCGGTACGCGATGTTTTTGTAACGGGACTCAGGTCTAACTATGTGCGCCAACGAATGCTGGAAAAGGGGGCCCAGGACTTAGAAACGACTGTGGAAGCTGCAACCATGATGGAGGTCTCCTTCCGCAGCCGTAACTCGTACCCCGCGGACCCCGCGACCCAATCATGGGGCCCCAACCAGCGACTCCCCCAGGCCTGTGCTATGCAGCCGCCCAGCCACCATGCTGCCCCAGCCAGCCACTATGCTGCCCCAGCCGGCCACTATGCTGCTCCAGCCTGCCATTTCTGCGGCCAGAACCAGCACCCACGGCAGCACTGCCCGGCCCGCAACGCGACCTGCAGCAGCTGCAGGCGAAAAGGCCATTACGCAAGAGTGTGCCTCGCTAAAAGGGCCCCAGCTTCCAACTCCCCAGCGACTCGCAGTAACCGCTCCCCGCACTCTCAGCCCCGTTGGGCCCAAAACGCTGCGGCCTATGCCCCGACTCCGCCCCCTCCAGCCACGTGCGATTCATGGGGCCGCCATCGGCATCTCTGCGCTCGGACAACTCAGCGGAGGAATTCAAACTAAACTATGAACTCAGAGGGCAGTCATCACCGGGCCACTCCAGCACAGCTGATCAAGCCGCCGACTACCCGCAACTCAGCGCGGTCACCCTGGACCAATCACGACCATAGAATCTACGAAATTCGATGGCAGAGGTCCATATCAACGGGTACAAAACGCCATGCCTCTTCGATTCCGGCAGCACAGAGAGCTTCAGACATCCAGACCTGGTAAGACGCTGTTCGCTCCCCGTTTTCCCCGCACAGCAAACTATCGCGCTCGCTTCAGGCTCCCACTCGGTCCAGATCCAGGGGCACACCGCCGCGACACTCACAATCAGAGGCACTAGCTACTCGAAGTTTAAACTCTACTGAGACGAGCAAGGAGGGGACATGAGAAGTCTTTGGCAGGTAGGATCAAGGAAAACCCAAAAGCTTTCTATAGGTATGTGAGGAATAAAAGAATGACTAGGGTAAGAGTAGGGCCAGTCAAGGACAGTGGTGGGAAGTTGTGTGTGGAGGCTGAGGAGATAAGCGAGATACTAAATGAATACTTTTCGTCAGTATTCACTCAAGAAAAAGATAATATTGTGGAGGAGAATGCTGAGACCCAGGCTATTAGAATAGATGGCATTGAGGTGCGTAGGGAAGAAGTGTTGGCAATTCTGGACAAGGTGAAAATAGATAAGTCCCCGGGGCCGGATGGGATTTATCCTAGGATTCTCTGGGCCTTTGGCTTTGATTTTTAGGTCATCATTGGCTACAGGAATAGTGCCAGAGGACTGGAGGATAGCAAATGTGGTCCCTTTGTTCAAGAAGGGGAGTAGAGATAACCCCGGTAACTATAGGCCGGTGAGCCTAACGTCTGTGGTGGGTAAAGTCTTGGAGAGGATTATAAAAGATACGATTTATAATCATCTAGATAGGAATAATATGATTAGGAATAGTCAGCATGGTTTTGTGAAGGGTAGGTCATGCCTCACAAACCTTATTGAGTTCTTTGAGAAGGTGACTGAACAGGTAGACGAGGGTAGAGCAGTTGATGTGGTGTATATGGATTTCAGTAAAGCGTTTGATAAGGTTCCCCACGTTCGGCTATTGCAGAAAATACGGAGGCTGGGGATTGAGGGTGATTTAGAGATGTGGATCAGAAATTGGCTAGTTGAAAGAAGACAGAGAGTGGTAGTTGATGGGAAATGTTCAGAATGGAGATCAGTTACGAGTGGCGTACCACAAGGATCTGTTCTGGGGCCGTTACTGTTTGTCATTTTTATAAATGACCTAGAGGAGGGCGCAGAAGGATGGGTGAGTAAATTTGCAGACGACACTAAAGTCGGTGGAGTTGTAGACAGTGTGGAAGGATGTTGCAGGTTACAGAGGGACATAGATAAGCTGCAGAGCTGGGCTGAGAGGTGGCAAATGGAGTTTAATGTGGAGAAGTGTGAGGTGATTCACTTTGGAAAGAATAACAGGAATGCGGAATATTTGGCTAATGGTAAAATTCTTGGTAGTGTGGATGAGCAGAGGGATCTCGGTGTCCATGTACATAGATCCCTGAAAGTTGCCACCCAGGATGATAGGGTTGTGAAGAAGGCCTATGGTGTGTTGGCCTTTATTGGTAGAGGGATTGAGTTCCGGAGCCATGAGGTCATGTTGCAGTTGTACAAAACTCTAGTACGGCCGCATTTGGAGTATTGCGTACAGTTCTGGTCGCCTCATTATAGGAAGGACGTGGAAGCTTTGGAACGGGTGCAGAGGAGATTTACCAGGATGTTGCCTGGTATGGAGGGAAAATCTTAAGAGGAAAGGCTGATGGACTTGAGGTTGTTTTCGTTAGAGAGAAGAAGGTTAAGAGGTGACTTAATAGAGGCATACAAAATGATCAGAGGGTTAGATAGGGTGGACAGCGAGAGCCTTCTCCCGCGGATGGAGGTGGCTAGCACGAGAGGACATAGCCTTAAATTGAGGGGTAATAGATATAGGACGGAGGTCAGAGGAGGGTTTTTTACGCAAAGAGTGGTGAGGCCGTGGAATGCCCTACCTGCAACAGTAGTGAACTCACCAACATTGAGGGCATTTAAAAATTTATTAGATAAGCATATGGATGATAAGGGCATAGTGTAGGTTAGATGGCCTTTAGTTTTTTTTCCATGTCGGTGCAACATCGAGGGCCGAAGGGCCTGTACTGCGCTGTATCGTTCTATGTTCTATGTTCTATGTTGCCCGAACTCTGCGTGCCACTCTTATTAGGCCTAGACTTCCAGTGTAACCTCAAGAGCCTCACCCTCAGCTTCGGAGGGCCCCTGCCCCCACTCACGATCTGCAGCCTCGCTATGCTGCGAATCCGTCCCCCTCCTCTCTTTGCCAATCTCACTAAGGACTGTAAACCCGTAGCCATCGTAGCAGGCGATACAGCCTGCAGGACAGGGTATTTATCAGAGCAGAGGTCCGAAGGCTACTCAGTGAGGGGGTTATAGAGGCCAGCAATTGTCCCTGGAGAGCTCAGGTGGTGGTCGTAAAGACGGGGGAAAAATTCCGTATGGTGGTCGACTACAGTCAGACTATAAATAGATTTACGCTCCTCGACGCGTATCCCCTCCCCAGGATTGCAGACATGGTAAACCAGATCGCCCAGTACCGGCTCTTCTCCACGGTGGATCTGAAGTCTGCATACCACCAGCTCCCAATCCGCCCGGAGGACCGCCACTACACGGCATTCGAGTCCGATGGCCGCCTCTTCCATTTCCTCCGGGTCCCTTTCGGCGTCACTAATGGGGTCTCGGTGTTCCAACGAGCAATGGACCGAATGGTGGACCAGTACAGGCTGCGGGCCACGTTTCCGTACTTGGACAATGTCACCATCTGCGGCTATGACCAGCAGGTCCACGACGCCAACCTCCACCGTTTTCTCCAGATGGCACAGAAACTGAACCTCACGTACAACAAGGAGAAATGCGTTTTACGCACGTCCAGACTAGCCATTCTCGGCTATGTCGTGGAAAACGGAGTCCTGGGCCCAGACCCGGACCGTGTGCGGGTCTTAGAACTCCCTCCCCCTCATTGCCCCAAGGCCCTCAAACGGTGCTTGGGATTTTTTTCTTACTATGCCCAGTGGGTCCCTCAATATGCGGACAAATCCCGCCCACTCTTTAGGACCACGCGATTTCCCCTGTCAGCCGAGGCACGCCAGGCCTTCAACTGCATCAAGGAGGACATCGCCAAAGCGGCCATGCGAGTGGTGGATGAATCCACCCCATTTCAGGTTGAAAGCGACGCCTCAGAGCTAGCTCTTGCAGCCACGTTAAATCAGACAGGGAGACCAGTTGCATTTTTCTCCCGTACCCTCTCCGCTTCAGAACTCCAACACTCCTCAGTCGAGAAAGAAGCACAAGCCATTGTGGAGGCTATCCGTCACTGGAGGCACTACCTCGCAGGTAGGAGGTTCACCCTCATCACCGACCAAAGATCGGTTGCCTTCATGTTCGACAACTCGCAAAGGGGCAAAATAAAAAACGATAAAATTCTGAGGTGGAGGATCGAACTCTCCACCTACAATTACGATATCAAATATCGACCCGGGAAGCTCAACGAGCCTCCGGATACCCTATCCCGCGGGACATGCGCCAGCGCGCAGATCGACCGATTAAAAAGTATCCACAATGACCTCTGCCACCCGGGGGTCACCCGGCTCGCCTACTACATCAGGGCCCGAAACCTGCCTTTCTCCAACGAGGAGGTAAAAGCGGTCACCAGGGACTGCCCGATCTGTGCGGAGTGCAAACCGCACTTCTATAGACCAGCAGGGCCCACCTGGTCAAGGCTTCTAGGCCCTTTGAACGCCACGCGATTGATTTCAAAGGGCCACTCCCCTCAACTAACAAGAACATTTACTTCTTAAACGTCGTAGACGAGTTCTCCCGCTTTCCATTCGCTATCCCGTGCCCCGACATGACCTCCCACACAGTCATTAGGGCCCTGCATAGTGTCTTCACCCTGTTTGGTTTCCCCAGCTACGTACACAGCGACCGGGGTTCGTCCTTCATGAGCGACGAGCTGCATCAGTACCTGCTCGAAAAAGGCATTGCCTCGAGCAGGACTACCAGCTACAACCCCAGGAGGAACGGGCAGGTGGAGAGGGAGAACGCGACGGTCAGGAAGACCGTCCTCCTGACCCTCCGGTCTAGAAAGCTCCAAGTCTCCCAGTGGCAGGAAGTCCTCCCAGACGCGCTCCACGCTATTAGGTCCCTCTTGTGCACGGCGACCAACCAGACCCCTCACGAGAGGCTCTTCATTTTTTCCAGGGGCACTACCACAGGGGGTCTCACTTCCGGCATGGCTGAGGACACCGGGCCCCGTACTTCTGAGGAAACACACCAGGGCACACAAAACCGACCCCCTTGTTGAGAAGGTGCGCCTGCTCCACTCCAACCCCCAGTACGCATTCGTCGAGCTCCCTGACGGCCGTCAGGACACTGTATCCCTCCGGGATCTGGCACCCACCGGATCCACTCTGCCCCCACAGAAGGATCTCTCACCCTACACCCCATGCTGCCGCCCCCTTGCGCTCCCGAGCCCACGAGCTCGCTCCACCAGTCCCGCGCACCCGCGCCGGCCAGCCCCCAGCGCCCCCAGTCCCCGGTCGAACCAGGAGAGTATGAAGCTCGAATGCAACCCTCCCAGGAGTCCGCCATCGTACCCCAACACACTACACCCATCCAGCTACCGCAAGAGGCTGCAACCCCGGTGCTCCGCAGGTCTCAGCGGACAATCCGATCGCCGGACAGACTAACGTTATAGACTAGACCACAACCCCCGCCGGACTTGATTTTTTGCAGGGGGTAAATGTGGTGAATGTAATATATGAATGTATATATACTAATTCACACTGTTATTGTAAGCGCTGTAGCGCCATCCTACCACTAGGGGGAGTAGCGCTGGGAGCACTTAGGAACTTGTACTGGGCTCCACCCTTGGTTCCGCCCATGACCCCTCCCCCTAGTGCAGCTGTATAAGTATCCGTGTCCAGAGTCAGCCTGGGTCACTACGAGTTTATCGACAGGTAACAGGCTGGCTCTGAAATAAGTCGATTAAAGCCTAGATTCACATTGGAAACATGTGTCTGGTGAATTGATGGTTCCATCATCCTCCCCAATGGCTCCATTCTGCTTTCTTTGATTGCTTGCTTCCTTGTCCTGCCAGAGAAGGAGGTAAGTGAATGTGCAGACGGATTTGGGTAATGAGCCTGCCATAGCACAATAGCTGGGAGCAGGTGGAGGCAGCGGAAGGTGGATATGAGGCTGGCAGCATTAGTAAGTTTGTGGGGGTGAAGTGGAGTATCTGGATCGTCAGGGAAGAGTCTGGAGTGCCAGGGAATGCTGATGGTTTAGTGTTGAGGGTTGTGGTGCATTGAAAAGTGAGAGAGGTTGGTAATCTGATGGGTCGAAGAGATCCTGTGAAGATCCATTTACTGACCAAGACTAACCTGTGTAAGATCATTTGGCTTCCTGTGGCTCTGCTGGCAGCCCTCAGGTCCAGACTCTGGCAATTGACCTCATTGGCCACCAGCTCCCACTTCTTTTTCGGGAGGTGATAAGAACGTATGAAATAGGAGATGGTATGGGCATTTGGCCTGTGGGTTTGCTCCAGCAGACAATAAGATCATTGCTGATATAATTGTGTCCGTAACTCTATTTCCTGTCTGCAATCATCCTCCCCACCCCCACCACACACATACCACCCCAATAACACTTCTTAATCAAACGTTTGCATGACACAGTTTTGAATATATTAAATGGCCCAACCACCACTGAAAATTCCAAAGATTGTCATGACAGCCCCATGAACATTCCCTCCCGACATCTGTCCCCACTCTCCCACCACCCATAGAATCATGGTGTCTCTTTTCCAGGCCATGTACATTACCAGTGTCTTCAATTCCACATAAGTCATGCTGGAGCACCCTCTCTGTCCTGGTGGTTCATTTTCTATCTTTTAAATTTCACCAATATTATTCAACACAGCTTCCCTTCAGGAGGGACAGACTGCCTTTAAGAAGGGCAGGCCAGCTACATCATGTGCTCTCAGCATCATGCTCTATTGCCTCTTGCTGGGCTCAGAGGCAACCAGCAGAAGCACTACTGAATCTGCTCAGCTCTACACCACAATCCTGTTCATGTCGTATGTGCAGCAGCTCCAGTCAAAACCCTTGTGCAAAGGTTGCAATTTGTGATCGCTGTTGCCGAACGATAGAGGTTACTCCAGTATGCCTTGATAGTATAGTTTACCTGCTTCCACAGCTCTGTGGATTTTGTTCTGTAAATTTCTGCCAGATGTGAAAGAAAGCACAATAGGTCAATGACCTGAAATGTTAACCCTGGTCTGGATCGAGAGATCTCTGTGGTGTGGATTTCCGCTCTCCCAACATTATTTTGAATCTAGCTCCAAGAAAGAATGGTGTCATCAAGCAGGGGAACCAGCCAAGTACATGGGCATATCCTCACTGACAGCAAACCATAAAGTAAAATGCACTGACAATCTTTCACTTTTAATTCAATTTGACAGAGTGTGAAATAAGTGATTGGAGCATACATATGGGTTTAAGGGATAGAACATAGAACAGTACAGCACAGAACAGGCCCTTCGGCCCTCAATGTTGTGCCGAGCCATGATCACTCAAACCCACGTATCCACCCTATACCCGTAACCCAACAACCCCCCCCTTAACCTTACATTTATTAGGACACTACGGGCAATTTAGCATGGCCAATCCACCTAACCTGCACATCTTTGGACTGTGGGAGGAAACCGGAGCACCCGGAGGAAACCCACGCACACAGGGGGAGGATGTGCAGACTCCACACAGACAGTGACCCAGCCGGGAATCGAACCTGGGACCCTGGAGCTGTGAAGCATTTATGCTAACCACCATGCTACCCTGCTGCCCCAAACTGAACTGAAATACCATAAACAAAAATGAAACAAAATGATTACTTGAGGGTCAGTTGTGGCTCAGTTAGCACGCTCATCTCTGAGCCAAAAGGTTATAGATTCAAGACCATTCCAGGACCTGAGGACAGAAATCAATGCTGATAATCCAATGCAGCACTGTTGTAGTGCTACGCTGTCAGGGGTGCTGTCTTTCCAATGATATGGTAAACTCTGTCCTGTCAATAGGATGTAAGAGAACCTAAGGCACTATTTAAAAAAGGGCGGGAGAGTTATCATTGGTGGCCTGGCCAATATTTAGTCCAAAACAACATCATATAAAACAACAAATTATCATTATCAATTGGTGTTTGTGGCAATCTATTTTGTGCTGATTGGCTGATATGTTTCCCATATTACTACCAAGTACACAATAGCACAGTGGTCAGCACAGTTGCTTCACAGCTCCAGGGCCACAGGTTCGATTCCTGGCTTGTCTGTGCGGAGTCTGCATGTTCTTCCCGTGGCTGCGTGGGTTTCCTCCGGGTGCTCCAGTTTCCTTCCACAGTCCAAAGATGTGCAGGTTAGGTGGATTGGCCATGATAAATTGCCCTTCGTGTCCAAAATGGTTAGGTGGGGTTACTGGGTTATGGGGATAGGGTGGAGGCGTGGGCTTGGTTAGGGTGTTCTTTCCAAGGGCCGATGCAGACTCGATGGGCCGAATGGCCTCCTTCTGCACTGTAAATTCTATGATTCTACGATTCTATAGTTCAGAGGGATGAAAGACAATGGGCGGGATTCTCCGTCCCACCAGACGGGCAATGGGGTTTCCCATTGTCGGGAAATTCCCGGGGCGTGGGTGCGCTGCAGGCGCAACAGAGAATCCCACCAGCGGAGAATCCAGCCCAATATCTAAGTGTTTTCTTTTTCTTAAACATGGGGCAAAATTCTCCGACCCCCCGCAGGGTCGGAGAATCGCCCAGGGCCGCCGAAAATCCCGCCCCCGTCGTGGCAGAAATACTCCACCACCCGGGAATTGGCGGGGGTGGGAAACACCACCCGCCGATCGGCGAGCTCCCTGCGGCGATTCTCCGGCCCGCAATGGGCCGAAGTCCCGCCGCTGAGAGGCCAATTCCGCCGCCGTGGTTTGAACCACCTCTGGTGGCCGCGGGATCGGCGGCGCGAGCGGGCCCCCGGGGTCCGAGCGCCAGGACCCCGGGGGGTGCCCCCACGGTGGCCAGGCCTGCGATCGGGGCCCACCGATCGGCGGGCGGGCCAGTGCTGTGGGGGCACTCTTTTTCTTCCGCCGCCGCCATGGCCTCCACCATGGCGGAGGCAGAAGAAAATCCCCCAGCGCGCATGCGCCTGTGGTGACGTCAGCGGCAGCTGACGCACCGGCGCATGTGCAAACCGGTGAAGGCCTTTCAGCCAGCCCCGACGCCGTGCGGCGACCATCAAAGGCCGCTGGAACCGGTTTGGGCGCCAGTCGGTGTGGTGCCAACCACTCCGGCGCAGGCCTAGCCCCTCAATGTGAGGGCATGGCTCCCCCTTTGGGAAGGCCCAACGCTGGAGTGGTTGGCGCCACTCTGCTACGCCGGGACCCCCCCGCCCTGCCGGGTAGGGGAGAATCCCGCCCCATGTGGATTTTAAACATTCAGAATGGCATTCTATAAATATAAGATTAGTTTTTCATGGCCTGAGAGGTTTACCAAGAGTAATTATGAGCTGCGATTGTTGCCTAGGTTCCATTAATCCCTGCTTTTGTTTTATATGATACAAGCGGAAATGTTGCATTGCTTAACTCTGCTGCTCATTCCTGCTCATCCCACACTGTACTCAAGAGCAGAATCTTGAGCATGAATCTCTGGAGGTTGGACGTCTACCACTGACCTGTCACAACTTTGACAAAAGAGATACAGAAAGCACGGAGATCATAGAATGATAGAATTTACAGTGCAGAAGGAGGTCAATTGGCCCATCGAGTCTACACAGGCTCTTGGAAAGAGCACCCTACCCAAACCCACGCCTCCACCTTATCACCGTAACCCAGTAACCCCACTTAACCTTTTTGGACACTAATGGCAATTTATCATGGCCAATCCATCTAACCCGCACATCTTTGGCCTGTGGGAGGAAACCAGAGCATCCGGAGGAAGACCACGCAGACACGGGAAGAACGTGCAGATTCCCAGATTCCGCACAGACAGTGACCCTAGCCGGGAATCGAACTGGGACCCTGGAGCTGTGAAGCAATTGTACTAACCATTGTGCTACCATGCTGCCCAGTGAAAGGTTGTCCTTCCATCCAAGTTACAGCAAATGATCAGGAAAATCCTTTGGAAATGTGTCTCCAGGTGCCACATCTTTGGCTGAATGAGAAGTGGTTGTATGGCTGGGATTTCCCAACCTTTTTGAAAAGGGCTTGGAGCGAGAAGGGTGGAAAATGGTGGCAGAAAAAAAGGTTGGAGGTGGGGGCCAATGAATCCAATTAGTTGGCTTTTGGCTTTTGGTAATTTTATCACCCTGTGTACCTTTATTGGAGCAACGCCTCCTGCTGCATAAGGAAGCTGATTCATTGAGGTGGCTTCTCCCCTCCCCTTCCCCCCCTTCCCCGTCGTTTCATGGAGGGTCGGGGAGAGGGTGGAAGTGGTGGGGGCCTTTATTTATGACTGTTCTTTGGCCCACAGATGGACCAAACGATGATAATTGCTACCACCAAGGCTCTGATGCTGGTGGTTACTCTGGAAGGCTTACTCTCATGATCACTGGGACCTGCCTGTCTGGCTCTGGCACAGAAATAAAATGTTCCACTTGTTTTTGAGGACATAAGAACATAAGAACATAAGAACTAGGAGCAGGAGTAGGCCATCTGGCCCCTCGAGCCTGCTCCGCCATTCAGTTGGATCATGGCTGATCTTTTGTGGACTCAGCTCCACTTTCCGGCCCGAACACCATAACCCTTAATCCCTTTATTCTTCAAAAAACTATCTATGTTTACCTTAAAAACATGTAATGAAGGAGCCTCAACTGCTTCACTGGGCAAGGAATTCCATAGATTCACAACCCTTTGGGTGAAGAAGTTCCTCCTAAACTCAGTCCTAAATCTACTTCCCCTTATTTTGAGGCTATGCCCCCTAGTTCTGCTGTCACCCGCCAGTGGAAACAACCTGCCCGCATCTATCCTATCTATTCCCTTCATAATTTTAAATGTTTCTATAAGATCCCCCCTCATCCTTCTAAATTCCAACGAGTACAGTCCCAGTCTACTCAACCTCTCCTCATAATCCAACCCCTTCAGCTCTGGGATTAACCTAGTGAATCTCCTCTGCACACCCTCCAGCGCCAGTACGTCCTTTCTCAAGTAAGGAGACCAAAACTGAACACAATACTCCAGGTGTGGCCGCACTAACACCTTATACAATTGCAACATAACCTCCCTAGTCTTAAACTCCATCCCTCTAGCAATGAAGGACAAAATTCCATTTGCCTTCTTAATCACCTGTTGCACTTGTAAACCAACTTTCTGTGACTCGTGCACTAGCACACCCAAGTCTCTCTGAACAGCGGCATGCTTTAATATTTTATCGTTTAAATAATAATCCCGTTTGCTGTTATTCCTACCAAAATGGATAACCTCACATTTGTCAACATTGTATTCCATCTGCCAGACCCGAGCCCATTCACTTAACCTATCCAAATCCCTCTGCAGACTTCCAGTATCCTCTGCACTTTTCGCTTTACCACTCATCTTAGTGTCATCTGCAAACTTGGACACATTGCCCTTGGTCCCCAACTCCAAATCATCAATGTAAATTGTGAACAATTGTGGGCCCAACACGGATCCCTGAGGGACACCACTAGCTACTGATTGCCAACCAGAGAAGCACCCATTTATCCCAACTCTTTGCTTTCTATTAATTAACCAATCCTCTATCCATGCTACTACTTTACCCTTAATGCCATGCATCTTTATCTTATGCAGCAACCTTTTGTGTGGCACCTTGTCAAAGGCTTTCTGGAAATCCAGATATACCACATCCATCGGCTCCCCGTTATCTGCTGCACTGGTAATGTCCTCAAAAAATTCCACTAAATTAGTTAGGCATGACCTGCCTTTAACGATCCCATGCTGCGCCTGCCCAATGGGACAATTTCTATCCAGATGCCTCGCAATTTCTTCCTTGATGATAGATTCCAGCATCTTCCCTATTACCGAAGTTAAACTCACTGGCCTATAATTTCCTGCTTTCTGCCTACCTCCTTTTTTAAACAGTGGCGTCACGTTTGCTAATTTCCAATCCACCGGGACCACCCCAGAGTCTAGTGAATTTCGGTAAATTATCACTAGTGCATCTGCAATTTCCCTAGCCATCTCTTTTAGCACTCTGGGATGCATTCCATCAGGGCCAGGAGACTTGTCTACCTTTAGCCCCATTAGCTTGCCCATCACTCCCTCCTTAGTGATAACAATCCTCTCAAGGTCCTCACCTGGCATAGCCTCATTTCTATCAGTCGCTGGCATGTTATTTGTGTCTTCCACTGTGAAGACCGACCCAAAAAACCTGTTCAGTTCCTCAGCCATTTCCTCATTTCCCATTATTAAAACTCCCTTCTCATCCTCTAAAGGACCAATATTTACCTTAGCCACTCTTTTTTGTCTTATATATTTGTAAAAACTTTTACTGTCTGTTTTTATATTCTGAGCAAGTTTACTCTCATACTCTATCTTACTCTTCTTTATAGCTTTTTTAGTAGCTTTCTGTTGCCCCCTAAAGATTTCCCAGTCCTCTAATATCCCAGCAATCTTTGCCACTTTATATGCTTTTTCCTTCAATTTGATACTCTCCCTTATTTCCTTAGATATCCACGGTCGATTTTCCCTCTTTCTTCTGTCCTTCCTTTTTGTTGGTATAAACCTTTGCTGAGCACTGTGAAAAATCGCTTGGAAGGTTCTCCATTGTTCCTCAACTGTTCCACCATAAAGTCTTAGCTCCCAGTCTACCTTAGCTAGTTCTTCTCTCATCCCCTTGTAATCTCCTTTGTTTAAACACAAAACACTAGTATTTGATTTTACTTTCTCACCCTCCATCTGTATTTTAAATTCCACCATATTGTGATCGCTCCTTCCGAGAGGATCCCTAACTATGAGATCATGAATCAATCCTGTCTCATTACACAGGACAAGATCTAGGACCGCTTGTTCCCTCGTAGGTTCCATTACATACTGTTCTAGGAAACTATCGCGGATACATTCTATAAACTCCTCCTCACGGTTGCCTTGACCGACCTGGTTAAACCAATCGACATGTAGATTAAAATCCCCCATGATAACTGCTGTACCATTTCTACATGCATCAGTTATTTCTTTGTTTATTGACTGCCCCACCATCTCGTTACTATTTGGTGGCCGATAGACTACTCCTATCAGTGACTTTTTCGCCTTACTATTCCTGATTTCCACCCAAATGGATTCAACCTTATCCTCCATAGCACCGATGTCATCCCTTACTATTGCCCGGATGTCATCCTTAAATAACAGAGCAACACCACCTCCCTTACCATCCACTCTGTCCTTCCGAATAGTTTGATACCCTCGGATATTTAACTCCCAGTCATGACCATCCTTTAACCATGTTTCAGTAATGGCCACTAAATCATAGTCATTTACGATGATTTGTGCCACCATTTACTTTAACTCATTTACTTTATTCCGAATACTACGAGCATTCAGGTAAAGTACACTTATGTTGGTTTTTTTACCTCTGTTTTGAATCTTAACATCTCCAGTTTTATTCCTTTTGTTATTACTGGGCCTATTCACTGTGCTCCCCTCAGTCACTGTACCTTGTACTGTCGCCCTTATGGATTTCTGACTATGTCTTCTCTGCCTTGCACTTTTCCCCTTACTTCCTTTTGTTTCTGTCCCTGTTTTACTACCTTCCAACTTCCAGCATTGGTTCCCATCCCCCTGCCACATTAGTTTAAACCCTCCCCAACAGCTCTAGAAAACACCCCCCCTAGGACATCGGTTCCAGTCCTGCCCAAGTGCAGACCGTCCGGTTTGTACTGGTCCCACCTCCCCCAGAACCGGTCCCAATGCCCCAGGAATTTGAATCCCTCCCTCTTGCACCATCTCTCGAGCCACGCATTCATTCTATCTATCCTGACATTCCTACTCTGACTAGCTCGTGGCACTGGTAGCAATCCTGAGATTACTACCTTTGAGGTCCTACTTTTTAGTTTAACTCCTAACTCCCTGAATTCCGCTTGTAGGACCTCATCCCGTTTTTTACCTATATCGTTGGTGCCTATGTGCACCACGACAGCTGGCTGTTCACCCTCCCCCCCCAGAATGTCCTGCAGCCGCTCCGAGACATCCTTGACCCTTGCACCAGGGAGGCAACATACCATCCTGGAGTCTCGATTGCGTCCACAGAACCGCCTGTCTATTCCCCTTACGATCGAGTCCCCTATCACTATAGCCCTGCCATTTTTCTTCCTGCCCTGCTGTGCAGCAGAGCCAGCCACGGTGCCATGAACCTGGCTGCTGCTGCCTTCCCCTGGTGAGCCATCTCCCTCAACGGTATCCAAAGCGGTATATCTGTTTTGCAGGGAGATGACCGCAGGGGACACCTGCACTGCCTTCCTACTCTTGCTCTTTCTTTTGGTCACCCATTTTCTATCTCCCTCAGTAACCTTCACCTGCGGTGTGACCAACTCGCTAAACGTGCTATCCACGACCTCCTCAGCATCGCGGATGCTCCAAAGTGAGTCCATCCGCAGCTCCAGAGCCGTCAAGCGGTCTAACAAGAGCTGCAACTGAACACACTTCTTGCACGTGAAGGAGCCAGGGACAGTGGACGTATCCCTGAGCTCCCACATCGCACACGAGGAGCATGACACGGGTCTGGGATATCCTGCCATGTCTTAAACCCTTGGTAAACTTAAACAACTAGAATTTCAAAATAAAAATAAATAAATTAGACAATGAAAAGAAAAAGAGAGACTACTTGCCAGTCACTTACCAGGGTTAAAAAGCGCCTCCTCACACTCTGCACCGAATTACCTCACTGCACCAAATTACCAAGTTTAAATCTCCCACTCTGTATGAGTCTCACTCCGGATGTGTCTCCTGGAAAAGGACACCCCAACATGGAAGCACCCTTTCCTTTCCCTTGCAGCCTCAGTAGTGTCACTCTTTTGGTGAAATTGCTGAACTGTCGCACTCTGACTGGGCCAACAGCTTAGAGAGGCAGATCACTGTCCTTAATTGGACAGCTGTCCCAGTGGCAGACTCTTACTTGGCCACCGTCGATAAAATAATAATAATCTTTATTGTCACAAGTAGGCTTACATTAACACCACAATGAAGCCACTGTGGGAAGCCCCTAGTCGCCATATTCCGCGCCTGTTCGGGTACACAGAGGGAGAATTCACCAAACAGCATGTCTTTCGGGACTTGTGGAAGGAAACCCACGCAAACATGGGGAGAAAGTGCATACTCCATACAGAAAGTGACCCAAGCCAGGAATCGAACCTGGACCCTGGCGCTGTGAAGCAACAATGCTAACCACTGTGCTACCGTGCTGCCCGCCCTCCGAGGGCACGTTGCCCACCAGCGCTGGCTATCGACAGACATTTTATCCCAACGCCTGGATTTCACTCTTGCTGGCAATATTTTGGCCAAGATCCATTGATCATTATATTGCTTCAAAATGAAGAAGGGTCAGGAGAAAATGAAATCGAGCAAGTCTGTCTGCTACACTGCAAAGTTAAGTCTATAAAAATAGCAATTTTTACTTATGCTTCCATCTAAACATTTGCTGGATTACCTCAGTTATTATCTGCTTGTACAAGCACTGCTTTTCAAGGTAAAGGAAGCATTAAAAATATTCTGATGGTCTAACGTGAAATTAGGTGCTGTACTTTCAATGCGCTGATCTTATTTAGTGAGACAGTGGATTTCAGAGGCTTTTTGTTCACATTTTCATACGGAGATATCGGTGCTAATGCTATTGCCAAAGCACAGTTCTATCAAGTGAAAAGCAGAATATGTTTATCACGAGCAGGAAAGCATTTATTTAACATGTTATTGTTAAGCAACCAACATATTTAAAGCTGATGCTGTGATCTCTTCAACTAATCCTTCAATTCCATCCACAGCAACGTTTTGCCTATGCGGATGAAGTTAATTTTTTTGGCACCAATGAGGTGCAATTGCTGAGAAATGCTTCAACGTTTGAAGTACTTTGTAACTAGTGGGATTCAGAGTTTTTTTCTTCTGCAACTCTCTTATTCATTTTGATTTATCTCCCATCCATATACAGCCACCGCCTCACCACGCTTCCATTGTTCCACATGAATAGGGTTTTTATTGCAGAACATAATGTCCCTACGACCACCACTTTGCTCAAAGCACATTTTCATTATTCGTCAGCCACTGTAATGGCTTATTAGAACCAAGCACTTTAGATGGGAACTGAATTTGATACTACATTACTTTGTAGGGTTCTCTCAATGGGTTATGGGTTGTTCTCTGTCTGCACACAATTAGGGAGGCCCAATTAAATAATTTAGTACAATAACAGGAAACAAAAGATAGCAAAAACCTGAAGCGTAGCTCCACTATCTTATTGTCTGCCCTTTGCTAATTAGATTTCTTTAAAAAATGCAAAATAAAGGTGAGGTAACAGCTCATTTGGACTGTGTAAATCTTTGAATGCAGTCACGGAATCAAATTTTTATTTGAAAAGCGATCACAATTTGAACGGCACTGTTCATATGGGTCAATGGTAAGGTTTACATTTTTTTTTGTTTTTTAAAATTTAGAGTACCCAATTATTTTTTATCCAATAAAGGGGCAATTTAGTGTGGGGCAGCAAGGTGGTGCAGTGGTTAGCATTGCTGCCTCAGGGCGCTGAAGTCCCAGGTTCAATCCTGGCTCTGGGTCACTGTCCGTGTGGAGTTTGCAGATTCTCTCCGTGTTTGCGTGGGTTTCACCCCCCACAACCCAAAGATGGGCAGGGTAGGTGGATTGAACACGCAAAATTGCCCCTTACTTGGAAAAAATGAATTGGGTACTCAAAATTTTAAAAAAATTAGCGTGGCCAATCCAGCTAAACAGCAAATCTTTTTGCGTTGTGGAGGTGTGGTGAATGTAACATGGTAATTCACACTGTATCTTTGTAAGCGCAGTAGCGTTATCCGACCACCAAGGGGAGTAGCTCTGGGAATGCTCAGGAGCTTGTACAGGGCT
This sequence comes from Scyliorhinus canicula, assembly GCF_902713615.1. NCBI lineage: Eukaryota > Metazoa > Chordata > Chondrichthyes > Carcharhiniformes > Scyliorhinidae > Scyliorhinus > Scyliorhinus canicula. The sequence continues at coordinate 122,581,035 of NC_052159.1, forward strand.
CCACTCTTGGCTCTGCCCACGACTCCTCCCCCTTGTGCTGCTGTATAAATACCCTTGTCCAGAGTCAGCCTGCAGTTCACCGAGAGTTCATCAACAGGTAACAGGCTGGCTCTGTAGTAAGTAGATTAAAGCCTATATTCATATCGGAAAACACGTGTCTGGTGAATTGATGGTTCCTTCAGGAGGTGAAACCCATGCTGACATGGGAGAATGTGCAAACCCTACATGGACTGTGACCCATGGCCGTAATTTGAACCCGCGTCCTCAGCACCATAGTCCCAGTGTTAATCACTGCGCCACCTTGCTGCCCTTGGTAAGATTTAAAATGTTAAATGAAACAAGTGAGATGCAATCATAATTTAATTGATAAGGGTTTTGTTTCTACATACTATTTCAGTCCTCAGGTAATAAATATGCCATAGCAGGGGCAGCATGGTGGTGCAGTGGTTAACACTGCTGCCTCACAGCGCCGAGGACCCGGGTTCGATCCCAGTCCCAGGTAACTGTCCGTGTGAAGGTTGCACATTCTCCCCTTGTCTGCATGCATTTCACCCCCACAACCTGTCGGGTAGATTGGCCATGCTAAATTGCCCCTTATTTGGAAAAAAAAATTGGATAATCTTTACTTTAAAAAAACAAAGATAAATAGGCCATAGCTGTGAGAGATATTGTAGGATTCTCTTTATGAATGATGGTGCTCTGTCAAAGTTGAGAATGGAACACAGCACTTCAAGCATCCAGTAAATCCAGTGTGAGTCACTCTAACCAGGATAAATGGAAATCTTAACCTAGATGTTTTGAAATACACTTTTGTCATTATACTTTAAAAGGCTGTTGCAGTTTCTGATGTTCATTCTGGGTTTGTGACAGCTCACACCGCGTACCTGATGTATTTTTCACCCAGATTTACATAACTTGGCGCATTTAACTGGCAAGTTGGCTGATCAGTTATGTAACTTCAGCACGGATCTCAGTTCCTCAGTCAACTGGCTTTGCAGGAGTTTGGTCTCTGAACCTTTGATATTCCACCCAGTCCTTGTGTTTAAATGCTTGAATTGTTGCTGAAACTATAACTAGTTTGATTGGTTTCCAGCTGTAAAACGGGGGGGGGGGGGGGGGGGGGGGGGGGGGCGGGGGGGGGGGGCAGATTTTGGAAGTCCCGGTGAAATGACTTGAAAGGCCATTTTCAGCCCTTCACACTTTTTTCCCGGACTTCCGTCGGACTCTCACTGGAATCCTGGTGAAAGTTCAGATTCTCACAGCCCTGACACTTACAGCTTCAATCACTTGCTGTGGTGAAAATAAACTCAAAGTGTAAGGATCCTCATGTTTAAACTTTGTTCCCTTATTCGCCCTTTCTGTTTTTTTTGCTATTACAATTTTTATCCATGGATAAGTAATGGACCTGTGCCTTTGATGCAGACTTTGACTTTGCCTTCATTCATGCTGGATAGATCATTGATGACCCACTATGATTGACTTGGCTGGTGGCCAATGAATGGCCCAGAAGGCTGTGATTCTGCCCAGCACGAGGCAGTGGTTCCAAATTTTACCTCTGAGGTGCTTTTGAATCAAAAGTCAGGTTGAAGGAGCTCTAACTCTCTCTCAAAGATCTGATAAATTCACGCTTTAAAAAGTCCAGCGTAAGAACTCTTCTCTCTCTCTCTCCGGTTGATTTGATTGATTGATTGATTTATATTTATTGTCACATGTACTGAAGTACAGTGAAAAGTATTTTTCTGCAGCCAAGGGAACGTACACAGTACGTACATAGGAGACAAAGGAATAATCGACAAATTACATTGATAAATGGTACGTCAACAAATAGTGATTGGTTAGTGTGGAACACGGGCCAAACAAGGGCAGCACGGTATGGTGGTTAGCATAAATGCTTCACAGCTCCAGGGTCCCATGTTCGATTCCCGGCTGGGTCACTGTCTGTGCGGAGTCTGCACGTCCTCCCCGTGTGTGCGTGGGCTTCCTCCGGGTGCTCCGGTTTCCTCCCACAGTCCAAAGATGTGCGGGTTAGGTGGATTGGCCATGCTAAATTGCCCTTAGTGTCCTAAAAAATAAGGTTAAGGGGGGGGGGTTACTGGCATAGGGTGGATGCGTTAGGGTGATCGGCACAACATCGAGGGCCGAAGGGCCTGTTTGGTGCTGTACTGTTCTATGATTCTATGATGCTAAGAGCAGCATAGGGCATCGTGAATAGTGTTCTTACGGGGAACAGATCAGTCCGAAGGGGAGTCGTTGAATATTCTAGTAGCTGTGGGGAAGAAGCTGTTCCTCTGTCTGGATGTGCGGATCTTCTGCCTGATGGAAAGGTCTGGAAGATGGCAAAGCCTGGCTGTGGGGTCTCTGACAATCCTGTCTGCCTTCCTGAGACAGAGGGAGGTGTAGACAGATTCAATGGGAGGATGGCAAGCTTGTGTGATGCGTTGGGCTGAGTTCACCACACTCTGCAGTTTCTTGCGATCTTAGACCAAGCAGTTGAGTTGTGATGCAGCCGGATAGGATGCTCTTTATGGCACATCTGTAGAAGTTTGTGAGAGGCGATGCAGACATGCCAAATTTCTTTAGCTTCCATAGGAAGTAGAAACGTTGTTGAGCTTTCTTGACTGTTGCATCAACGTGAATGGACCAGGTGACCCCCAGGAACTTAAAGCTATCTACCATCTCTACTTTGGGGAGGGCGGAGGCAATGGTAGTTTCGCACTATGCTTCCTGAAATTGATTATCAGTTCCTTGGTCTTTCCAACATTTAGAGAGAGGTTGTTTTTGGTACACCATGCAACCAAGTGATTTATCTCTCTTTTGTAGTCTGATTCGTCGTTATTTGAGATACGACCCACCACAGTCATATAATCTGCAAATTTATAGATTGAATTGGAATTGAATCTTGCCACACAGTTCATGTGTGTATAGGGAGCACAGTAGAGGACTGAGCACACATCCTTGCGGTGCCCCGGTGTTGAGGACTATTGTGGAGGAGGTGCTGTTTCCTATCCTGACACATTGTGGTCTGTTAGTGAGGAAGTCAAGGATCCACCTGCACAGGGAGGGGTCAAGCCCAAGGTTGCAGAGTTTGGTTATTAGTCTGCCAGGATAATCCAGTAAGGCGAGATATCATTTTGTTGAAACTGCAAATGACTGACATTGAAACTGGAAGCTGTGTTTGATGTAAGACAAAGAGTCTTTAGAGAGAGTCTTATGTTTTTTCATGTGTGGAACAATTTCCCTAGACTGTACACAAAATAATACTTTTCACTGCACCTCGGTACATGTGACAATAAATCAAAACAAGTTAAGTTGACTCAAAGGCGCACCTTTGAGTTGAAGGTCCAGTTTAATGAAGACGAAAGTGTTTTGCCAGAAGAAATCCTACTGCCTGTAAGTACTGAATGGCTGTTTCTGCAAGAAGACCATCACCAATACTTCACAGCTCCAGGGTCCCAACTTCGATTCCCGTCTTGGGTCACTGTCTGTGCGGAGTCCACACGTTCTCCCTGTGCCTGTGTGGGTTTCCTCCGGTGCTCCGATTTCCTCCCATAAGTCCTGAAAGACACGCTGTTAGGTGAATTGGACATTCTGAATTCTCCCTGTGTGTACCTGAACAGGCGTCAGAATGTGGCGCCCAGGGGACTTTCACAGTAACTTCATTGCAGTGTAAGCCTCCTTGTGACAATAATGATTATTTATTATTTAACTGTACGTCGGTGACTTTGATCAATCATCGTGCTGGTAGGACAGCCTGCGGCAAAGAATTCAACATCACAAGCAAGGGCTCGTATCCTTTCTACCTTAATCCTTGTTATTTTGTTACCCATTTGCACCATCTGTTTTTGTCTTCTGTATGTGTGGGTAAAGGGTGGTACAGAAAAAGGGGGTAGTAGGTTAACTTGCCATTATTCCATTGTAATTACTGCATATTTCAACCTTATTTCTGTTATAAATAAACAGCAATTGTGTTTCAACTGACAAACCTGATTACTGTAATTATTGGGCAGCTAAGGGCAAGAGATCATAATAATACATAATACTCGCTTCTTGTCACAAGTAGGCTTCAATTAAGTTACTGTGTAAAGCCCCTAGTCGCCACATTCCGGCGCCTGTTCGGGGGGGCTGGTACCATGCTGTTGGCCTACCTTGGTCTGCTTTCAAAGCCAGTGATTTAGCCCTGTGCTAAACCAGCCCCTGATCACGGGTATTTTTACACAAATTATGGGACTCTGGGCCCTGTGGGACTGGAATTGACTCCCCATCAGCCCAGGGTGTCGTAATATTAATTTGAATTGCAATTGTCTGCAGTTGATTTTCCTGATCGCTGTGACAATATGTGTATTGTAATAATAATGAAGGGTTAACAATTTACTGTAATGACATCCAAACATTAGATGGCGATCAATCGCATACATATGGCTCACGTGATACAAATCAGGATTCACGGAGAAGATTGTCAGGCGGCAGCACAAGTGGTTAGCACTGTGGCTTCACAGCGCCAGGGTCCCAGGTTCGATTCCCCGCTGGGTCACTGTCTGTACGTTCTCCCCGTGTCTACGTGGGTTTCCTCCAGGTGCTCCAGTTTCCTCCCACAGTCCAAAGACATGCAGTTTAGGTGGATTGGCCATGATAAATTGCTCTTAGTGACCAAAACGTTTAGGAGGGATTATTGGGTTATGGGATAGGGTGGAAGTGAGGGCTTAAGTGGGTCGGCGCAGACTCGATGGGCCGAATGGCCTCCTTCTGCACTGTGTTCTATGTTCTATGAGATACAGAATGAGATACATGTTATCAGGAGCTCTGTAGTTAGAATCATAGTTTAATCAATCTGTCATCTTTTATATCTTAGCAAACAGGTCGAATCTATTTAGTTGTAGTGTAAATAAATTAGCTTTGTTCAATACATGGCTTAATGTTTTTGTGAGACACTGGACTTCAAAGCCATCCTCATTCAGCAATCAAAGAACATCACAATCTCTGCCCCACTCTTTCCCATGTCCATTATTCAGGTGAATAGTTTGGAAAAACAGGGCATATTACCTCAGGTCTTCACTCCTATGAAGTTACTCCAGGATTTCTGGGCTTTCTGGAAATGGTTGGAACAGATCCCAAGCCACCCCTACGACCAGGCTGGATGCCTACACCCAACCCCATCCCCTCGCTGCCTGACCACCCCCAAGCTGGCTGGAAACTCTGAACTGACCCTCCCAAGCTACCCAACATCCCCGCACTGCCCCGATTCCTCCAATCTGATCAGGCCCCCTCTCCTCAAGCCAACCCCTCTGACCCGACCTGCTCCAACCCCTACAGCCTGCACAGCGCTGACCTCCAACTTACCCTTGATCTTCAAACCACCCCCATCCTGACCTCTGACCCAAACCACTCCTGATCCACCCCACTCCTGACCAACTCCCCACCCCACCCTGGCCCCTGACTTTCAACCTCCCATCGCGACTTAAGACCCAACCCGACCTCCAACTCTCCACTTTCAACCTCTGATCCACACCCCTGATCTCTGACACCCCTCCCACTTACCCACCCAAATCCCATCCTGACCTTGAACATCTTCATTCTCCCTAATCTGCCAATTTTGCTCTTTAAACATACCTGCTTTATGGAAGCTAGTGCTGAAGAACGTGGCCTCCCTGAATCTGACACTGCTGGACAATGCTGAGGCCTGCCACGTCTCTTCCAATGCCGCCTCCAAGCAGTTCGAGCCATCAAAGTTTTCAGTGCAGCTTTCAAGAGCAAGTAAGTGTGCATTAAGATCTTGTAATTCCAATGTGCCATCCCTTTCCAATGGTAGTTGGGAGTTCTGGCGCAATGATACGGTCAAAGACTATTCTGGTTCGATAGCCAGATTTCTCTCTTTGCTAGTTGATTGCACAGAGACCGCTTGGCTCGCACAAAGACAAGTCTGCTGGACTTCTCACTGGTAACAGACATGGGAGGTAGTGGGAGGGGAATAAGAGGTCTGTTTTAAGGAGATATGATAGAAAAGGCTGCAGCATATAGGAACTCCTGATACCATTGTGATCCAGGGAAAACATGTCTGTAGTAAGGGTTTGGGGCTATGGGAACTTAGGCTCATTGCCATCGAGCTGAAGGTTGAACTTATAGACACTGCGACACATCAGGGAGGAAAACCATTCTGAATTACTATAGCACCCTTGTTGCATACATCTTTAATTTCCTATGTAATGCAATCATATAACCATGTATAGCAATTCGCAATTCAGTTGGCTGGACAAGGCCAACAGCATGGCTTCAATTCCTGTACTGACTGAGATTATTAATGGCTTTCTCAGCCTTGCCTCTCGCCTGAGGTGTGGTGATCCTCAGGTTAAATCACCACCAGTCAGCGACCTTAATCTCTGGGACTTTTACTTGTTTACTTAGAAGCTGACTACAGGTCTGTGCGCAATGCTGAAGACTATCATGTGAAAGAGGAACAATAGCAGCTGCGCCTTCAACTATCTGAACTCACTCTCTTCAATTCATTCCCTAAATGCATTTACTTCACCACCTCCCTTCTCCGTCTTGGAAAAATACCTATTTGATCAAGCTGGACTTAAAGCAAAATATTCTAGATGCTGAAAATCTAAAATTAAAACAGAAAAGCCTGGAGACATTCATCAGGTCAGGCAGTACCTGTCAAGACAGTACAATCAGTTGACATTTCAGGTAGAAACCTTCCTTGAGAATTGAAAGATATTCCAGATGAATAGTATTTAAAATGGAATGGAATAAATGAAAGGGGAAGGAGAGAAAAATACCAATGCACAAGTCGGTCAATAACCAAAGTCCCTAGATTTAAAATAGTTGGCAAAAGAACTTGAGTGGAAATGAGGAAAATATTTTTCACAGGGGGTTCTTCAGGTCTGGAATAATTTACCTGAAAGGATGGTGGAATCAAATTACGCAAGAGCTTTAAAATGCAATTGGGCATGCATTATGCATTTATCTTTTTGCTATATATTTTCTGTGTCTGATTTATTTCAGAGCATTGCAGAGTTAGCACCAGTTCTATATCCACAACAGGTTTGTTTATAGCGCTTTCAAATAACTCAGTAGTCACAGAATTTTTACAAACATGCTCACAGCCCAGATTCAGAAACCTTCCTTATGGTGTCAGTTACTTACCCCTCAGGCTCCACCCACAAACGTAAGCAATTAAGCACAGTGAACATAAATCAGTGAACAGACTAACATAATCAAAAACAGATCAATTAAGCCATTGAACACCACAACCTGTACCTGAGGAGGACTGATTTGCAGGGTGCAGGATTAAATTAGGCAACTCTTTCAAACAGGTGATGGACTGAATGGCTTCTTTCTGTGCTGCACAATTCTGTGATTATGCATACAGTAACCATACATAGAGGGAAATAAATGGAATGAGCTGTAAATATGCAAAAGTGAAGTACAGGTGAGGAGTGGTATGGATAGGAGACAAAATGTGGTACAATGAGAAAAGTCAAAGAAAAGCAGACTGACATGAGATGCTCTGAGAGTGTAATAAGAACTAAAAGGGTTCATAAGTGTACTGGGAACCATAAAAACAGGCATAGTGGGGAATGACCACCATCTCAGAATACTGCCCTCTCTGGGAGGACAGTAAAATAGGATGGCACAAAAGTGTAGACTCGTCTGCACAATGGTTTCTGGTGGAGGGAATTCCCATCTTTGGAAACCCCAGAAATTATGCCTTCTGGAAAAAGTTGATGCTAAGGATGAGAACTCCCATCCTGCTGGTCTCCCATCACACAAACCTTGAGCAGCAATAGCAACTCTAAAATAGATTCACAGCCGTCAGTAAGTCAAATAAAAACAGGTCTTCCTTGCCACTGGTTTAATGAATTTGGCACATTTGTTTTGGTGATGCCAGTTGTTGCATGCCGCTTATTTGTTAGGAGCCAGAGGCACCGGCAGGGCACTAGCGCAATACAGGAACAAATTGTGAGAAAGAATGCTGGTGCAACTTGACAAGATGTGGCCTATAAAAAAATATTTACTGTTACATTTATTGGATGGAGAAATACTATTTTGCATCTCAGTTCAATTATTAAAGTGATCCAGAATGTTACATTTTGAAAATGTAACCAAATTTCAGAACCGTCATACTTGCATAAAATTATAGTCCTTGATATTTATGTTGATTTGTCCACATAGAAAGAATAAAGAATCTGCAATTCAAAGCTGCACTAAATTTAGACAAATAGAACACCATGCTTTATGTCCACATAGGCATCCCAGTGTACGAGCATCCATATCGCAGTCACAGTCTTGGCTGTGCAGTCAGCTCTTGAAGCTCTCTTAACTATAATTGAAATAAATGAGGCATGATGTTGACAGTTATTCGCGATTTCCTCTGGAGAACGCTTAGGGAAACAGCCGAAACATCAAGTGCTATGTACATCTGATACTTTTGCAACAGGCTGCTAGTGGGTTGGTGGTGGTGTGTGTGTGGGGTGGGGGGGAAGAGGAGGAAGGTATTGAGCTGAGGAGGCAAAGCACCAGTACAACCAGCATTTGTCAGTACTTCAATTAAATCAAACAAGCAAGGCATCGGCCTCATTCAGCAGCTGTTAACAAAAACTCTGCTGAGTCAAGGCAATGACAAATTCCAGCTAAACTGTTGGATAATTAGAAATGCCCTATAGCTTGCAAGTCAGATGATTTCTTTCCCAGCACTTCAATTTATTTGCTATTTATTATAAAGCCTTTGCCCCTTGGGTGCAATAACTGGAAAGCAGCACCTGCAGTTTCCAGGGTTTGATTTAGTGGTGTAAATAGGACACTGAGAGTGGATTAAGCTGGAATGTGATCAAACTTAATTTGCAATCTGATTAGACAAACTGCTGTCTGTAACGATCAGACTGAAGTGATCCCCAATAGAAATGTTACACTCACTTTAGCTAAAATTGATATACATCAAGTGGCCATATGTCAGCCTTGAAATTTCCTTGTAATCCCTTTCTCAGCCTGTTGTGAACGGAAGAATACAATGTGAAAAGGAAATTAAAGATCAACATTGCAAGATGTTCAAGTTGTAGTTTATTTTTAATTTAAAAAAATGATTATTTTGAATTAATATTGCAGATGCTCCGAACCAATGTAGACAATATTATATCAAATGAAGTCGTAAAAAAATAAGGGGCTGGATTCTCCGCCTCCTGACGCCGAAATCACGTTCGGCGATGGGGCGGAGAATGCATTTTGGTGCACGAAATCGGGACTGGCGCTGGTTTTGCAATTCTTCGCCCCCAGAAAATCAGCGTACTCGTGGAGTACGCCGCGCTGAGTTTCCACCGCCTCAGGCCATTGCCTGAGGCCAGCCCCGCGATGCTCCGTTGCCGACCGGCAGAATTCCCGACGGCGTGGTTCTAACATGATCACATCGTCCGTGATCCTCGCGTGGCGGCTGCGGACTCAGTCCGGGGCCACCACAGTTGGGGGAGGGCCGATTGGCGGGCAGGAGATACTTCATTTAGGGCTGGGGGCATTGTGCGCGTGCGGTCCGGGGCGGGCGAATGTCCGATGCGGGGCACCATTTTGGCGGTCCAGGTCCGGTGGAGGCTGCTGCCATGCGCATGCGCGGCCTCTGACGTGGAAGTGCGGGGGGCCGTATTGACAGCTGGAGCTGTGAGTTCTATGACAGCTGCCTGCTAGCCCCCAGCAGGGCTGTGAATCTGTGGCCTTTTGATGGCAGTTTTCCTGGCGTAAAAGACCACAGTTTTCCCGACGGCGTGGGGACATATTCCCAAAAATAAAGAATCCAGCACAACAAATCTTTCGAGGCAAGGGGCTGGATTCTCCACTGGTGGGATTCTCCGTTGCGCTGGCAGTGCACTCATGCCCGGGGATTTCCCGATGGCTTGGGGATTCCCACAATGGGAACCCCATTGACTGGCTAGCGGAATGGAAAATCCTGCTGCTGGCGCTGCACCAGAAAACTGGTGAGGAGGGACGTAGAATCCCACCCAACATACTTTATTTTCTCTTGCAAAACTAATAAATTGTCAAAAATATAAATCTTGTATTTCAAAAAAGTATTTGCAAGTTTAATATTTACATGTTTGTCCATTTGGTGTTCTTATGTCCACTTTCTTAATGCAGGTGCTGCCTTGTTTATTTTAAATAAGTTACTGCTCTCACTATAATGGCAAAGGATTATTTTTCTGCGAATGTTGCAAACTGTCATTTCTAGGATATTGTGTCCAATTTTGCTTCATAACATATAATAAACTATACTTCAGGGGCTGGATTCTCCGCACCCGGATGCCAAAAATCGAGGCCGGCGCGGGAGTGGAGCATCCATTCCCCCGCAAGGAATCGCGACTGGCGACACTTCTGCGGGCCCCGAAAAGCAGCGTACTCAGGGAGTACTCAGGGAGTACGCTGCGCTACCTAGAACCTACCTGGGGCCATTGCCAGAGGCCTGCTCCGCCATTCTCCGCACTCGGCCGGCTGAGGTCCCTACGACATGGAACTAATGTGCTCCAGCCTGTCGGATACTCACGTGGCGGCTGCGGACTCAGTCCACGGCCGCTCTGGTTGGGGGCGGGCCGATCGGAGGGCATGGGGGGACGTTATAGGCGGCCTGGAAATGTGGGCGTTGAGGGTAAGGCGTGCGGGCCCGATCAGGGGTTTATTTTTCAGGTCCAGCTCAGCGGTCCGAGACCGTCATGGGCACGATGCGGCCGCTGGAGGAAGTGTGGGTCCCGTTTCTGCTGCAAAAGCTGCTAGATCTATGCTGGGTCCCTGCTGGCCCCCTGCAGGGTGAGGAATTAGTGGCCCTTTCACGCCAATTTTTCTGGCGTGAAACTCCACCATTTTGACGCCGGCGTGAGGACAGAGTCCCAATAATGGAGAATCCAGTCCACAGCTCTAAGCTGAGAGAAAACACAAATTCTAATGATATGAATTAGGTAATAAATCAGAAAATGATCTTATCCAACGTAAAGATATATAAATGACATTAGTATTCACAAAATCAGAAAATGCAGTGCTAGTTGACCAGGATCTGAAAAGCAAAAGAAATGTTTCAGATATGATCCTTAATCAGAATGTTACATTTGTGTCAATAGGTTTTCTTTTATATCTCCCTTACAATTTTTTAAAAAACTAAACGGGCTAGAATAAAGTTTTTCTGAGTTTGCTGCTATGACCATTACATAGACATAGAACGATACAGCGCAGTACAGGCCCTTCGGCCCTCGATGTTGCACCGACATGGAAAAAATCTAAAGGCCATCTAACCTACACTATGCCCTTATCATCCATATGCTTATCCAATAAACTTTTAAATGCCCTCAATGTTGGCGTGTTCACTACTGTTGCAGGTAGGGCATTCCACGGCCTCACCACTCTTTGCGTAAAAAACCCACCTCTGACCTCTGTCCTATATCTATTACCCCTCAATTTAAGGCTATGTCCCCTCGTGCTAGCCACCTCCATCCGCGGGAGAAGGCTCTCGCTGTCCACCCTATCTAACCCTCTGATCATTTTGTATGCCTCTATTAAGTCACCTCTTAACCTTCTTCTCTCTAACGAAAACAACCTCAAGTCCATCAGCCTTTCCTCATAAGATTTTCCCTCCATACCAGGCAACATCCTGGTAAATCTCCTCTGCACCCGTTCCAAAGCTTCCACGTCCTTCCTATAATGAGGCGACCAGAACTGTACGCAATACTCCAAATGCGGCCGTACTAGAGTTTTGTACAACTGCTACATGACCTCATGGCTCCGGAACTCAATCCCTCTACCAATAAAGGCCAACACACCATAGGCCTTCTTCACAACCCTATCAACATGGGTGGCAACTTTCAGGGATCTACGTACATGGACACCGAGATCCCTCTGCTCATCCACACTACCAAGAATTTTACCATTAGCCAAATATTCCGCATTTCTGTTATTCTTTCCAAAGTGAATCACCTCACACTTCTCCACATTAAACTCCATTTGCCACCTCTCAGCCCAGCTCTGCAGCTTATCTATGTCCCTCTGTAACCTGCAACATCCTTCCGCACTGTCTACAACTCCACCGACTTTAGTGTCGTCTGCAAATTTACTCACCCATCCTTCTGCGCCCTCCTCTAGGTCATTTATAAAAATGACAAACAGCAATGGCCCCAGAACAGATCCTTGTGGTACGCCACTCGTAACTGAACTCCATTCTGAACATTTCCCATCAACTACCACTCTCTGTCTTCTTTCAACTAGCCAATTTCTGATCCACATCTCTAAATCACCCTCAATCCCCAGCCTCCATATTTTGTGCAATAGCCGACCGTGGGGAACCTTATCAAACGCTTTACTGAAATCCATATACACCACATCAACTCCTCTGCCCTCGTCTACCTGTTCAGTCACCTTCTCAAAGAACTCGATATCTAACCTCTTCATGCTAGTAAGGAAAATGTGAATTTAACTATGTGGACTTAATGTTTCGAGTACCTTTTAAAGGCAACTACTGTCTTTCATTAGTAAATGATAGGTATACCTGAAAGTCTTGTAACGTATCTATGGGTCTTAGGGGATAAAGGGCATAATTTCTAAACTGATAAAATGCTGTCGAAAGGAACCCGATGTTGCTAGAGCTGATAGCATGCGGTATTCAATGTCCAACTTAGCCCTGATCTTGCTTTTATCAGGTTGCACACCTGCTCCATATCTAAGAAAGAGAACAAGGAGCAAATAAATATATATAGTTGAAAGATTTTTTTGGATAATGCAAGTTGAAAAGCTTCGTAATAAGGGATGCATTCTAATCAAACTGCATTGACCAAGTTGGTCCTGTGATCCAAGCTCCAAGATCAAGCAAGGAATGAGCCAAAACACTGAGCAGAATTTTCACTTTTTGAGATAGATTGTTGCAGTGGGTGGGAAAAATGTTGAAGCTGTCGCCCCAATGACAACTTTCTCTGCCGTATCGCTTGTAGCTTAGAAAGAAAAACCCAAAGAGCGGAGCCAACAGTGTCGCTTTGTTTATGCAGATCTTAGCTCCGTTTTTAAAGGCTGCCACAGAGCACAAAAGTAGAACCCCCCCCCCCCCCCCCCCCCACTGCCCCGTCCCCCAGGCACTACTACTGGGAGCGCCATGGCAGACCAGTTCAAATTCTCGTTGACGTGCCCTGTTATGAGCCAGGGTTTAGAGAACTGTAGCCATCTAAGATGGCCACCTGCAAAGGATCATGGAATTATGGCCAACCCAGGACTCAGACAGATACACAGCCTATGTGTATCTAAAACACAGGTGACCAGACTTGATCGAAACCCACGCTCATTTGCATTTTAATGGCCCATTTTCCCAGGACAATAGAACTCCAATCAAGCAACCGGTACAGCCACAGACTGATCGGCGCCACTCCCCTTACTCAGAAAGCACAACTGCCAAGGTCAATGACCGCTAAGGACCCACCCAGCTACCAAGACACCCGCCCCTTTATTGGCCAAAATCGAAGGCAGTGATCAGAGCCCTGTTGAACTATTGGGTTCAAGGTTAAGGACCATCCCAAAGAGCGCAAAGTCCCAGAGGGATAAGAGAGGACACAGCCATATATTCAGTCTCTTTTGGATCCGGCCTGTGCCAGCACAATTGCAGCAGGAACAGCCAGCTAAGTTCAAGACCAACGATCGCTACCTGACAGATGAGCCCAGCAGAGACAGAGCCACTTTCTTTGAACCAGCCAAGTGAAATCCAGATAAAGGCCTTATCCATTTGCACAGTGCCAGTCACCCTGAAGTTAAGTATAGGTTATTGTAGCTGATAGATGTAGTTTAACTCATAGTAGATATTGCGTTTTCATGTTGAGATAACTCTTTTGTGTAAATAAACCATCTTTTGAACTAACTAACTGGTTGTGTGGTCATTTGATCGATATAAGGGAAGGCTTGTGGTTCACTAAGATAAATAGAAATACCCACAGTATTGGTGATGCGATTTGCACCGAAACAGAGCAACAGAACCCCAAAGTGTATCATGGAGTTCACGTAACCCACAACTTTTAATAGATTGTGGTTATGGGGAGCACAAGGGCCTACTTTACAGGTGACTCAACAGAGATCTAAAGTACTTTTAAAACAGAACCAAGCACATTTGTGAATCCAGTTAACACTTTATAAATGCACAGTAAACATCTTAACAACTATCAACACCAATAAATCCCCACAGATACAATATTCTACAAGTAACCCTTCATAACTTTCCTAACAACATCCATAAGACCAAAATATCCTTTTTACAGAAAGACAGCAGGTTTAAATTCTCTACAGAAACAGGTAGTACTTTGAAATTGTAGAGATATCCATACACACCTGCTTGCTTTCACTGCAGCTCTTCACTCTGAAAACAAAACTAAAACACACAGACACACACCAGCTTTTGTTCAAAGCGAAAGTAAAAGCAGAGTCACAGCTCAGCTCCACCCACACACTGACATGACAGCAGCCATTTGATAAACACCCATTTCTTAAAGGTTCATCCACTACATCTATTTGATAAACACCCATTTCTTAAAGGTACACCCACTACGGCTATTTGATAAACATCTATTTCTTAAAGGTACATCCACTACGGCTATTTGATAAGCATCCATTTATTAAAGGTACATCCACTACGGCTATTTGATAAACATTCATTTCTTAAAGGTACATCCAATACAGCTATTTGATAAGCATCCATTTCTTAAAGGCACATCCACTACAGCTATTTGATAAACATCCATTTCTTAAATGTACATCCACTACGGCTATTTGATAAACATTCATTTCTTAAAGGTACTCTCACATTGCAGCCCTCGCGCCAACTTGAATGGATAATCCAATAGGGGGGTTGTCAGGCGTAAAGGCCTGGTTATTAGATCTAACTTCATTCTATTTGGTTTCCCGATGTTGAATGTCAAGAATCTCATTACGTCCCTGGTGGGGGGGGGGGGGGGTGCTGGGGACAATTGGGATGGGGCCTCCTGCCAATGCATAATGTTATTTTGGCATCTTGTGAGATTTTGTGTTCCCATTACCATTCATGCCTGATATGAACAGGAGCCCAAAATCCCAGACACTTTTTCAGATTGTTGGAGTAACTGAAGTAATGGTGGTATCAAGACCATAATTTTCTAAGGCTTACCCCATGTTCCTTATAAATTTACATCATTCCTTTGTACTGTCTCCAAAGACTGAAAGGAAAATCAGGCCAGTGGAAAATGTTCAACTCATGGTTCCTGCTCTGCTTTGCTCACAAGGTGTGTGGAGCTACAAAGTTACTTTTATAACTTTCCTATTCTGATTTTGGATCTGACCTCACATCAGTAGACCCCCCCCCCCCCCCCCACCCCCGCAACATCCCAAGATTGTTAAAATTGCAATAAATAGAGAGAATGGGTCAAGACAGTTCAGAAGTCACGCCATTCTCTATTTGCCATGCATTTTATTTACTGTTTACAAGTACTTCTTGATGTGTTGGGTATGCTGGGTCTGCGAGGACTGCGTTTACTGTAGCAGTGAGAGAGACAGGCTTCCAACACTTGAAAAAATGCAACTCTATTTTATTGAACTCTTAACGATCACATAATTTAACTGTGGGTTGACACTATGCTGAGTTGACTGGAGACCTGAGGCTAACCTGACCAGACTGTCTTACTACCACATGGTGGATGTTCTAGTTGTTGCTCACGGGCTCTGGCTGTCTCAGGGGCTGGATCCCAAGAGAGCGGGAAAACTAGCGCCTTTTGGCTTTATAGTGGTCGTGTCCTGTCTGGTGATTGGCTGCTGTGTGTTCATTGGTCATCCTGTGTGTCAATCAGTGCCTGTCTGAACACCATCGTATACTTGTGTGTATATTATGACACCTCTGACCAATTTAAATGGAAGCATCTAGATTCTTATATAGTCTTATGAGTACCTGTTTCTTCTGACTGATTATCAATGGGGTGGAGGAAGTTCTTGGAAGGAGGTGAAGACGTATGGAGGATTGGGGAGGGAGGAAGGGTGGCAGTGGCATGAGAAAATGTCAGGGGTGAGGAAGGAAGGGTGTGGATTTGGAACCATTTCCCCAGATTATTGGGTTGGGATGTGGAGCAGCCTTTTGAAGGGTGCATTTAAACATAGGACTCAAATCCTGCAGTCAGGAAATAGACTCAAGGTGCTGTCACCAAGCCGGAGCCCCCGGTGCGTCCTCAGATAATAGACCTCATCAATTACTGAATGGACAAAGTACACGCAGATAAATTTGAAGTATTGTTCCCCTTGGAGCTAACTTCCCCCCTTAATGACACCAGAGACAACACCAGTAAAAAACATAAAGTGCAAAATCGATGCTGCAATTCGGAAAATTTTTAGGAAACAGAAAATGCTGCCGATATTCAGCAAGTCTGGAAGCAGCTGTGCCAAAAGAAGCAGAATGGCTGCAGATCAATGACCTTTCCTTTTTTTTTTTTTTTATAAATTTAGATTACCCAATTATTTTTTCCAATTAAGGGGCAATTTAGCATGTCCAATCCACCTACTCTGCACATTTTTGGGTTGTGGGGGTGAAACCCACGCAGACACTGGGAGAATGTGCAAACTCCACACAGACAGTGACCCAGAGCCGGGATCGAACCTGGGACCTCAGCGCCGTGAGGCGGTTGTGCTAACCACTAGGCCACCGTGCTGCCCTGATCAATGACCTTTCCTTAGTACAGTACTGGAAAATGTTTAAGAGGTGTAACTGTTAACAGCACATAAGTGCCGGGTTAAGTTAAGGTTTTACAAAAGTGCTTAATGGAAACCTGTCAGCACTACTTATCCCAAACGACCCATAGACAATGTTAAAAGACTGAACGGTATACCCATAATTTACTAATGAAAGGCAATAGTTTCCTCCAAGAGGTACTTGAAACATTAACTCCACATAGTTAAATTCACCTCTCAGTATTACTGACCAAAAAATGTTCCAAGAGTGGACTTAGATACCTGAGCAGATCTTCAGAACTGCCTGATCGTGGCCATGTAGTTAACCAATACTTAGCACTTACTCAGCGATCAGACAAATGCAGCAACTGGAACTCAGAAAAATACATAAAGCAATAATATAGCTAATGCAATGAAAGATGATCCCCACTCCCTCATACACAGTGAGTGCAGTTTATCCATCTTAATACAGGACTCAGAAACTGTTATTTATTTTTAAAAACATTTCGAGTACCCAATTATTTTTTTCCAATTAAGGGGCAGTTTAGCGTGGCCAATCCACCTACCCTGCACGTCTTTGGGTTGTGGGGGTGAAACCCACGCAAACACAGGGAGAATGTGCAAACTCCACATGGACAGTGACCTGGGGCCGGGATCGAACCCAGGTCCTCAGCGCTGTGAGGCAGCAGTGCTAACCACTGTGCCACCATCCTGCCCCTCAGAACCTGTTTTAACCCCCTTGGGGGCCAAGGATTGTGCTCCATTCATTTCCCCCCTACACAGCTGAGTACGATCTCCTCCTGTAATTAGGGGCCAGGTATCCCCTTAACAAGGGAAGGCTGCACAATATAACCTGGATGCAGCTCAGGGAGGGGGAGAGGAGTTATAGTTGTTTGTAGTTTTGTGCACACTGTAATTAACCTGTCATTAATTCCTACCCAACCGAGATTTCCTTTCACCTTTCCCGTTTGGGTTCTGCACTGGCGACGAGGGTAAAGTGGAGCTGCTGCAGCCGCCGGGTGTTCTCCGCTGATCCACTTAGCTCAGGCCCATGGGGGCCTCCAGTCTAGAGGGGAGACGCTGCACATTGGCAAACTCGACCATTTGACGGAGGTACCGATGACTGGACCCAATACTTAGACTGGGTGCGATATTTCCTTTGTTTGAACGTGATCATTGGCGATGACAGGCAGACCATTATCCTGCAGACGGGGGACACACATCTGCCTCGCGCATCCGAACAGACCAGACACCAAGCCTTTCACCACATTGGTGGCCCTGGTCAAGGCACACCTTATCCCACAGCCTCCGATAATGATCCTTCAGTTCCGGTTCCACATGGCCTCGCAGGTCCAAGGGGAATCAAACAAGGGCTTCTTGGCGCGCTTAAAGACTCTCACCATCCTATATGTGAATTCGGGACTGCACTATCCGAATCTTTACGGGACCGGTTTATCTGTGAGCTCCGAGATGCTGATACCTTATGGAGGCCAACCAACCCCTCCAGAGAGTGGAGGACATTGCAATGTCCCAGGAGAGTGCTGAGCGCGGGGTCCAAGAGCTGCAGGGTCGGGCAGTTCCGGACCGTGGCTGCCGGAACTACCGGTAACTGACTATTCCTGGATCCAGACAGTGTCAGCTGCTGTGAAACGAGAGCAATGGCAAAACCCAAAACCATCTATGTGCCTAAGTGTGACCGGGAGGATTCCCCCGAAACAGAACGA
Organism: Scyliorhinus canicula; assembly: GCF_902713615.1. Taxonomy (NCBI): domain Eukaryota; kingdom Metazoa; phylum Chordata; class Chondrichthyes; order Carcharhiniformes; family Scyliorhinidae; genus Scyliorhinus; species Scyliorhinus canicula. The sequence goes on from NC_052159.1 coordinate 122,599,436, forward strand.
CAAACAAGAGGGCGGCCGCAAGCTGGGCGCTGCGAACAGGGCCAGACGCTAGACAAGCCCAGGAGGGCCCAATTCCCCACCAGAACCCCAGGCATTACCTCCACCCTGGAGGCCGGGCATTCTATATGCAGGAGGCAGCGTACCAGCAATTATGCCGCTGGCCCCAGGGTCGTGCCCGTCTGAATTACATTAAACAGACACCCCATTGAGCTGGAGCTCAATAACGGAGCAGCGGTCGGAGTGATCAGCAGCTGGATGTTCAACATTATGCCTGCCTATCCCATCTGGCAGTAACCCATCTATCTTCCTGTGCCATGGGTGTAACCACATCTCTAGCTATTATCTATAACAATTTCAGCTAATTGGGTGCTCTTCAGTGCTTCCAGCTGCGACTCCAACCGATCCATGCGTTCGCTGAGCTTCTGCAACTGAATGCACTTCCCACAGATGTAGTCGTCAGGGACACTTGAAGTGTCCACGATGCCCCACATCATGCAGGAGTAGCACACAACTCTGCCAATAGACATCTCTCTCCCTCTGTTGGCTGCTAAATTAATAACCAAATACTAGTTAGGCCATTAATAAAAATTTACTGCTGCTGCTTTCATGAATATGCCCCCACAGATTAATGTGTTAATACAGATTGGTGTAAAATATTAAATCTAGCTTGCTACACTCTAGTAAGTGTGAGAAGAAAATAAAAACAAAACAAAACTCTTATCTTACAAAATGTAGCTCAGAATCTAGTATGCTGTGACTTCCCACTCAGCTCTGCTTCCGATGTGAAGGACTTACCTCCTTTATCTGCTATTCACCAATCTACTCTCTCACTTGCAGTCACCAAGGCCACTCGCTGGAAATTTGAGAGGGACAAATCAAGGGATTAAAGAGCGTGTGTCCTGTACCATGGAGTGTGTGTCCTGCCCCATGGAGTCTGTGTCCTGCTCCATGGACTGTGTGTCCTGCTCCATGGACTGTGTGTCCTGCTCCATGGACTGTGTGTCCTGCTCCATGGAGTGTGTGTCCTGCTCCATGGAGTCTGTGTCCTGCTCCATGGACTGTGTGTCCTGCTCCATGGAGTGTGTGTCCTGCTCCATGGAGTCTGTGTCCTGCTCCATGGAGTCTGTGTCCTGCTCCATGGAGTGTGTGTCCTGCTCCATGGACTGTGTGTCCTGCTCCATGGAGTGTGTGTCCTGCTCCATGGAGTCTGTGTCCTGCTCCATGGAGTCTGTGTCCTGCTCCATGGAGTGTGTGTCCTGCTCCATGGACTGTGTGTCCTTCTCCATGGAGTCTGTGTCCTGCTCCATGGAGTGTGTGTCCTGCTCCATGGAGCCTGTGTCCTGTACCATGGAGTGTGTGTCCTGCACCATGGAGTGTGTGTCCTGCTCCATGGAGTGTGTGTCCTTCTCCATGGAGTCTGTGTCCTGCTCCATGGACTGTGTGTCCTTCTCCATGAAGTGTCTGTCCTGCTCCATGGAGTGTGTGACATTCCCCATGGACTGTGTGTCCTTCTCCATGAAGTGTCTGTCCTGCTCCATGGAGTGTGTGACATTCCCCATGGAGTGTGTGTCCTGCACCATGGAGTGTGTGTCCTGCTCCATGACGTGTCTGTCCTGCTCCATGGAGTGAGTGTCCTGTACCATGGAGTGTGTGTCCTGCTCCATGGAGTGTGTGTCCTGCTCCATGGAGTGTGTGTCCTGCTCCATGGAGTGTGTGTCCTGCTCCATGGAGTGTGTGTCCTGCTCCATGGAGTGTGTGTCCTGCTCCATGGAGTCTGTGTCCTGCTCCATGGAGTGTGTGTCCTGCTCCATGGAGTGTGTCTCCTGCTCCATGGAGTGTGTGTCCTGCTCCATGGAGTGTGTGTCCTGGGTGCATCCACAGTGCTGTTAGGGAATTCCAAGATGTTTACCCGTGACAGTGAAGGAACGCTGATATGGTTCCCTGTAAGGATGTTGATGGCTCAGAGGGAAAGACCAGGTGGTGATGTTCCCAGGTGTCTGCTTCACACTCATCCCCTCTTAGTGAGTGACTTCACTATGGCATAGCTCCTATTACAGCTGCTCAGTTGCTATCATTAGTGTTAACACTTTACTCCTGATCAAGCCTACCATTCTACCCTGAGGAATTGCTGAGAAATGCCGTGTGGCTGAGTTGATTGGCCTCCAACCATCTCAGGTGCAGCCATCGCCTGTGTATAGGTCTGACTGCAAGCTATAGAAATGCTGCTTGATAGTATTGTTCTTGACACATTCCATCACTTTGCTGTTGATCCCAGATCCCTCTAATGGGCAGCCCGCTGGCACAGTGGTTAGTACTTCTGCCTCACAGTATCAAAGACCCAAGTTCAATTCCTGATTTGGGTGACTGTGTGGAATTTGCACATTCTCTGTGTGGGTTTCCTCCGGATGCTCCGGTTTCCTCCCACAGTCTAAAGATGTGCACATTAGGTAGATTGGTCATGTTCAAATCATCCATTTGTTCATAGAATAGATCATGGAATCCCTACAGTGCAGAAGGATCGAGTCTGCACCGGCCCTTGGAAAGAGCACCCTACGTAAGCCCACACCTCCACCCTTACCCTGTAGCCCCACCTAACCGTTTTGACACTAAGAGGCAATTTATCATGGCCAATCCACCTAACGTGCACATCTTTGGACTGTGGGAGGATAGTTGTGGGGATAGGGTGGAGTTATGGGGATGGGGCAGGTGAGTGAGCCTGAGTAGGGTGCTCTTTCGGAGTTTTGGTGCAGAGTCGATGGGCCAAATGGTCCCTTTCTGCACTGTTGGGATTCCATGGCCATGCTGGATTTGCCATGCTTGTGGACAGGACATATCTGGCCAATTTTCCACATTGCCAGTTAAATGCCAGTGTTGCAGCTGTATTGAAACAGCTTGGCTTGGAGTTAGACTGGGCTCTTGACCTTTTGACAAAGTGTCATCTGGACTCGAAACATTAGCTCTTTTCTCTCCTGACAGATGCTGCCAGACCTGCTGAGATTTTCCAGCGTTTTCTCTTTTAGTTTCAGATTCCAGCATCGGCAGTAATTTGCTTTTATCTGGAGCACAGGTCTTCAGTGGGATTATCAGTCTGTTCTCAGGTCCTGTGGCCTTTGCAGTGCCTTCTGCCATTTTTTAGTATCAGAAATTAAGGATGGACATAAATGCTCATAAAACTGAATGAGTTTAACAATCAATTGGGAATGAGGGAAGCACTTCTTCTTCAAATATTCTTCTTACATAACCCAGTGTGGGTTTTTTTTGGATGAATTAATTAAAATGGACTAAATGTGTTTCCGCACATATATTTTTTATAAATGTTTCTATTCTGTTATTGCTGTTTTATTTTTCCCTCTGAGTTCTTCTCCTAAAGGTAATGTTTGCTGCTGGAACCTGGTTCCACAGGCACGAGGTGCCCTGTTTCTACCTCCTTAAAATGACATTCATGTGTCTGATCCCAGGTAAAGTGTCACCGCATTATTTAACCATGGGGGTTTCAGGGTCAAGCTCAATCCTGTCCTTATCTCATGGTATTCACATGCTGGAGTCAAAATTCTGTCTGATTTTATCAGTGGAAACTCTTTGGGCCAAATGACCTCCTTCTGCACTGTAGGGATTCTGTGAACATGCTCTGAGGGCATGGGTTCAAATCCCACCACTACAGCTGGTGGAATTTAACTTCAATTAATAAATCTGGAAATAAAACCTCAGCAATAAAATTACCATCGGTTGTCATAAAAATCCATCTGGTTCACTAATGCCCCTTTAGGTAAGGCAATCTGCCAGGTTTGCCTGGTCCAGCCTACATGTGACTCAGCAATGTGGTTGTCACTTAACTTCCCTCTGCAATGGCCGACCAAACTAGTCAGTTCATATGTCTTGCTGTCCTTGTCAGTGATCCCATGAAAGAATGAAGAAAAAAATATGGGGCTGGATTCTCCGTTTTGGAGACTAAGTCCCCATGCCATCGTGAAATCAGTCTTTTACGCCAGGAAAACTGCCGATACGGCCCTCAGCCCGTCTCGTTCCGACTCTGCACAGGCACACAGTTAGCAGCCTGCAGCCGCTGCACCTTGCTGCATGGTGGACTCAAGCCCATGGACCTGGACTACCAAAGTAGTGCCCTCTTCTGACTGCTCGCGTGCCCCGGACCGCCCGCCCACAGTGCTCCCAGCTCCGAATGAAGACCCCCGCCCGCCGATCGGCTCTCCCCCGAATGTGGCGTCCCTGGACTGAGTCCACAGCTGCCACACGAGCTTCTCAGAGCACACGCAACCCACGTCGGGAACTCGGCTGGTCAGGGACACAGCATCGTGGTGCAGGTCAGGCAATGACCTGAGGCGGTGGATAATCGGCGCAGCGTACTCCTCGCATATGCCATTTTGCAGGGGGCGGTGAATTCAAAAACCGACGCCGCTCCAGATTTTGGCGGCAAAACATATTCTCCGGCCCGTCGCCGAATGCGATTTCGGTGTCGGGGAGCGCAGAATCCAGCCCCTGATCTTCAATTAACAATATTTGTTAGGCTCAATAGGTTCAATTAACAATGTTGCGTTGCGCAACAAATATTAATGGAATTATGACAATTCATTTTTTCATTTGTGGCCCTCAACAGCTCACCAAAACTTAGGTGCCACTCCCATTACTCCATAACAGTCCGAGAGAAATAGAAGAGCAGATACATCGGCTAATTTCAGAGAAGTGTAAAAGTGATAGGTTAGTGATAGTCGGGATTTCAACTTCCTCAACATTAACAAGGTTACTCACAGTGTGAAATGCTTCGAGGGAGCAGATTTCTTCAAATGTGTCCAGGAGAACCTTCAAAGCCAGTACGTTGCTGAATCAGCAAGCGAGGGGGTGGACTTGGACTTTAATTTAACAAAACCAGGTAAAGTGGTTGAAGTATCAGTGGGGGAGCATTTTGGAGACAGCGATCCTGGGCGGGATTCTCCTGTACCCGGCGGGGCGGGGGGTCCCGGCGTAGCGGAGTGGCGTCAGCCACTCCTCCGTCGGGCCTCTCCGCACCTTTAGGGGCCAAGCCCTCACATTGAGGGGCTAGGCCCGCGCCGGAGTGGTTGGCACCACACCGACTGGCGCCCAAACCGGCTCCAGCGGCTTTTGACGCCCGGCGCCGGGGCTGGCCGAAAGGCCTTCGCCGGTTCGCGCATGCACCGGTGCATCAGCTGCCGCTGACGTCATCACCGGCGCATGCGCACTGGGGGATTCTCTTCCGCCTCCGCCATGGTGGAGGCCGTGTCGGCGGCGGAAGAAAAAGAGTGCTCCCACGGCACTGACCCACCCGCCGATCAGTGGGCCCCGATCGTGGGCCTGGCCACAGTGGGGGCACCCCCCGGGGTCCGATCGCCCTGCGCCCCCCCCCAGGACCCCGGGGGCACGCTCGCACCGCCGATCCCGCCGCCACCAGAGGTGGTTCAAACAACGGCGGCGGGAGAGGCCTCCCAACGGCGGGACTTCGGCCCATTGCGGGCCGGAGAATCATTGCAGGGGGCTCGCCGATCAGCGGGTGGTGTTTCCCGCCCCCGCCAATTCCCGGGTAGCGGAGAATTTCTGCCACGGCGGGGGCGGGATTTGCGGCGGCCCCGGGCGATTCTCCGACCCTGCGGGGGGTCGGAGAAATTTCACCCCATAACTCCAGAACTGAACACAACTCTCTCGCCTGGCCTGTTATGTCTATACTGCTTGCCTTCATTGGCCGGGGCAATGCGTATAAGAATTGGCAAGTCATGTTGCAGCTGTATAGGATCTTAGTTAGGCCACACTTGGAATATGGTGTTCAATTCTGGTTACCACACTACCAGAAGGATGCGGAGGCTTTAAAGAGGATGCAGAAGAGATTTACCAGGATGTTGCCTGGTATGGAGGGCATTAGCTACGAGGAGCGGTTGAATAAACTCGGTTTGTTCTCACTGGAACGACGGAGGTTGAGGGGTGACCTGATAGAGGTCTATAAAATTATGAGGGGCACAGGCAGAGTGGATAGTCAGAGGCTTTTCCCCAGGGTAGAGGGATCAATTACTCGGGGGCATAGGTTTAAGGTGCGAGGGGCAAGGTTTAGAGGAGATGTATGAGGCAGGTTTTTTACACAGAGGGTAGTGGGTGCCTGGAACTCGCTGCCGGAGGACGTGGTGGAAGCAGGGACGATAGGGACTTTTAAGGGGCATCTTGACAAATACATGAATAGGATGGGAATAGAGGGATACGGACCCAGGAAGTATAGAAGATTTTAGTTTAGACGAGCAGCATGGGCTTGGAGGGCCGAAGGGCCTGTTCCTGTCCTGTACTTTTCTTTGTTCTTTGTTCAAATTCTCAATGAAGCTATTATTACCGGACTCCCTGAGTATTTCCACGGGGCCATCGGGAGCGGTGCTGTTGTTAGCGCCTTCAATCCCGACCCCCTGCATAAACTCTCCTCCATTCTGACCTATTGGGAATCAACTCCTCTGACCCAGCTCTGCACCTTCTCCACATTTGCCGCCCAGTAATAATACATCAGGTTCGGCAGACCCAAACCCCCTGCCTGCCTTCCCCTCTGTCACTGCACCTTTCTAACTCTGGCCACCTTCCTTTCCCACATGAACGAGGTGATGATTCCTTCAATCTCTCTGAAAAATGCCTTTGGCAGGAAAATCGGCAGGAGGGGCCGTTTTGTTAATAGACATTTCCATATCCACCTCTATAACACTCTGAAAGTTAATAAACAAACCAGTTTTGTTTTCTGGGGTGGTGGTGGAGGGAGGGTTGGTTGCATTTTTCGTTGATTTGGTAAAGTTTCCCATCAATTTTTTCATATTTTAGGTCTCTGAAGTCTGCCGTAGCATTGAAAGGATTAAAGAAGCAAAGACTTCGAACATTTCTAATCTGAAATTTGGAATTTAACTCAATCCTGTTCCCTGTCCTCCTTTTATGATCAAATGCCTTTCATAAAGGAATTTAATTCTTGCTGGGGCACAATCCCACATATATCCAGTAGCGGCGGGTTTGAACAAGTAGCCATTTGTGATGTTTGAGCCTTGACACTAAGTGTAACTACAGAGGGTTATCACACCTGTGTTTGACATTGTCCTCATATCCATACTTGCAGCAAGAGTTACTGGATAACAAACAAGAACAATATACTGCTGATATTTTTTATCCGGTAATCTCCTTACTTATTCAGGGACTGAGATTATTTAATTCAACTCGAAGCAACAATCAAACGTCCCTGGTTTGCATGACTCAGCTCCTCGCTGCGCTAACTGAGACATCGGGCGGGCCACTTGACAATTCCCCTTCTTACAAAACACATACTTAACAAATATTTACAAAGCAGATAAAAGCAATCTTTTTTGTTCAGGACATTCGGAATAATAGATTGAGGTTTACAACAAGCACAGGTTCAAAGTCGATAGTTACAAAGATTTATGCCTTGCCAAAACATACATAACTACTGTACAAAATGTTGATTGTGAAGTTAAACAGGTTACCAATTTTTATTTTGGTAATCCAATATTTTGGTAAGATAATGACTGTATAATTAAATCCCTTCCTCCCCACATAGTGTTACATTCCCATTTTGGCAATGGTGGAGGGGTAACTTGAATCACATCTTGTTGGTCATTGTTGTTATGGTATTGATGGTCATTGGCAAGTCCACAGCTCAAGCTGTTCCACTTCTTCCACCATTGGTTATTTTTGGTGAGAGATAGAATTACCTGAGAAGTTAGGGAAACAAGGTATGTTGAAAACTCCCATGCTCAGTTTGATAGGCATTTGGTCCTAAGATTGCTGCTTGTTGGAATAATTCACAGTGGTGAATCATTTTGCTTCTTACAAAACAATGCCAAAATGGCAAGGAGCTCAACAAAATAATTTTTTCCATTTACATGTGAGACATGTGCATCGCTGGCTGGACAAGGCCTTATTGCCCATCCTTAATTGCCGTTGATAAGGTAGTGGTGAGCTGCCTTCTTGAACTGCTATAGTCCCCGCAGACGCAACCACAGTGCTGCTTGGGATGGATTTTGACCCAGCGACAGTGAAGGAAGGGTGATATATTTCTAAGTCAGGATAGTGAGAGGGTTGGAGAGCAGTTTCCAGGTGGTGGTGTTCCCATGCATCTGATGCCCTTATCCTTCTAGATGTTAGAAGGTGCTGTTGAAGGAGCCTTGGTGAGTTTTTGCCGTATGTCTTGTAGTTGGTACTGTGTTTTGGTGGGAATGTTTAAGGTGATGGATGAAGTGTGCTGCATTATTCTGGATGGTGATGAGCTTCTTGAGTGTCAATAGAGCTGCGCTCATACAGGCAAGTGGGCAGTATTCCATCACACACCTGACTTGTGCCTTACAGATGGTGAATCAAGGCTGTAGTGAGGTCAGGAGCTTCGTGACCCCGGCAAAATCCAAACTGAGTGTCCCTGAGCGGGTTAACGCAGTGTAAGTGCCACTTGATAGGACAGTCGATGACACCTTCCATCACTTTGCTAATGGGGGTAGCACGGTGTTACAGTGGTTAGCACTGCTCCCTCACAGCGCCAGGGATCCAGGTTCGATTCTGGCCTTGGGTCACTCTCTGTGTGGAGTTTGAACATTTGCCCCGTGTGTGCGTGGGTTTCCTCCGGGTGCTCCGGTTTCCTCCCACAGTGCAACGATGCGCAGGTTAGGGTTAGGTGGATTGGCCATGCTAAATTGTCCTTTAGGGTCCAAAAATGTGCAGGGTAGGTCGGATTATGTGGTTACAGGGATTGGGTGGGGAGTAAGGTGTTCTTTCAGAGAGTCGGTGCAGACTTGATGGGCTGAATGACCCTTCTGCACTGTCGGGATTCTCTGATTCAGAGTTAACTGATGGGGTGGCAATGGGCTGGGTTGGATTTGTCCTGCTTTTTGTGTACAGAACATACCTGGGCAATGTTTCACGTTGCTGGGTAAATGCCAGTGTTGTAGCTGAGCTGGAATAACTAGGAGTGTGGCAATCTTTGTAGCACAAGTCTTCAATATTGTTACCATAATGTTATAAGGGCCATTGCCTTTGCACTATCCAGTGCCTTTCGCCATTTCTTGATATCTCATAAAGTGAATCGAATTGGCTGAAGTCTGGCACCTGTGATGGTGGGCCAGAGGAGGCCGAGATCGATCATCCACTTGCCACTTCTGGCTGAAACTGGATGTAAGTGCTTCAGCCTTATCTTTTGCACTCCTGGAAGGAGTAACAGGAATGCAGAGTACTGGGCTAATGGCAAGATTCTTGGTAGTGTAGATGAACAGAGAGATCTCGGCATCCAGGTACATAAATCCCTGAAAGTTGCCACTCAGGTTAATAGGGCTGTTAAGAAGGCATATGGTGTGCTAGCCTTTATCAGTAGGGGGATTGAGTTTCGGAGCCACAAGGTCATGCTGCAGCTGTACATAACTCTGGTGCGGCCGCAGCTGGAGTACTGCGTGCAGTTCTGGTCACCACATTATAGGAAGGATATGGAAGCTTTGGAAAGGGTTCAGAGGAGATTTACTAGGATGTTGCCTGGTATGGAGGGAAGGTCTTACGAGGAAAGGCTCAAGGACTTGAGGTTGTTTTCATTAGAGAGGAAAATGCTGAAAGGTGACTAGGAGACAGGTTTAGATAAAGGATCTGGATCGGTGCAGGCTGGGAGGGCCGAAGGGCCTGTTCCTGTGCTGTAATTTTCTTTGTTCTGTGTTCTAATAGAGACATATAAGATAGTCAGAGGGTTAGATAGGGTGGACAGTGAGAGTCTTTTTCCTCGGATGGTGATGACCAACACGAGGGGACATAGCTTTAAATTGAGGGGTGGTAGATATAGGACAGATATCAGAGGCAGTTTCTTTACTCAGAGAGTAGTAGGGGTGTGGAACGCCCTGCCTGCAACAGTAGTAGACTCGCCAACTTTAAGTGCATTTAAGTGGTCACTGGATAGACATATGGATGAAAATGGAATAGTGTAGGTCAGATAGGCTTCAGATGGTTTCACAGGTCGGCGCAACATCGAGGGCTGAAGGGCCCGTACTGCGCTGTAATGTTCTATGTTCTATGTTCTATATGTTCTGAGCTTGAGGGTGGAGATATTTGTGGAATTCTTTCCTCCAGTGAGTGTCCATCATAATTCATGTGCAGATTTGAGCGGGCTGCAGAGCTCAGATCTGATCCAGAGGTTGTGGATCATTTGGTTCTTTATCACATGTTGACACCTGATTTTTAGACGTGACTGGCACTGCTCCTGGCATGCCCTCCTGCACTATTCATTGAACTAGGTTTAAACCACCAGCTTGATGCCAATAGTTAAGTGGGGGATATGCCAGGCTACGAGGTTATAGAAATGGCTGTATACAATTTTGCCGTTGTACATGGTCTGCAGCATCTCATGGATGCCCACTAGATTTGTTTGAAATCTGTCCCATTCAGCATGGTGGCAGCACTACAACTATGATGGAGGGCATCCTTGATGTGAAGATGGGACTTTGTCTCCACAAAGACTGTATGGTGGTCACTCCCACAGTCATTCCATCAGATGCTGTGGTGGGATTTGAATCCATGCCCCAGGGCTTGCTGGGCCTCTGGATTACTAGCCCAGTAACATTACCACCACAACATTGCCACCCAACATGTAGGAATTACACAATACACCTGAGGCAGGTAGATTGGTAAGGATGAGGTCAAATGTGTTGATTCCCTCACCATCTGCTGCAGCCCCAGTCCAGCAGCTACGTCCTTTCGGACCCGGCAGGTTCAGTCAGTGGTGATGCTACAGAGCTACTCTTGGTGATGGACATTGAAGTACCCAAACCAGAATACATTCTGTGACCGTTTAATTTAATCCTCAGTGCTTCCTCCAAGTGTTCAACATGGAGGGGTACTGATTCATCAGCTGAGCAGCGACAGTGATAACCAATCGGTTTCCTTGCTCATTTTAGACCTGATACCATGAGATGAGATGTTGAGGACTTTGCAAGACAACTCCCTCCTAACACTGTGCCAGCACCTGTAGTGGTTCTGTCGTGTCAGTGGAATGGGACAGAGCCACGGATGATGATTGTGATGTCTGTGACATAGTCCTACACATGAAATCATACCTCCCAGTCAGACTGTTCCTTCATAAGTGTGCGGGACAATTGTCCCAATTGTGGCCCAAGTCCCCAGATGTTAATAAGGAAGACTTTGCAGCGTCACCAGGGCTTTTGTGCTCTTGTCATTTCCCAGGCCTAGGTCTGTCTGGTTTGATTTATTTTTTAGATGCAACTGATTAGCTTGCATTTCAGGGGGCATTTAGAACAAAGAACAAAGACAAGTAAAGCACAGGAAAAGGCCCTTCGGCCCTCCAAGCCCGTGCCGGCCATGCTGCCCGTCTAAACCAAAATCTTCTACACTTCTGTCAACCACATTGCTCTGGATCTGGAGTCACATGTAGGCCGAACCAAATTTCTTCCCTAAAGGGACATCAGTGAATCAAATGGTTTTTTTTTTAATGACACTAGCTGTAAATCCAGATTTATTAATTTAATTAACATTTAATCAGCTGCTGTGGTGGGTTTTGAACCCAGGCCCCAGAACATTAGTTTGTGTTAGTCCAGTACCATTACCCTATTTCACTGCCTCCCCACATGTAGAAATTACATAATGCAAATTGTGCTGTATTACTCACAGTCTTTACTGGATGGAGGACTTATTGGAAATGTGGAATTATCAGATAGAAAGTAGTTTCTGGGGAATGTAATAAAAACAATCCTAAATTGTTTTCTCAGGGCTTTTCACAGTAACTTCATTGATGCCTACTTGTGACAATAAGCGATTATTATTACTATAATTAAATTGGAAATTTGATTTAATGAAACTTTAAGATGGCTAGGGTAGAGAATAGGAACATAGGAACATCAGAATTAAGAGCAGATGGAGGCAATTCAGCCCCTCGAGCCTGCTCTACCATTCAATCAGATCATGGCTGGTCTCTTCCTGGTCTCAAATCTGTTCCCCATATCCCTTTAACATGTTTTTATTTTAAATATATCTATGTCCTTCTTAAAACCATTTAATGATTCAGACTCCACCGTACCAAGGGGTAGAGGGTTCCACAAATTCACCACCCCTCTGCGAGAAGTAGTTCATCCCCATCTCAGTTCTAAATCTACTGCCTCTTCATCTATATCTGTGAGTTCTTATTCTAGATTGAAAAGTGTTAGATCAGGACATTAGGGAGTGGTGTGGGCTAGGATTGAAGCACATCATTCGGGCAGAGTAAAAGGAGTTTTCTCTTGTTTATATGCCTTGTGGTAGCTGCAAAGAGAAGGAATCAGAGATGGCACATATGGAGTTTGTATAACATGGTGGAAGGGGTTTATTTACAAGATGCTGCTTAAACAGGGGACAATGATGAACTCCTCAAAAGCCCGCAAAATGCTCTAATGATGTCATTACCTAACATGTGACATTACACTCGCCATTGGTGTTACTCTGATAGATAACACCCCTCCCTCTTTACTCCTTTCGTGTCCTCAGCATTTTTATTTAAACAAACACTTTAAAACAGTTCCAACATATTATGCCATAACTAACATTGTGAAAGTTATGGATACATATGTACATTAGTAAGACAGTCTCTTGGGTGAACATCTGACTCATTTTGGGAGAACAGGACATTCAGGAACTGGGCTCCTCGGGATACTAGGAGTGTCTTCCTGTTCATTGGCCGGTGTCACATCTGCCAAAACCAACTCAGGAACCATCTCTAGTTGTGTGAATGATTCTGTCATAACATATTCCATAATTTCGGCAGCTGTAGTCCTCAAGTCGGGCGAATCAATGTCCATATTCTCTGTGGTGTAAACAACTGGTACAGATTCTTCACTCTAATTATGTGTAGATAATAATTAGTCAGTGTGCCAATGCTAAATTTGTTCATTGTCAGTTTGCACAGTAATAGGAATCTGACCCATTTTGGCTGGAGTCCATTTTTCTCCTGAGGATTAATTTCTCACAGAACATGTTCCCCACGGTCAAAGATTCTTTTGGAGCGTTTTCTCCTTCGAGCCATTTGTTTTTTTTTTTTTTTTTTTTTTTTTTTTTTTAAATTTAGAATATCCAATTCATTTTTTCCAATTAAGGGGCAATTTAACATGGCCAATCCACCTAACCTGCACATCTTTGGGTTGTGGGGGTGAAACCCACGCAGACACGGGGAGAATGTGCAAACTCCTCACAGACAGTGACCCAGGGCCGGGATTCGAACCCGGGTCCTCAGCGCCGTAGGCAGCAATGCTAACCACTGCGCCACCGTGCCGCCCTTTCGAGCCATTTGTGTCTGATGTTGTTTCCTGACTATCTCTGAAGATGAAGGATAAGTCAAAAGGTTGAACTGTGTGTGTGGTTTACTTTTGTTCATCAATATATCCGGTGAGCTTTGTGTTGTTGAAAGCGCAGTGTTTCCATATGTCATTTGAACGTTATTGACACATTTCAATAAAGAGCCTTTAGCCCTCAAAACCTTCACTGCATGCTTGAGTGATTGTACAAAATGTTTAGCTAAGCTATTAGCAGCCGTCGATGGTAGACGGCATATTTGATATGGTGGATGTCACAACCCTTCAGGTATCCTCGAATTGGGCTGATGTGAACTGAGTGCCGTTATCACTCACGAGTTGTTCAAGTCACCCGAATCTAGCAAATACTTCGTCAAGCCTTTTTATGGTCTGTTCTGTGGTTGTTGATTTCATGATAATAGAAAAAAAACTGCTTATTGTCACAAGTAGACTTCAAATGAAGTTACTGTGAAAAGCCCCTAGTCACCACATTCTGCCGCTTATTCGGGGAGGCCGGTACGGGAATTGAACCATGCTGCTGGCCTGCCTTGGTCTGCTTTCAAAGCCAGCGATTTAGTTGTGTGCTAAACCAGCCCCTAATAACCTCCAGCTACTATGAGTGCATGCCAACCATAACTAAAAATATATATCCTTCAACTAGTCCCGCATAATTGACATGGATTCTTTGCCATGGTCTGGTAGTCCATTGCCATGAATGCAAAGGTTGTAGTGGAAGTACATTTCTCAATGCAGCACATATTGGCATATCCCCACCTTCTTCTCTAACTTCATTGCAGTGTTAGTGTAAGCCTACTTGTGACAAAAGATTATTATTATTATTAATATTATAATTTGGCATCCAACCCGGGCCACCAGAAGTAGCTTTCCATCAACTCCTTCATTCTAACTGTATCAGGATGGCCCACGTGCAGCGGTTACAGGATTCTACTTTGTACACACAGCAGAATGATTACCCTAATACCCCACAACAATATTCCATTTTGTACTGTCGATCCAAGATAGAGTTTAAGGTCTGAATTCTTTCTGTGCCCTTGCGTTAAATCATCAATTCTGTGCCTTTTTAAATCATGTCCAACACCGTTCCCATCACTGGATCTGTTCGGGTAAATTTTCACACCTAAGACGTTACCGTAACATTTTCCACATGTGACAGATAAACTATGCCATTGAAATGTTGATCAGATTTATGCTTAACTTTTTTGTCTTGTTGACCTTGCAGTGACAGTGTAGACAAAGAACCCACGTTCGCACGCTGTTCAGATCTATGATATTGACCTACAAACTGCAATGAAGTTACTGGGAAAACCCCCTAGTTGCCATACTCCGGCGCCCGTTCGGGTACACGGAGGGAGAATTCAGAATGCTCAATTCACCTAACAGCACATCAGATGGTTACAATGGCAGATACTTCAATTTCTGATGGTGTGTCGATTTAGATGTAAGTGATACTGCAGCGCCCATATCCAATTTAATCTTAATAGTGTTCTCAATTAGGGCAGCACGGTGGCGCAGTGGGTTAGCCCTGCAGCCTCACGGCGCTGAGGTCCCAGGTTCAATCCCGGCTCTGGGTCACTGTCCGTGTGGAGTTTGCACATTCTCCCCGTGTCTGCGTGGGTTTCACCCCCACAACCTAAAGATGTGCAGGCTAGGTGGATTGGCCATGTTAAATTGCCCCTTAATTGGAAAAATGAATTGGGTACTCTAAATTTAAAAAAAAAAAAAAAAAATAGTGTTCTCAATTAATTTTTGACAGACCCAAATTGTTGCTGGTCTCCTTGTACTGCTTGAACGCTGAGGTTAAATTCCTTAAGCTGTCTTGACACTTCATACTCGATGAGTTTTCAGTTGGATCACTTAACTGGTAAACTTGCCCTGTAGACTTTGCAGTATTTTTCATGGTACATTTATTTTGTGCTGATGAAGGTTGGCGTGACCAACATGCCTTGGCAATGTGACCAACATTTTTTGCATTTGTTCTTCTTGCTCCAACAATCTTCAGCCATATGTCCCACTTGATTGCAGCAATGACATTGTAGGTTCTTGTGGACTTGCTTTTCACAGACTCCACCTTATGGACAGTAGCTTGAACTCGAAGCAGTGAAGATTCTCTTGTAGCAAGTTCCATAGACGTTGCGATTTCTGTAGAAGATTTTAGGTTTAATGCACCTTCAGTCAATAACTTCCTTCGGATGGCTTCATTCCTGAGACCACAAGTTAATCGGTCGTGAAGTGTATCAACCAAAGTCTGGCCAAATTCACAGGACTTTTCTAGCTTTTGCAGTGATACAACAAATTATTAAATGTTTTCCCCGTCCTCCTGTTCACGTCGAAAGCAGTATTTTTTAGCTATTAATAATGGACGGGTGAGAAATGTTTTTGAAGACAGTCATCATCTGTCACATTTAACTCGTCGTATGACTTGTCTCCAGGTTTAGTTGGGTATACTAAATTCTGTAGTAACATGGATATTTTCCTCACAACTGAGATGAGAAAGGTTGTTGTGTCCAGCTCTGCTGCTGCCTGATTGGTTTTAAGGAACGCCTGGAACCTTTCCTCATAAGAGTTCTATGTCTCCTCCTCCTGATCAAAAACGTCCATGGTGCCTTTTCTTCCCGCCATTTTTCCCTCAGTTTAAAGCAGACAAACCCTGTAGCGCACATTCAGACTAGTTGTTCCTGTGCCCTGCTATCGATTCCCAGGCAGCAGGTTGCAGAGTCGGCAGACCCATGGGTCCTCATTCCGGCTGCCCTTTTCAGTGCCTCCTGCACGGACTCCACAGCTCCGCCCACTACAACGATAAGAACTGAAAACTTTGATCCTCCATTTGAAGTAAACCCTCAGTAATTTGCAATTGTCTGTTGCTTTTTTATCTTTTTGAAAACCCTTTTACTTGGATTGGCGGCTGTCGTGATCGACCTGGTGATTCACCAACGCCCCGCTATTCATAGAATTTACAGTGCAGAAGGAGGCCATTCGGCCCATTGAGTCTGCACCGGCTCTTGGAAAGAGCATCCTGCCCAAGGTTAACACCTCCACCCTATCCCCATAACCCAGTGACCCCACCCAACACTAAGGGCAATTTTGGACACTAAGGGCAATTTATCATGGCCAATCCACCTAGCCTGCACATCTTTGGACTGTGGGAGGAAACCGGAGCACCCGGAGGAAACCCATGCACACACGGGGAGGATGTGCAGACTCCGCACAGACAGTGACCCAAGCTGGAATCGAACCTGGGACCCTGGAGCTGTGAAGCGATTGTGCTAACCACTATGCTACCGTGCTGCCCTAACGCTACTGTGCTGCTATAAACTGTACAGTGTCCGAGTATTTACTTGTTAGTTATTTTTATTTGTCACAACGATGATTTAGTCTTGGAAGTCGACAATATTTCTCCTGACCTTACTCTTGATGGTGTATGGCCTGGACCTCCTTCTTCTGGCTCACAAAATTGTCGAAAGTTGATTTTCTCCTTTTTTTTGTTCATGGCCAAGATCGCATCGCTAGTTTCTCTTTCGTTACGTTCTTTGTCGTGGCCGCAAATCTTTTATTACGCTCCTGTATTATCTTTTATTACACTTCTATGTGTGTTTTGTTATACTACGGAGTGTAATATGTGTTACTCAAACCTTGGTTACTAATGAGGTCTTCTGAATCTCGATGAAGAAGACTCAAACTCGTCCAGTAGTAACAAAAGGTTTATTGAGTAACTATAACAATAATTGCGTGAGTTCTTTACTTTAACATTGATACTAGTGATAAGGTTAACAAGATCTAACTACAGTAACTATGCTTGACTACACCAACCATCTGAACTAATCTGATACTCCTGTCCTGGTCACAGTACACCCAAAAGAGAGAGAGAGAGACCCAATGAGGTTTATTTTATACCCCTGTTGGTCTGGCCCTCTAGTGATCATCTGGTGCTACTGATTACACATTAACCCCTTATGTACATGCACATACAGAGATCACTACAGCAAAGAGAAAGGGTCAGATGTAGCACATGTTGGGTTTGTATAACATAGCGCAAGGGGTTTATTTACAAGACGCTGTGCAAACAGGGTACAGTGGTGAGCTCCACAAAAGCCCGCAAAAGGCTACGATTATGTGATTACGTAACACAGGACATTACACCAGCCAATGATGGTATCTGAGATCTCTAATGTTACTATAAGATCTCTAATGCTGCATTATCCAACATTAATGTTAGATCCTAACACTGGGGGCAAATGGAAGGCTTTCAACACAAACTCCTCAACTTGATAAAGACAAGGTGTAACTTTTTTAAATTTGGGAACAACACAAAGCAGGAGATTTATTCTGCACTAATAAATACGACAGGCAGGGGCACTGCATGGTGGTGCAGTGGTTAGCACTGCTGCCTCACGGTGTCGAAGACCTGAGTTTGATTCCGACCCCGGCTCACTGTCCGTGTGGAGTTTGCACATTCTTCCTGTGTCTGCATAGGCCTCATCCCCACAACCCACAGATGTTCAGTGTAGGTGAATTGGCCACGCTAAATTGTCCCTTAATTGAAAAATTAAAAAAACCAAATAAATAATACAGGCAGGATTTTCTCCGCTCACCGTGGAGCATTTTGCGGCAGTGAAGTTGGTCTGCCATTGGCTGTGGCAGGATCGTCTGGTCCCGCCACTATCAACATTGTTTCCTTTTTCTTATAAACTTGGAGTACCAAATGTTTTTTCACCCCAATTAAGGGGCAATTTAGCGTGGCCAATCCACCTACTCTGCACATCTTTGGGTTGTGGGGGTGCAACCCACGCAAACACAGGGAGAAAGTGCAAACTCCTCACAGATAGTGACCCAGGGCCAGGATCGAATCCGGGTCCTCAGCGGCGTGAGGCAGCAGTGCTAACCACTGCACCACCGTGCCGCCCCTTCAAGGGCGTTTCCTGTTGTTTGCACCCCCCACCACTGGACAGGGGTTCGCCGTTGGCAAACCCGGAAAATCCCACCGGCGGGAAAGGCCGGAAAATTCTGGCCGACAACTGCATGGTAAACAGACAGAAAGATTTTTGATGTGGACTTAAGGGATCTTCTCCTGGTCAGCCGCTGTAACCTCAATGAAAGATCAGCAGGAACCCCATTTATCCTGGACTTCCGTCAATAGTGTTTCCGTCAGTCACCCACCAAAATTACAGCAGCCAATCAGAACAATCCAGGAAATTCTTGGCATTGTTGGTGAAATATTAACAAAGCAAGGACCAGTGCAAGGAACTAAACGAATGCAGCACATTCATCAAAGTTTAAATAACATACGTGACATTATTAGATAATATTTATGTCCTATTATCGCGATTGTGATAACATGAATAATTGAGCAACTAAATTTTTGAAGCAGAGTTTTTAGAGCCCCCGAGCTTAATATTTTACCAATTTAGAGAACACAAGCCATTTACTTTTCTGTTAAGTTTATACATACAAGTCGCCAGACAGCATCAATGTCTCTGCATATATTCTGAGGAATTACACTTACATAGCAATTCAATGTCAGGTTCATTAACACAAATTGTTACGTTCACTGTGAGTGGAACAAATGGAATAATTTTTGTGAAGTTCAGCACTCAGTATAGCACGCACAATAATTGTGGTGATGTAGTTCACTTTTCTCTTGATAGGGGTAATTTGACAGCACAAATGTAAAACCTCCCTCAGGCAAAGCCAAGCAGGCTCCAAGAATGATGACATATCACATTCATTCTGTTTTAATGCTAGGCTTATAGTAGTTTTGTTTTATTCATTGATTATGGGTGGGTATGACACTTGTCTGTAGCATCTAATGATGACTGGTTGTACCTTAGGTTGGACAGACTGTTATGCCTCACTGCTGTTAGACAAACCACAATATGCATTTCTTCCTGGTGACTTTGTCACTGGCTGACTGTCTGGCACACAGTCACAGCATGCAATGAGCATTCTTACTCTATTAGTATCCACATTCAAGCAAGAACTATTTCAAGTACTGTGTAATGTTAATAAAGATCTTGCTAGTCCAGCTATTGCCATACCATATTCACTTGTGTTAGAATATTTCATAACTCTTTGCAATAATATGTATTTAAAAGTTAAATTATGTAATTATAATTTTGGTCATGTTTTGTCTTCAGACTACAGCATCTTGTAACAAAGACTTCTGAGCACGTCATGGGTTGTAAAGCGATAATAGGTTGAACAGGTCTCGAAGCCCATAATCAGATGACTTCAGCATGCAATCAGAGACTTTAATCAGCATTTCATTGACATGCTATCACGTCACAGGCTTGCATTTATGTAATGCCTTTAATATAGCAAAATGTCCCAAGGTGCTTCACAGAAGCATTGTCAACAGAAGGAAATATGAGGATACTTGGCGAAGAAATAAGTTATTTTTTTTCCAAGGACAAGATTGTGTTTTATTTTCAAAATTGGTGAGCGAGATAGACAGTGAACTTTTGGCGATCCAATTGCTATGCTGCGCCTCCCAGTTGCATTTCCTTTGGGCAGGGTGGTGCCCTGGCGCAGCTGGTGCCCCCTGGGCACCCTGGCCGTGTCAGCCCGGCACCCTGGCAGTACCACCTGGGTGACAGCCTGGCACAGCCAGGTTTGCACTGCCAAGCTATCACTTTTTTTTAACAAACAATTTTTAATGAGGTATTTTTGGCATAACGAACAACCGCAATACACAAACCAATAGAGTACAAAGAACAGTAATCAAAAAACATCCGTCCCTCCAAGGCCCGCCTATTTAACTCCGTACCCTATACTACCCTACCCCCCCCCCCCCCCCCCTCCCCCCCCCACCCCCCACCCCTGCGGACGATTAATTCCCCGCGAAGAAGTCAATGAATGGTTGTCACCTCTGGGCGAACCCTGACACCGACACTCTCAAGGCGAACTTGATCTCTTCCAGGCCGAGAAAGGTCGCCATGTCGGTTAACCAGGCCTCTGACTTTGGAGGCCTAGATTCCCTCCAAGCCAGTAATATCCGTTGCCGGGCTACCAAAGAGGAAAAGGCCAGAACATCTGCCTCGCCCTCCTCCTGAACACACGGGTCCTCCAACACCGCAAAGATCGCTACCCCTGGACTCATTTCCACCCTTGTCTTCAATACCCTGGACATGGCATCCGCGAACCCCTGCCAATATCCCCTAAGTTTTGGGCATGCCCAGAACATATGGACATGGTTCGCTGGTCCACCCACACATCTGACACACTCGTCTTCCACCCCAAAACATCTACTCATCCGGGTTGCTGTCATGTGAACCCGGTGCACACCTTAAACTGGATCAAGCTGAGCCTTGCGCATGTAGCGGTCGCGTTGACCCTGCTCAGTGCCTCCGCCCATAGGCTGTCCTCCAGCTCGTTCCCCAGTTCCTCCTCCAACTTACGCTTCAGCTCCTCTGTATGCGTCTCCTCCGCCCCCATTAATTCTTTGTAGATGTCCGATACGCTCCCCTCCCTCACCCATTTCCGAGACACTACTCGCTCCTGAATCCCTCTTCATGGCAGGAGTGGGAAGGATGGTACCTGCCTGCGCAGAAAGTCCCGCACCTGTAAATATCTGAAATCATTCCCTGCTGTCAGCCCGAACTTCTCCTCCAGCGCCCTTAAACTAGGAAAGCTCCCTTCTAGAAACAGGTCCGCCATCTTCTCAATCCCCACCCTTTGCCATACCCGAAATCCCCCATCTAAGCTCCCCGGAGTGAACCGATAATTGTTACATATTGGGGACCAAACCGACGCCCTCACTGCACCAACAGATCTCCTCCACTGACCCCAGATCCTCAGGGCCGCCACCACCACGGGGCTGGTGGAATATCTCGCCAGCGGGAACGGCAATGGTGCCGTTATCAGTGCCCCTGAGCTGGTGCCCCTGCATGAGGCCGCTTCCATCCGTTCCCAAGCACCCCCGTCCCCATCACCCACTTCCTTATCATCGCAATATTGGCCGCCCAGTAATAATTACTAAATTTGGCAAGACAAGCCCCCCCCCTCCCCCCCCCCCCCCCCCCCCATTCCTCTCGAGCATCACCTTTTTCACCAGTGGGGACTTACCCGCCCAAACAAAGCCTAAAATGATTTTGTTGATCCTCTTAAAAAAAGACGGCGGTATGAGTATCGGGAGGCATTGGAACAAATAGAAATCTCAGCAATAACGTCATCTTAACCGTCTGCACCCTCCCACCAGTGATAGCGGGAGTACATCCCATCTCCGAAACTCACCCCTCATCTGCTCAACCAGCCGGGACAAGTTCAACTTGTGTAACCGGCCCCAGTCGTGCGCCACTTGTATCCCCAGGTATCTAAAGCTGTCCCTCACTAACCTGAATGGTTGCTCCCCCAACCGACCCTCCTGGCCTCTTGCCTGGACTACATACATCTCACTCTTCATCATATTCAGTTTGTATCTCGAAAACTGGCCAAATTCCCCCAGTATCGTCATAATCTCCCTCATCCCTGCCCCTGGATCCACCACATATAGGAGTAAATCATCTGCATTCATAGAACCATGGAATTTACAGTGCAGAAGGATGCCATTCGGCCCATCAACCTGCACCGGCTCTTTTTTGAAAGAGCACCCTACCCAAGGCCACACCTCCACCCTATCCCCAGTAGCCCCACCCAACACGAAGGGCAATTTTGGACACTGAGGGCAATTTATCATGGCCAATCCGCCTAACCTGCACATCTTTGGACTGTGGAAGGAAACCGGAGCACCCGGAGGAAACCCACGCACTCATGGGGAGAATGTGCAGACTCCACACAGGCGTGCAGACTCCACACAGCATACAGCGATACCCTATGCTCCAACCCCCCCGAACCAGCCCTTTCCAGCCCTTAGAAGCTCTCAGAGCAATTGCCAGCGGCTCTTTGGCTAGCACAAACAGCAGCGGGGAGAGGGAACATCCCTATCTTGTCCCCCGCTACAGCCTAAAATAGTCCGAGGTCGTCTTGTTTGTCCTTACACTAGCTTCCGGAGCCTGGTACAGTAACCTGACTCAGTTGCTAAAGCCCCTACCAAGCCCAAAGCGTCTCAACACCTCCCATAAATAGTCCCACTCTACCCGGTCAAATGCCTTCTCTGTATCCATGGCCACAACTACCTCTACCTCCCTACCCTCCGGGGGGGCATCATAATCACGTTAAGCAACCTTCTTATATTGGCCACTAACTGCCCACCCTTGCCAAATCCGGCTTGGTCCTCCATAATCACCTCCAGCACACAATCTTCAATCCTGTCGGCCAACACTTTGGCCAGCAACTTAGCGTCCACATTGAGCAACGAGATCAGCCTGTAGGACCCACATAGCTCCGGGTTTTTGTCTCGCTTCAATATTAATGAGATGTGACATCGTCGGCAGCAGCATCCATTTATCCCTCGCCTCGTTAAAAACCTTGACCAGCAACGGCCCTAATATCCCCAAAAATTTCTTGTAAAATTCTACCGGGAACTCATCCGGCCCCGGGAGCTTTGCCCGACGGCATTGCCTTCAAACCCTGAGAAATTTCTTCGGCCCTAATCGGAGCCCCCAACTCACCCACCAGCTCCCTGTCCACCTTTGGGAAAGTCAGCCCGTTCCACCCACCAGCTTCCTGCCCACCCTTAGGAAAGTCAGCCCCTCCAAAAAGCGTCTCATCCCCTCGGGCCCCGAGGGTGGCTCCGAGCGGTAAGGTCCGCTATACAAATCCCTGAATGCCCTATTTAGCCCAGCCGAATCCCCTACCAGGTTCCAATCCCCGTCGACCACCTTATCGATTCCCCTGGCCGCCTCCCTCTTCCTCAACTGCTGAGCCAGCATTCTGCTGGCCTTCTCCCCATATTCATACAGCATCCCCCCTTGCCTTTCTAAGCTGCTCCACTGCCTTGCCTGTGGCCAGTACCCCAAACTCCGCCTGCAGCCTCTGACGCTCCCTTAACAGTTCCACCCCTGGGGTCACCGCATACCTCCTATCTATCCGTAGGATCTCCTTGATCAGTCGGTCTGTCTCTGCCCTATCCGTCCTGTCTCTATGAGCTCGGATTGAAATCAACTCCCCTCTCACCACTGCCTTCAGCACCTCCCAGACCACCGCTGCTGAGACTTCCCCCGTGTCGTTGACCTACAAGGTAGTCCAGCACACACTTCCTTACTCTCTCGCACACCGCCTCATCCGCCAACAAGCCCACGTCCAATCGCCACTGTGGGCATTGGAAGCTCTCCTCACTGACCTGCAGTTCCACCCAATGTGGGGCATGGTCCAAGATAGTGATGGCCGAGTACCCAGTGTCCACTATCCCCACCAGCAGATCCCTACTCAAAATAAAAAAGTCGATCCAGGAATACACTCTGTGTAGATACGAGTAGAAAGAAAACTCCTATCCGTCGGCTGTCTAAACCTCCATGGGTCGATCCCCCCCATCTGCTCCAAAAACCCTATCAACTCCTTTGCCATTGCTGGCACCGTTCCCGTTCTCGAGCACGACTGGTCTAGGCCGGTATCAATAACTGTATTAAAATCCCTTCCCATCACCAGCTTGTGTGAGTCCAAATTCGGTATCTTCCCCAGTAATGAAATCAACATCGTCCCAGTTTGACGCATAGACTTTAACGCATACCACCTTCCTCCCCTCCAGCTTACCGCTCACCATGACATAATGGCCCTACCCTTCCGAAACAATACTGCCCACCTGCAATTGCACCCACTTATTACTTAAAATCGCCACCCCTCTCGTCTTAGTATCCAGCCCCGAATGGAAGACATGACTGACCCAACCCTTCCTCAGCCTAACTTGATCCGCCACTTCCAGGTGCGTCTCTTGCAGCATCACCACGTCCGCCTTCAGAGCCCTCAGGTGCGTGAACACACGGGCCCTCTTGACAGGCCCATTCAGCCCTGTAACGTTCCAGGTGATCAGCCTGGTAGGTGGCACCCCCCCCACCATGCACCCCCCACCCCCCCCCCCCCCCCACCCCTCAGCCATCCCCCTTTCTGGGCCCGCCCCCCGCCCATGCATTGCGCCGCCAACTGCCCGCCTCCAGGCAGCCCCCACCCCCGACCTCCTCTCCATCCCCAGACCCAAGTCGCTCCCTTGTCAACAGAATAGCTCCACCCCTCCCCCCCTAGCAACATCACTCTATAGCCCAATTCCTGCCCTGTATTGAACCAGTATACACTCCCCACATTGTGCTTCCGTGGACCAGCTCACCCAGCTAGCCTGGTAACCCTCGCCTCCGGTGTCACAAAGTCTCCCATCCATTGTTTCCTACTCCCCTCTCCCCCGCCCATTGAAACCATTTACTTCATCAGACCAAGACCGAACAATCTCCTAATTACAATAGGAGACAGCCCAAGACAAACACAGCACACCCCTTAATAGTGCAAATTAAAATAATACTAAATAAAACATAAAAAGCCCCCACCAACCACCCCCATCAAAACACTAAAAAAACCCCAACAACGACTGAATATCTTTTACTCCCCCGTCTTCACCCAAACAAAAAAGACAAACAAAAAAGAAAGGACAACAATCAAACCATATATACATCGTTCAAAAAAGAAAAAAGAGAAAGTCCGAAAAAGTCCTCAGTTCTGCGCCAGACCCTTCTTCTTGGCAAAGTCCATCGCCTCTTCGGGCGATTCAAAGTAGTGGTGCTGGTCCTCACGGGTGACCCAGAGGCGCGCCGGGTAGAGGAGCCAAAATTTCACTTTCCTCTTCAACAGGATCTCCTTCACCTGCCTGAAGCCTGACCTCCTTCTGGCCACCTCCACACTCGGGTCCTGATAGACACGCAGTATACTATTGTCCCACTTGCAGCTCCTGGTACCTTTGGCCCACTGGAGGACACACTCTTTATCCAGAAATCTGTGGAACCGCACCACCCGACCTTGGGGGGGTGGGTCCCCTGGCCGTGACTTCCTTGCCATCGCCCTGTACGCCCTGTCTACCTCCAGCGGCTGGGAAAAAGCCCCCTCCCCCAGAAGCTTCTGGAACATATTTGCATAAAAGCGCCCACATGAGCCCCCTTCGGGGAGACCGAAAACTCTCAAATTCTGTTGGCACGCGCTGTTTTCCAGCTCTACCACTTTTTCTAACAGCCTCTTCTGCTGATCCTTCAGCATTCCCACCTCCAGCTTGACCACCGTTTGGTGTTCCTCCTGGTCCGCCAGCGATTTCTCCAACTTCTGGATCGTCCGATCCTGGACATCCAGCTTACAATCCATCCGATCAATCGACTCCTTTATTGGGTCGAGCCAATCTCGTTTCTGTCTGGCAAAGCCCTCTTGGATGACCTGCATCAGCTCCTCCATCGATGGCTGGGCCGTCGCAGCCGGGGTCCGAACTTCGTACCATGTTAACTTCAGCAGCCATTTCTACCCAGCCCTTGCTTATCTTTCTTCCCTTATGGTCCCTTGGGGTTTTCCGTTCCATGCTCCACTGTGTGGATCCAGTACTTAAATGTCTGCACTTTCCAAATCAATGCTCAAAACCACGAAAGAGTGGGGGGAAAAAGGTCCAAAAGCCCGGCCAGAGCGGGAGCCACCAAATATGCCACCTACTCCCTCATTGTCGCCACCGGAAGTCCAAAGAGATACGTTTTAAGCAGCAGTGGGAATGGACTCCTGTAGGGAGGTATTCAAGCTTGGAACTGGGGGAAATATGGGCATGGATGTGGAAAGTGAAAGTCTTTCGGGAGGAAAGGTGATTTGGAGATTGGGAAATAGTTTGCTAGCAAAGAGGGACAGGGTAGATATTTGGAAGAATGGGATGCCAACAGGAGATTTGAAGGTGAGAGGTCGTACTTGAGGGTAAGGAACCATTAACAACATCAACTAACTGGGGGCGAGGTAGGGAAGTTGGCTGGTGGGCAGTTTGGTGAGAATTGGGTTGTGGTACGGGGTTGAATGCCATGAATATGATGAGATTAAAGGGCAGCACGGTGGCAGAGTGGTTAGTGCTGCTACGTCATGGCGCCGAGGTCCCAGGTTCGATCCGGGCTCTGGGTCACTGTCCGTGTGGAGTTTGCACATTCTCCCCTTGTTAGCGTGAGTTTCACCCCCACAACCCAAAGATATGCAGGGTAGGTGAATTGGCCACACTAAATTGCCCCTTAATTGGAAAAAATTAATTGGGTGCTATAAATTTATTTAAAAATGAATATGATGAGATTAAGGAGGGGAAATAGGAGAAAACTAGGGCAAGAGGTGAGTTCAAGGTTTGGGCAAGGGCACAGTTTTAGGATAGGTTTGGCTTGCAAGACTAGGGGAATGAAGAGAAGCGGTAGGGGCAGCTGAAGGGATGGTTTTGTGACAAAGAGGTCCATGATTTCCTCGCATGTGTGTTGTAGGCTAGGGATTGGAGGCAGGAGAGAAGGGTGTGAGCAGATGGTTTGTGGTGTAGAAGGGAAGATAGGTTATGTTTCCATTCTGGAGTGATCCTGAATAGGGCACCATTTTGGCAAAGGGGAACAGAATCCAATAAGGTTTCATGAGATCCATGCACATTTGGAGCTGAATGGCTCACAAGTTGTCCACTATAAATGGATTTAAGGGAGCAGAGATGAGAGCCATGATGGGGGAATGACCAGGGCGAGAGGCAATAATAGCTTTAATGGGAACAAGGACACCAGATTTTCAGCAGAGACATAGGTGCAGAAATGTTTTGGTGAATGGAGAACCAATACTAGATATTTGGGAATTTGTAAGAGCCATTGTAAGTGACTTGGGAGAGGTTTTCCGGGAGAAAATGGAGTTGGGAGGAGTAAAGGAGATGTGAGCAGAAGGTGATACAAGGAAGTGATCAAAGATGGCCTATATGTGATTGGCACAATGGAAGTACAGGTGTCAATTGAAATAACAAGGTCGAGGGGGTGGTTGTGAATATAGTTAACAGTGTTTTTAATGGAAGGTGAGATCAAGGGGGCTGGGTAAGAGGGTAGGGAACTCAGAGGAATGAGCATTTGATGAGTTAAGTCTGAGATTGTAATCACGAAGGGTGAGAAGTCGCTTAATGCAGTTTGAGGAGGAAAGCAATGAAGGGAACTCAGTGAAAATGTTGCAGCTGAATTTAAAGGGCCCAATGGAGGTGGGGTGTGGGGAGGGAGGTGGGGATTGGGTAGGGAGGTGGGATGTGGGTAGGGAGGTGGGGATTGGGTAGCGAGGTGGGGATTGGGTAGCGAGGTGGGGATTGGGTAGCGAGGTGGGGATTGGGTAGGGAGATGGGGATTGGGTAGGGAGGTGGGGATTGGGTAGGGAGGTGGGATGTGGGTAGGGAGGTGGGGATTGGGTAGCGAGGTGGGGATTGGGTAGCGAGGTGGGGATTGGGTAGCTAGGTGGGGATTGGGTAGGGAGATGGGGATTGGGTAGGGAGGTGGGAATTGGGTAGGGAGGTGGGGATTGGGTAGCAAGGTGGGGATTGGGTAGGGAGATGGGGATTGGGTAGGGAGGTGGGAATTGGGTAGGGAGGTGGGGATTGGGTAGGGAGATGGGGATTGGGTAGGGAGGTGGGAATTGGGTAGCGAGGTGGGGATTGGGTAGGGAGATGGGAATTGGGTAGGGAGGTGGGGTGTGGGTAGGGAGGTGGGGTGTGAGTAGGGAGGTGGTGTTGTGTGAGAGTACCTTTCAGAAATGGGAGTTTAAGAAATGTACCTTTAAGAAATGGGTGTTTATCAGTGATGTCAGAGTGTGGGTGGAGCTGGGCTGTCAGTCAGCTTTTTACTTTCGTTTTAGGCTGTTTTCTGCAGGGTGTGTTTCAGTTTCATTTTCAGTGTTGGAGCTGAAGCCAGACAGAGCAGGTGTACTGCTGTTCTCTGCCATGAAAAGACTATCTCTTGATCATTTGGTGAATTCAGAATTATTTTTTTAAAAATAAATTTAGATTAGCCAATTATTTTTTCCAATTAAGGGGCAATTTAGCGTGGCCAATCCACCTACTCTGCACATTTTTGGGTTGTGGGGGCAAAACCCACGCAGACACGGGGAGAACGTGCAAACTCCACACGGACAGTGACCCAGAGCCGGGATCGAACCTGGGACCTCAGCGCCGTGAGGCGGTTGTGCTAACCACTAGGCCACCGTGCTGCCCTTGAATTCAGAATTATAATTGTTCTCAGTAATGAATGTAAACCTAATGTGCTTCTGTTAAAAGGTGTTTCTTTTGTCTTCTGGATGTTGTTTGGGAATTTATTAAGGATTACTTAGTGTTGTATTCTTTGGGGGTTGTATTTGAATTAATGATTGCTAAGATGTTCACAGTATGTTTTAAAAAGGTTTACTTGAGTTCATAGAATAAACATTGTTTTGCTTTAAGAAATACTTTTCCATTTCTGCTGTACCACATCTGCAGAGTGGGTCGTGTGCTCCCCGTACCACAATCTATTAAAAGTTGTGGGTCAGGTGAACTCACCTGGGCTGGTTTAGCTCACCAGGCTAAATCGCTGGCTTTTAAAGCAGACCAAGCAGGCCAGCAGCACGTTTAAATCCCCGTACCAGCCTCCCCGGACAGGCGCCGGAATGTGGCGACTAGGGGCTTTTCACAGCAACTTCATTGAAGCCTACTCGTGACAATAAGCGATTTTCATTTCATTTCATTTTTCAACTCCATCATACACTTTGGGGTTCTCTAAACCGTGGCCCATAACAGTGGGGTGTGGCTAGAGAGGTGCGGTGTGGGTAGGGATGTCGGCTGTGGGTAGGGAGGTGAGGTCTGGGTAGTGAGGTGGAGATTGGGTAGGGAGGTGGGGTGTGGGTAGGGAGATGGGGTCTGGGTAGGGAGGTGGGGTGTGGGTAGGGGGGTGGAGATTGGGTAGGGAGGTGGGGTGTGGGTAGGGAGATGGGGTCTGGGTAGGGAGGTGGGGTGTGGGTAGGGAGGTGGAGATTGGGTAGGGAGGTGGGGTGTGGGTAGGGAGGTGGGGTGTGGGTAGGGAGGTGGGGTGTGGGTAGGGAGGTGGGGTCTGGGTAGGGAGGTGGGGTGTGGGTAGGGAGGTGGGGTCTGGGTAGGGAGGTGGGGTCTGGGTAGGGAGGTGGGGTCTGGGTAGGGAGGTGGGGTGTAGGTAAGGAGGTGGGGTGTATGTAGTAGGATGGGGTGTGTGTAGAAGGGTGGGGTGTGGGTAGGGAGGTGGGGTCTGGGTAGGGAGGTGGTGTCTGGGTAGTGAGGTGGGGTCTGGGCGGGGAGGTGGGGTGTAGGTAGGGAGGTGGGGTGTGTGTAGTAGGATGGGGTGTGGGTAGAAGGGCTGGGTGTGGGTAGGGAGGTGGGGTGTGTGTAGGGAGGTGGGGTGTGGGTAGGGAGGTGGAGATTGGGTAGGGAGGTGTGGTGTAGGTAAGGAGGTGGGGTGTGGTAGAAGGGTGGGGTGTGGGTAGAAGGGTGGGGTGTGGGTAGGGAGGTGGGGTGTGGGTAGGGAGGTGGGGTGTGGGTAGGGAGTTAGGGTGTGTGTAGAAGGGTGGGGTGTGTGTAGAAG
Organism: Scyliorhinus canicula; assembly: GCF_902713615.1. NCBI lineage: Eukaryota > Metazoa > Chordata > Chondrichthyes > Carcharhiniformes > Scyliorhinidae > Scyliorhinus > Scyliorhinus canicula. The sequence goes on from NC_052159.1 coordinate 122,629,191, forward strand.
GGTGGGGTGTGTGTAGAAGGGTGGGGTGTGGGTAGAAGGGTGGGGTGTGGGTAGGGAGGTGCGGTGTGGGTAGGGAGTTAGGGTGTGTGTAGAAGGGTGGGGTGTGGGTAGGGAGGTGGGGTGTGGGGAGGGATGTTGGGTGTGGGTAGGGAGGTGGAGATTGTGTAGGGAGGTGGGGTGTGGGTAGGGAGGTGGGGTGTGGGTAGGGAGGTGGGATGTGGGTAGGGATGTCGGGTGTGGGTAGGGAGGTGGGGTCTGGGTAGGGATGTGGGGTGTGGGTAGGGAGGTGGGGTGTGGGTAGGGAGGTGGGGTCTTGGTAGGGAGGTGGGGTGTGGGTAGAGAGGTGGGGTCTGGGTAGGGATGTTGGGTATGGGTAGGGAGGTGGGGTCTAGGTAGGGAGGTGGGGTGTGGGTAGAAGGGTGGGGTGTGGGTAGGGATGTCGGGTGTGGGTAGGGATGTCGGGTGTGGGTAGGGAGGTGGGGTCTGGGTAGGGAGGTGGGATGTGGGTAGGGAGGTGTTGATTGGGTAGGGAGGTGGGGTCTGGGTAGGGAGGTGGAGATTGGGTAGGGAGGTGGGGTATGGGTAAGGAGGTGGGGTGTGGGTAGGGAGGTGGCGTGTGGGTAGGGAGTTAGGGTGTGTGTAGAAGGGTGGGGTGTGGGTAGGGAGGTGGAGATTGGGTAGAGAGGTGGGGTGTGTGTAGAAGGGTGGGGTGTGGGTAGGGAGGTGGAGATTGGTAGGGAGGTGGGGTGTGTGTAGAAGGGTGGGATGTGGGTAGGGAGGTGGGGTGTGGGTAGGGAGGTGGGGTGTGGGTAGGGAGGTGGGGTGTGGGGAGGGATGTGGGGTGTGGGTAAGGAGGTGGGGTGTGGGTAGGGAGGTGGGGTGTGGGTAGGGAGGTGGAGATTGGGTAGAGAGGTGGGGTGTGGGGTGGGATGTCGGGTGTAGGTAAAGAGGTGGGGTCTGGGTAGGGAGGTGGGGTGTGGGTAGGGAGGTGGGGTCTGGGTAAGGAGGTGGGGTGTGGGTAGAGAGGTGGGGTGTGGGTAAGGAGGTGGAGATTGGGTAGAGAGGTGGGGTGTGGGGAGGGATGTCGGGTGTGGGTAGGGAGGTGGGGTGTGGGGAGGGATGTCGGGTGTGGGTAGGGAGGTGGGGTGTGGGTAGGGAGTTAGGGTGTGGGTAGGGAGGTGGGGTGTGGGTAGGGAGTTAGGGTGTGGGTAGGGAGGTGGGGTGTGGGGAGGGATGTCGGGTGTGGGTAGGGAGGTGGGGTGTGGGGAGGGATGTCGGGTGTGGGTAGGGAGGTGGGGTGTGGGGAGGGATGTCGGGTGTGGGTAGGGAGGTGGGGTGTGGGTAGGGAGGTGGGGTGTGGGGAGGGATGTCGGGTGTGGGTAAGGAGGTGGGGTGTGGGTAGGGAGTTAGGGTGTGGGAAGGGAGGTGGAGATTGGGTAGAGAGGTGGGGTGTGGGTAGGGAGGTGGGGTGTGGGGAGGGATGTTGAGTGTGGTTAGGGAAGTGGGGTGTGGGTAGGGAGTTAGGGTGTGTGTAGAAGGGTGGGGTGTGGGTAGGGAGGTGGGGTGTGTGTAGGGAGGTGGGGTGTGGGTAGGGAGGTGGAGATTGGGTAGGGAGGTGGGGTGTGGGTAAGGAGGTGGGGTGTGTGTAGAAGGGTGGGGTGTGGGTAAGGAGGTGGAGATTGGGTAGAGAGGTGGGGTGTGGGGAGGGATGTTGGGTGTGGGTAGGGGAAGTGGGGTATGGGTAGGGAGTTAGGGTGTGGGTAGGGAGGTGGGTTGTGGGGAGGGATGTCGGGTGTTGGTAGGGAGGTGGGGTGTGGGTAGGGAGTTAGGGTGTGGGTAGGGAGGTGGGGTGTGGGGAGGGAGGTCGGGTGTGGGTAGGGAGGTGGGGTGTGGGGAGGGATGTCGGGTGTGGGTAGGGAGGTGGGGTGTGGGGAGGTATGTCGGGTGTGGGTAGGGAGGTGGGGTGTGGGGAGGGATGTTGGGTGTGGGAAGGGAGGTGGTGTGTGGGGAGGGATGTCGGGTGTGGGTAAGGAGGTGGGGTATGGGTAGGGAGTTAGGGTGTGGGTAGGGAGGTGGGAGATTGGGTAGGGAGGTGGGGGTGGGGGGAATGTCGGGTGTGGGTAAGGAGGTGGGGTGTGGGTAGGGAGGTTGGGTGTGGGTAGGGAGGTGGGGTGTGGGGGGATGTCGGGTGTGGGTAGGGAGATGGGGTGTGGGGAGGGATGTCGGGTGTGGGTCGGGAGGTGAGGTGTGGGGAGGGATGTCGGGTGTGAGTAGGGAGGTGGGGTGTGGGGAGGGAGTTAGGGTGTGGGTAGGGAGGTGGGGTGTGGGGAGCGAGTTAGGGTGTGGGTAGGGAGGTGGGGTGTGGGAAGGGATGTCGGGTGTGAGTAGGGAGGTGAGGTGTGGGGAGGGATGTCGGGTGTGGGTAGGGAGGTGGGGTGTGGGGAGGGATGTCGGGTGTTGGTAGGGAGGTGGGGTGTGGGTAGGGAGTTAGGGTGTGGGTAGGGAGGGTGGGGTGTGGGGAGGGATGTCGGGTGTGGGTAGGGAGGTGGGGGGTGGGGAGGGATGTCGGGTGTGGGTAGGGAGGGGGGGTGTGGGGAGGTATGTCGGGTGTGGGTAGGGAGGTGGGGTGTGGGGAGGGATGTTGGGGTGTGGGTAGGGAGGTGGGGTGTGGGGAGGGATGTCGGGTGTGGGTAGGGAGGTGGGGTGTGGGTAGGGAGTTAGGGTGTGGGTAGGGAGGTGGAGATTGGGTAGGGAGGTGGGGTGTGGGGAGGAATGTCGGGTGTGGGTAAGGAGGTGGGGTGTGGGTAGGGAGGTTGGGTGTGGGTGGGGAGGTGGGTGTGGGAGGGATGTCGGGTGTGGGTAGGGAGATGGGGTGTGGGAGGGATGTCGGGTGTGGGTAGGGAGGTGAGGTGTGGGGAGGGATGTCGGGTGTGAGTAGGGAGGTAGGGTGTGGGGAGGGAGTTAGGGTGTGGGTAGGGAGGTGGGGTGTGGGGAGCGAGTTAGGGTGTGGGTAGGGAGGTGGGGTGTGGGGAGCGAGTTAGGGTGTGGGTAGGGGGTGGGGTGTGGGGAGGGATGTCGGGTGTGGGTAGGGAGGTGGGTGTGGGGAGGGATGTCGGGTGTGAGTAGGGAGGTGAGGTGTGGGGAGGGATGTCGGGTGTGAGTAGGGAGGTGGGGTGTGGGTAGGGAGGTGGGGTGTGGGGAGGGAGTTAGGGTGTGGGTAGGGAGGTGGGGTGTGGGGAGGGAGTTAGGGTGTGGGTAGGGAGGAGGGGTGTGGGGAGGGAGTTAGGGTGTGGGTAGGGAGGAGGGGTGTGGGTAGGGAGGTGGGGTGTGGGTAGGGAGGTGGGGTGTGGGGAGGGAGTTAGGGTGTGGGTAGGGAGGTGGGGTGTGGGGAGGGAGTTAGGGTGTGGGTAGGGAGGAGGGGTGTGGGGAGGGAGTTAGGGTGTGGGTAGGGAGGAGGGGTGTGGGGAGGGATGTCGGGTGTGAGTAGGGAGGTGGGGTGTGGGGAGGGAGTTAGGGTGTGGGTAGGGAGTTAGGATGTGGGTAGGGAGTTAGGGTGTGGGTAGGGAGGTGGGGTGTGGGTAGGGAGTTAGGATGTGGGTAGGGAGTTAGGGTGTGGGTAGGGAGGTGGGGTGTGGGGAGGGAGTTAGGGTGTGGGTAGGGAGGTGGGGTGTGGGGAGGGAGTTAGGGTGTGGGTAGGGAGGTGGGGTGTGGGGAGGGAGTTAGGGTGTGGGTAGGGAGGAGGGGTGTGGGGAGGGATGTCGGGTGTGGGTAGGGAGGAGGGGTGTGGGGAGGGATGTGGGTAGGGAGTCCTGGAAATAGCAGTGGCCGCCAGCACTCAGTCTAAATATGCCGTTCACATCACTGGCATTGTTCACCAGGGCAGGGAGAGGGCAGGACAGGAATTATGTTCACCTCCCTATAAAGGACAATAAAAAGCTTGTTGGAAAGGGAGGATGGAATTTTGAAGGGGATGTGTGGGTTTCAGTTTCTGATCAGCTAAAAGAAGTGAGTATAGAGTGGCGAGATTGTCATGGCTATTCTTGCTCCATAAATATAAGGGGACTCAGCATTTGGTAAAGAGTTACCTTGGCAATGCGTAGGTGGCAGGGACAATGGGCATTCAGCTCTCGGGCTTTGAATAGGGCTGTCATCTCCTGGCATCGCGGGGGTAGTAGTGCAGGAGCAAGACTTCTAAACCACCCTCTTTATGAACTGACCTGATTAATACTACACTCCTGTAAGCTTCACCCGATGCCGGTGTCTATGTATTTGCCAGACTATTTGAAGAAAGGTGGTATGGGGTGGTCCGAATATGCTTTACCCGTTCAACGTCATGAAGAGTGAGAACTCCTCACTAGTAAAAGGGGTACCCTTGTCCGTGACAAGTAGCTCTGGGATGCCATGGGCACTAAATGGGAGGTGCAACTTCTCAATGGCAGCCCTTGAAGTTGTGGACGGCATTCGATGGATGTCTAATCATTTGGAATGGGCATCCAGTATGAGCAGGAACATCGAGCCTTGAAACAGTCCGGCAAAGTCAGAATACAAGTGTACCCAATGTTGGCCGGCCATTCCCAGGGTGGGGGGGCATGACTGGTGGGAGCTTTTGATGTTCCTGACACGCGATGCATTGCTGCACCAACCGCTCAATGTCACCATTTAACCTTGGCCAAGATAGGTAGCTCCTGGTGAGTAACGTTCATCTTTGACACACCCAAGCATCCGTTGTGCATGTCCTGTAATATAGACTTTCTGCATTGGCTCAGATTCAGAATGCGAGCGCCCCACAGGAAGATACCATTCTCCATGCTAAGGTCTTGCTACTTGGCCTCAAAAAGCCACAGCTCCGTTGGCAGTGTTTCCTACTGAGCGCCGTGCAGGACGATATGGCCGAACTTCGCCAAGACCGGGTCCATCTGCGTCCATTTGTGAATCTGTGCGGTGGTGACCGGCAGGATGTCCATAAAATTCAAGCCATGTGACTTTGTCAGTCACCGGAGATCAGGGTGGGTGTGTGGGCAACGTGGGTCAGCTCACAGCGTGTGCGATCTGAGTGCCACGTCGATACTTGAACATCTATTCATATGCTGCCAACCGGAGTGCCCAACACTGTATCTGGGCTGAGGCTGTCGGCAAACGTTCCGTGTCCTCCTCGAACAATCTGAGCAATATGTTGTGGTCCGTTATGATCGCAAAACGTTGCCCATATACGTTTAGGTGGAATTTCTTCACCTCAACAACCTCAGCCAGCCCTTTCTTCCCGATTTTAGCATAATTGCAATCTGAGTCAGCCAAAGTCCTCAATACGTACGTTATTGGGCTCTCCGTTCCATCATCCATCCAGTGGGATAACACCGCCCCAATCCCGTCTGGGGAGGCAACATAAGTGACCACGAGATGCCTTGTTGGGTCATAGTGGGTCAGCAGGCCTGATGATGTCAGCTGCTGCTCCACTTTTGCAAACGCCTCTTCTTTTGGTGGCCCTCATGCCCAGTCCTGCTGCTTTCTCAGCAGGGCTAAGATAGTCGGCAAGTTCGGAATGAATTTCCAATAATAATTCACGAGTCCCAGGAATGACCGCAGTTCCGTTGTGCTCTCAGGTGTGATGGATTGTTTCATGGCCTGTATTTTCTCTTCCTTTGGGTGCAAGTTGTACCTGTTACCCGGTACCCTAAGTGTGTGACCTTTTTTGGCTCCGGTGATCAGGATGTCACCCAAGTAAACCGCCACCCTTGGAAGTCCTTGGAAGGTGTTCTCCATGACTCTCTGAAAAATTACACAAACCGATGATACCTAGAATAGCAACTTTATATATTTGTAAAGGCCTCTCTGGGTATTAATGGTCACGAACCTTCTGGATGCAGCTCCAATTGGAGTCTGCGTGACTTATGTCAAGTTTAGAAAAGGAGTGTTCTCCAGCCAGCTTTGCATAGAGGTCCTCCATGAGTGGCATCAGGTACCTGTGTAAGTAAAAGGCTTTGTTCATTGTTAGCTTGTAATCCCCATATAGACGGATGGTTATATCTGCCTTCAGCACCTGGACTGCAGGCGCTACCCACTCCGCATATTGTACCAGCCAAATGATTTCCAAGCTTTCCAAATGGTTGAGCTCATCACCAACAAGGCATAAGGAACTGGGCAGGCCCTAAAATACCTCGGTTGGACTTCAGGGTCTATGTAAATTTTGGCCACGGCACCCTTTATTTTCCCCAGGCCAACCTGAAAGACTTCTGGGAATGGCCAATGGTTCTCCCGTGTACGTTGCCAGATGCACCTCAGTCTCCCTCAGGTCAGGCTTTGGATTCCCATCCTGACTTTCTGGAAGGCCAGCCATCCTATTACCGATACCACAGCTCCAGTGTCAAGTTCCATTACGAGTGGGTGGCCATTAACCTGGACGAAAACTTTGATGTGGGAACATATTTTGCGGTGGTGCAGTTCAACTGCATGCACTCCTCCTTGTTGGGCCCCGAAAAGAGCACCCCACTCAAGCCTACACCTCTACCCTATCCCTTAACCCAGCAACCTCACCTAACCTAAGGACAATTGATCATGGCCAATCCACCTAACGTGCACATCTTTGGACTGTGGGAGGAAACCCATGCAGACACGGGGAGAACGTGCAGTTTGCATAGACATGCCAGAAACTCTCTAATGGATTCCCCCATATTCTCGGCCGTATTGAACCAGTACCTTTTGACAATTTGGGTCATAGTGGTCCACCACGGGAGCCACCAATTCGTCAAATATCTTGGAGATTGGAACCGCTGGGTAGGTTAGACTTTTTATGATGCTAATTGTAGGGGCCCCATAGGTGATCTTGAAATTAATCAGTTCTTATTTTGCCACAAGGATGCTAATAGAAACATCTGAACAGCTTTCAATTATTTTTTTAAAATTTCAAATAAGTAATCACTGTACATCAATGAAACTAATAAATGGTTCTGTTTATTTTTTTAAAGTAATTTTCAATTATTAAAAATCAGATTACACATTTAGACTGGACATTTATTAATACATTATTAATGAAAAAGGAAAATCCAGTTGCATTCCTAAAATGTAACAGATTACCACTCTTGAAAACATCAAGGAATTTTTAAAAGTTCTAAAATTCTACCTGATTACATTGATTCATGGAAGATCTTTTTTTAAAATATAAATTTAGAGCACCCAATTATTTTTACCAATTAAGGTGCAATTTAGCGTGGCCAATCCACCTACCCTACACATCTTTGGGTTGTGGGGGTGAAACCCACGCAGACACGGGGAGAATATGCAAACTCCACACGGAGGGTGACCCAGGGCCAGGATTCAAACCTGAGTCCTCAGCGCCGTAGGCAGCAGTGCTAACCACTGTGCCACTGTGCTGCCCTGATTCATGGAAGATCTTGAACTGGAATTTCATCCTCAGTTTGGGAATGGTAATCGGGCCAGTTCCTGACATCACAGTCCAGACATCTAAAAGTCAGCCTACTCCCCCTGGTGTTGGTTGCAGGTTGCAATAAGTGCCACCACCGCCTGCTGAGGTAAGCCTGAGGTGGAGACAGAGGTGGGTGGGTGCTGAGGAATGCCAGCCTCCATTTACTGGAACATCTCCCCAGTCCTGTAAATGGTTGATAGGCCGTCTAATGTTCACCCTACAACCCACCACCCACCCACCTTGCCCCCTCCAAGCTTCCTAATATCCCCAGTCTTCCTCATATCCGCTCCATAACCCATGCCCTCTCCATTCCCATGACCATTCCATATTCTTCCATGCCTCCCATGCATCTTCCATATCCACTGTTCCAGTATCCATGAAGCACAGAACCAATGGGTTATTGGAAAATCTGGCAAATCTTTGAAATGCTCCTGAAAATGATGTAATAAGCAATTGAATATCTCCTTTCAGAAAACTACTCATCTCAGAACCTCTGAAATGATTCAACACCATACCATTCATAGTATCAAGGACAAAAGCTTTAATCCCCTGAATATCTCTTTGTCAACTCTAAATGAACAAACAGGTATTGAGAAACAACATGAAAGAATGAGTAACATATTGAAACCTCATGACAGGGTCATTCAAACAAAGCTTGCACTTCCCTTTAAGCAGTGTAACAGATCACTATTGAGATGAGGAATTAGCTACTCTTGGACCTCAGCCAAGCTTTCATAATGCGACCATCTAGAAATACAGATGCTTGGCCACATGTTCAAACTATTTCTGATGATACCATTGCTCCTATTGACCTCTTATACTCAACAGTGGACAGCAAAACTGGAGATGTTACAAATATTGCCTGCTCCAGCCTGGAAGGAATCAGATGCAGAAAGGAAATGGTTATCTTCATAACCACAGGAAATGCCAGTTTTGCACTGCCCCGAATTTGCAATTGTGGGTGCAATAGCTGGAGGATTTCAGTGAGGCATCCTGAGGGAAACCTTAGTCAAGCAGAGATATCTCACAGTTCCCTGTTGAGATTAGGTTAGGAATGGCCATGCTAAATTGCCCCTTAATTGGGAAAAATAATAATTGGGTACTCTAAATTTATTTTTTTACATTATAGAAAAAAAGGTAAGAGACGTAACTCTGTGAACAACCTGGGCTGCAATAACCTCCTGCAGAGAGCCATTGACCTCTCCCCCTCCTCCCTTTACAAGCAGTTTGTTTCCTCTGATCATTATCCTATTCATGTGGCAGGTGAAAGGTCAGACAAACCATTGTGTTCCTGTCTGGGAGCAAATGATCAGAACAGAAACTTTGAAAGACAGGACTGAGTTGATCATCACTTTACACAAGATTTGCTGCAGACTTCAAATTTTAATGGCAGTACAGTGCTCCAAACATTTCTACAAATTCAATGACGGCCAGTAAAAATCAGTCAGCACTAACCGTGAAAATAGTTGTGAATTATTTATTTACATCGAGCTGATGGAGGGGCCTTCCTGCTGCTTGAATATATGTTTAGCTGTGCAAAGGCATTAGCTGGAATGTTCGTGTTGAAAATAGTTCCGCTGGCATCAAACCAGTGTTACAAACTGAATGATGCCTCAATCCATTTACTCTTGTTCATTTGCAGAATACATTCCCTTGGCCTGCGTTAACACTCTCACCGAAATGGCATTCAGTGCAGCCTGCACCAGAAGTGCGTACACATGCACGTGCGTACACCAATACTGAAACAGCACTCACACTGAAAAAATTATGTCCACAAATTTTGAGGTACAGGTTATTTAGAACATAGAACATAGAACGATACAGCGCAGTACAGGCCCTTCGGCCCTCGATGTTGCACCGACATGGAAAAAAAACTAAAGGCCATCTAACCTACACTATGCCCTTATCATCCATATGCTTATCCAATAAATTTTTAAATGCCCTCAATGTTGGCGTGTTCACTACTGTTGCAGGTAGGGCATTCCACGGCCTCACCACTCTTTGCGTAAAAAACCCACCTCTGACCTCTGTCCTATATCTATTACCCCTCAATTTAAGGCTATGTCCCCTCGTGCTAGCCACCTCCATCCGCGGGAGAAGGCTCTCGCTGTCCACCCTATCTAACCCTCTGATCATTTTGTATGCCTCTATTAAGTCACCTCTTAACCTTCTTCTCTCTAACGAAAACAACCTCAAGTCCATCAGCCTTTCCTCATAAGATTTTCCCTCCATACCAGGCAACATCCTGGTAAATCTCCTCTGCACCCGTTCCAAAGCTTCCACGTCCTTCCTATAATGAGGCGACCAGAACTGTACGCAATACTCCAAATGCGGCCGTACTAGAGTTTTGTACAACTGCAACATGACCTCATGGCTCCGGAACTCAATCCCTCTACCAATAAAGGCCAACACACCATAGGCCTTCTTCACAACCCTATCAACCTGGGTGGCAACTTTCAGGGATCTATGTACATGGACACCGAGATCCCTCTGCTCATCCACACTACCAAGAATTTTACCATTAGCCAAATATTCCACATTTCTGTTATTTTTTCCAAAGTGAATCACCTCACACTTCTCCACATTAAACTCCATTTGCCACCTCTCAGCCCAGCTCTGCAGCTTATCTATGTCCCTCTGTAACCTGCAACATCCTTCCGCACTGTCTACAACTCCACCGACTTTAGTGTTGTCTGCAAATTTACTCACCCATCCTTCTGCGCCCTCCTCTAGGTCATTTATAAAAATGACAAACAGCAACGGCCCCAGAACAGATCCTTGTGGTACGCCACTCGTAACTGAACTCCATTCTGAACATTTCCCATCAACTACCACTCTCTGTCTTCTTTCAACTAGCCAATTTCTGATCCACATCTCTAAATCACCCTCAATCCCCAGCCTCCGTATTTTCTGCAATAGTTTCTGGCATATGTTTCCATTTGAACATGTAAGATCTATGTAAGATCTATGTAAGATCTATGTAAGATCTATGTAAGAGTGGCACGGTACACAGTGGCACTGCTGCTTCACAGCGCCAGGGACCCGGGTTTGTTTCCAACCTGGGGTGACTGTGTGGAGTTTGCACTATGTGGGTTTCCTCCGGGTGCTCCAATTTCGTCCCACAGTCCAAAGATGTGCAGGTTAGGTGGAATGGCTATGCTGGATTGCCCTTAGGTGATATTACGGGCATAGGGTTGGGGATTGGGTACGGCTAGTGGGTTTTTCAGAGGGTCGGTGCAGACATGATGGGCCGAATGGCCTCCTTCTGCAAAGAACAAATAAAGAACAAAGAATAATACTGCACAGGAACAGGCCCTTCTGGCCTGCAAGCCTGCACTGATCGCGTGTCCTATCTAGACCAACCGCCTGTAACCTTCTGTACCCCGTCTGTTCATGTGCCTATCCAGATAAGTCTTAAATGTCGCTAACGTATCTGCTTCAACCACCTCACTTTGCAGTGCATTCCAGGCCACCACCACCCTCTGTGTAAAAACCTTCCCCCATACATCTCCACTGAACCTTTCCCCCCTCACCTTGAACTTGTGCCCCCTTGTAATTGTCATTTCCTCCCTGGGAAAAAGCCTCCAACTGTTCACCATATCCATCCCCCTCATAATTTTATAAACTTCTATCAGGTCACCACTCAGCCTCCGTCTTTCTAAGGAGAACAATCCCAGTTTATTCAATCTCTCCTCATAGCTAATACACTCCATACCAGGCAACCTCCTGATAAATATTTTTACTACTCTCTCCAAAGCCTCCACGTCCTTCTGGTAGTGTGGTGACCAGAACTGGACGCAGTATTCCAAATGTGGCCTAACCAACATTCTGTCTAACTGTAAATTTGCGAACTTTTATACTCAGTGTCCCATCCGATGAAGGCAAGCATGCCATGTGCTTCCTTTACCACTATTTCCACCTGTGCTGCCACTTTTAAGGATTTGTGGCTCTGCGCACCCAGATCTCCCTGTCTCTATGTTCCTGGTGGTTCTGCCATTTATTTTATAGCTCCCAACTGGATTGGATCTGCCAAGATGCATCACCTTGCATTTATCCGAGTTAAATTCCATCTGTCATTTCTCCGCCCAATTTTACAGCCTATCTATATCCTGCTGTATTCTTTGACAATCTTCATCACTATCTGTAACTCCCACAATCTTAGTATCATCCGCAAACTTGCTAATCAGACCAGCAACGTCCAAGCCATTTTCTATATTACAAACAGCAGAGGTCCCAATACCGATCCTTGCGGAACATCACTAGTTACAGACCTTCATTCGGAAAAACACCCTTCCGCTGCTACCCTCTGCTTTTTATGGCCAAGCCAGTTCTGAATCTATCTGGCTAGTTCACCCCTGACCCCATGTGATTTAATCTTCTGCACCAGCCTGCAATGAGGGACCTTACCAAATGCTTTACTAAAGTCCATGTAGACAATTTCCACAGCCGTTCCCTCATCAATTATCTACATCTACATCTACATCCCATCCCATCCCAATTCATCCCTTTTGGGCAGCACGGTAGCATTGTGGATAGCACAATTGCTTCACAGCTCCAGGGTCCCAGGTTCGATTCCGGCTTGGGTCACTGTCTGTGTGGAGTCTGCACATCCTCCCCGTGTGTGCGTGGGTTTCCTCCAGGTGCTCCGGGTTCCTCCCACAGTCCAAAGATGTGCAGGTTAGGTGGATTGGCCATGATAAAATTGCCCTTAGTGTCCAAAATTTGCCCTTAGTGTTGGGTGGGGTTACTGGGCTATGGGGATAGGGTGGAGGTGTTGACCTTGGGTAGGGTGCTCTTTCCAAGAGCCGGTGCAGGCTCGATGGGCTGAATGGCCTCCTTCTGCACTGTAAATTCTATGATAAAACTATGATTTTCTGTTCTATTCTATTATCCTGGGGGGTCTTGACAGGGTGGATGCTGAATGTTAGCTTTTCCCTTGTGGGAGAGACTAGAATGATTTTAAAATTAAGGGGTCTTCCAATTAAGATTCGATGAGAAGAAATGTTTACCCTCCAATTATTGCTGGATCCCAGGTCACGGGTGAGCCACAGCAGGAAGGAGTCACGGCGGAAGGCCATGGGGGAGCGAGGTAGGCAGCCAAAGCAAAGAGATGGCTCTCAGTGAACACACTCTCCCTCCCCCAGCAAGTGCAGAGGACCAGCACACCACAAAAAACCACTGTTGGTGAAGGTATTTTGGGTGTCCGTAGTTTATGGAAGGCACTATATAAATGAAAACTTTTATTTTATTAGTGACTTAACTGTACCAGCCATCTCAACATTCTGTCTATATGGACAGAGAGTGGCTGGCTACACTGCAAAGGGTGGCTCACCCATTAACCCCCCCAAAGCCCCTCCATCTTCTCACAAGGCTCAAGCCAAGACAGTTATGGAAAATTCACTACTCCACTGTCTGAGTTCAACAACAACATTCAAGAATCTGAATGCTATTTATGCAGCATTTGATCTGCTGTCCTGTTGTTTGAGTCAATATTCATCCCTGACATCACCAATGCATTATGGCTGCCGTGTTTGCTATGTACAGGATATGCTCCAGTAACTTATCAATCTTATTTCAGCAGCACACCCAACTCCCATCACCTCTAATACTGAGAAGTGAAGTGATATCATGGGAATCCTACTTCCAAGTTTCCCTCCAAATCTTCCAGCTTGGAAGATGTTCTTTCACTTGCACTGTTAAAATTCTGGGATTTCACAACTAACATTGTTGTGGGAGCAGCATCTTTGCAAGACTGGTAGTGGATCAAGGAGAAACTCCAATACCACCGCCACCTCTCAGGGTAATAAATGTGGACTTAGCAGAGCCACTCATGTCTTGAGAAGGTAAGAAAAGTTCGAAAATGCTGAGGGATAAATGATTGTTCGGCCTACGGTGCTCTTTTTGAATCACTTTTTGAATAAGTGCAGGTGAGGTATTGGTTTAACATTTCAGCTGAAAGATAGCGCTGCTAATGTTACTGCACTCCCTCAGAATTGCACTAAAGTGCAACCTTGGGTTGTTGGAATGTAACTTTTAAGATAAAAGGGTTTATGATTTTATGCTTTATCATTTATCAATTTGTAATGATTAAATCAAGCAAGGTTTCTCTTAGTCTACCAATACTATTCTGTAGCACTAAGTTGCAATTCTTGACCATGCATCAAGTCTCGGTGAACTGGCTTTCAGAGCCAAATCAGGTCCACTCTGTTGTGTTAAGTATTTAACAAAGGTAGTTTTTTCAAAGCACAATTTTATAGTCCATAAACTTCAGCAGTGCATTTCCTTGGCTGTGCTAGCACACTCTGGATATAAATCAGGTAGGAGGGCCTCACGGTAGCATGGTGGTTAGCATCAATGCTTCACAGCTCCAGGGTCCCAGGTTCGATTCCCGGCTGGGTCACTGTCTGTGTGGAGTCTGCACGTCCTCCCCCTGTGTGCGTGGGTTTCCTCCGGGTGCTCCGGTTTCCTCCCACAGTCCAAAGATGTGCGGGTTAGGTGGATTGGCCATGCTAAATTGCCCGTAGTGTAAGGTTAATGGGGGGATTGTTGGGTTACGGGTATACGGGTTACGTGGGTTTAAGTAGGGTGATCATTGCTCGGCACAACATCGAGGGCCGAAGGGCCTGTTCTGTGCTGTTCTATGTTCTATGTTCTATGAGTCTTGGTTAATAAGGGGATCAGGGGTTATGGGAAGAAGGCAGGAGAATGGGGATGAGAAAATATCAGCCACGATTGAATGGCAGAGCAGACTCTATTGGCCGAGTGGCCTAATTCTGCTCCTATGTCTTATGGTCCCATGAGTCCAATGGAATGGCTGTAAACACCACCAGGATATGGATACTCGGTTCTGAGCTTGACTGAGAGCTTCCAGTGGCCTTGTTTAGATACAGGGCCTCTGCTTGGAATTCACACTTCTCTGACCCAGTACACATGAAGCATTTGAGCTTTCACTATGGTACGGATAGGCCCACAGGGATATCCACACCAAGGAAGCAGTCAAAGAACAAAGAACAATAAAAAGTACAGTACAGGAACAGGCCCTTCGGCCCTCCAAGCTTGTGCTGACAATGCTTCCCATCAAAATTAAAATCTTCTGCACTTCCGGAGTCCGTATCCCTCTATTCCCATTCCATTCATGTATTTGTCAAGATGCCCCTTAAACTACACTATCGTCCCTGCTTCCACCACCTCCTCCGGCAGCGAGTTCCAGGCACTCACTACTCTCTGTGTAAAAAAAACATGCCTCGTACATCTACTCTAAACCTTACCCCTCGCACCTTAAACCTATGCCCCTAGTAATTGACCCCTCTACCCTGGGAAACAGACTCTGACTATTCAATCTGTCTATGCCCCATATAATTTTTTAGACCTCTATCAGGTCGCCCCTCAACCTCCATCATTCCAGTGAGAACAAACTGAGTTTATTCAACCTCTCCTCATAGCTAATGCCCTCTATACCAGGCAACATCCTGGTAAATCTCTTCTGCACCCTCTCTAAAGCCTCCACATCCTTCTGGTAATGTGGCGACCAGAATTGAACACTATATTCCAAGTGTGGCCTAACAATGGTTCTATGCAGCAGCAACATGACTTGCCAATTCTTATACTCAATGCCCCGGCCAATTAAGGCAAGAATGCCGTCTGCCTTCTTGACTACCTTCTCCACCTGTCTTGCCCCTTTCAGTGACCTGTGGACCTGTACACCTAGATCTCTCTTACTGTCAATACTCTTGAGGGTTCTCCAATTCACTGTATATTCCCTACCTGCATTAGACCTACCAAAATGCATCACCTCACATTTGTCCGGATTAAATTCCATCTGCCATCTCTCCGCCCAAATCGCCAAACGATCTAAATCCTGATGTATCCTCTGACAGTCCTCATCGCTATCCGCAATTCCACCAACCTTTTTTGTCATCTGCAAACTTATTGATCAGATCAGTTACATTTTCCTCCAAATCATTTATATATACTATGAATAGCAAAGGTCCCAGCACTGATCCCTGCGGAACACCACTAGTCACAGCCCTCCAATTAGAAAAGCACCCTTCCATTGCTACTCTCTGCCTTCTCTGACCTAGCCAGTTCTGTATCCACCTTGCCAGCTCACCCCTGATCCCGTGTGACTTCACCTTTTGTACCAGTCTGCCATGAGGGAGCTTGTCAAAGGCCTTACTGACAACATCCACTGCCCGACCTGCATCAATAGTCTTTGTGACCTCCTCGAAAATCTCTATCAATTTAGTGAGACACGACCTCCCCTTCACAAAACTGTGCTGCCTTTTGTACCCCTTGCTAACGATGGTACTGAAGTTTTCTGGTAGCATGAGTGCCCAGGAAGCTCCCAGAGTGGTCTCAGTGCCCACAGTGACTCTGCATACCCTGATGGTCAGAGCTGGGTAGGACCCATGGCTGTTATCTCAGTGTGTCTACTGGATTTTTAAAAAGTTATTAATTTACGGGATGGGGGCTTCGCTGGCTAATCCAGCATTTATTGCCCATCCCTAGTTGCCCTTGAGAAGGTGGTGGTGAGTTGCCTTCTTGAACCGCTGCAGGCCTTGAAGTGTAGGTACACCCACTGTGCTGTTAGGGAGGAAGCTGCAGGATGTTTCCCCAGTAATGATGTGTGACTTAGAGGGGAACCTCCAGGTGGTGGGGTTGCCAAGTATCTGCTGCTCTTGTCCTTCAAGATGGTAATGGTTGTGAGTTTGGAAGGTGCTGTTGGAGTAACCTTGATGAGTTATCTTGATTATCTTTACATTGAAGTTCAATCTGATTCATAGAATCTACAGTGCAGAAGGAGGCCATTCGGCCCATTGAGGCTGCACCGGCCCTTGGAAAGAGCACCCCTCTTAAGCCCACGTCTCCACCCTATCCCCATAACCCAGTAACCCCACCCAACCTTTTTGGACACTTAAGGGCAATTTAGCATTGCCAATCCACCTAACCTGCACATCTTTGAACTGTGGGAGGAAATCGGAGCGCCCGGAGGAAACCTACGCAGACACAGAGAGAACGTGCAGACTCCGCACAGACAGTGACCCAAGCCGGGAATCAAACCTGGGACCGTGGAACTGTGAAGCAACTGTGCTAACCACTGTGCTACCATGCTGACCTGTGCTACCTTGCTGCCCTGTCATTCAATCTGAGATGTGGAGATGCTGGCGTTGGACTGGGGTGGGCACAGTAAGAAGTCTTACAACATCAGGTTAAAGTCCAACAGGTTTGTTTCAAACACTAGCTTTCGGAGTTCTGCTCCTTCCTCAGGTGAATTCAGGTGTTATAAGACTTCTTACTATATTCAGTCTGAGGGATGAATTTTCTACCATCAGGATTCTCCGGTTAGCCGGCAGCCTGAGAGTTTCCCGACAGCGTGTGGCCGCCCCACAATGGGAAACCCCATTGACCAGCCGGCAGAACGGAGAATCGCGACGGCGTGGGGCTGCCCCACAATGGGAAACCCCATTGACCAGCCGGCAGAACGGAGAATCCCGACGGCGTGGGGCTGCCCCACAATGGGAAACCCCATTGACCAGCCGGCAGAACGGAGAATCCCGACGGCGTGGGGCTGCCCCACAATGGGAAACCCCATTGACCAGCCGGCAGAACGGAGAATCCCGACGGCGTGGGGCTGCCCCACAATGGGAAACGCCATTGACCAGCCGGCAGCCTGAGAGTTTCCCGACAGCGTGGGGCTGTCCCACAATGGGAAACCCCATTGACCAGCCGGCAGCCTGGGGGTTTCCCGACAGCGTGGGGCTGTCCCACAATGGGAAACCCCATTGACCAGCCGGCAGAACGGAGAATCCCGACGGCGTGGGGCTGCCCCACAATGGGAAACCCCATTGACCAGCCGGCAGAACGGAGAATCCCGACGGCGTGGGGCTGCCCCACAATGGGAAACCCCATTGACCAGCCGGCAGAACGGAGAATCCCGACGGCGTGGGGCTGCCCCACAATGGGAAACGCCATTGACCAGCCGGCAGCCTGAGAGTTTCCCGACAGCGTGGGGCTGTCCCACAATGGGAAACCCCATTGACCAGCCGGCAGCCTGGGGGTTTCCCGACAGCGTGGGGCTGTCCCACAATGGGAAACCCCATTGACCAGCCGGCAGAACGGAGAATCCCGACGGCGTGGGGCTGCCCCACAATGGGAAACCCCATTGACCAGCCGGCAGCCCGGGGGCTTCCCGATGGCGTGGGGCTGCCCCACAATGGGAAACCCCATTGACCAGCCGGCAGAATGGAGAATCCCGACAGCGTGTGGCCGCCCCACAATGGGAAACCCCATTGACCAGCCGGCAGCCCGGGGGCTTCCCGATGGCGTGGGGCTGCCCCACAATGGGAAACCCCATTGACCAGCCGGCAGAATGGAGAATCCCGACAGCGTGTGGCCGCCCCACAATGGGAAACCCCATTGACCAGCCGGCAGAATGGAGAATCCCGACAGCGTGGGGCTGTCCCACAATGGGAAACCCCATTGACCAGCCGGCAGAACGGAGAATCCCGACGGCGTGGGGCTGTCCCACAATGGGAAACCCCATTGACCAGCCGGCAGCCTGAGAGTTTCCCGACGCCATGGGGCTGTCCCACAATGGGAAACCCCATTGACCAGCCGGCAGCCCGGGGGCTTCCCGATGGCGTGGGGCTGTCCCACAATGGGAAACCCCATTGACCAGCCGGCAGCTCGGGGGCTTCCCGACGCCGTGGGGCTGTCCCACAATGGGAAACCCCATTGACCAGCCGGCGAAACGGAGAATCCCGATGGCGTGGGGCTGTCCCACAATGGGAAACCCCATTGACCAGCCGGCAGCCCGGGGGCTTCCCGACGCCGTGGGGCTGTCCCACAATGGGAAACCCCATTGACCAGCCGGCAGCCTGAGAGTTTCCCGACGCCATGGGGCTGTCCCACAATGGGAAACCCCATTGACCAGCCGGCAGCCCGGGGGCTTCCCGATGGCGTGGGGCTGTCCCACAATGGGAAACCCCATTGACCAGCCGGCAGCCCGGGGGCTTCCCGACGCCGTGGGGCTGTCCCACAATGGGAAACCCCATTGACCAGCCGGCAGCCTGAGAGTTTCCCGACGGCGTGGGGGTGTCCCACAATGGGAAACCCCATTGACCAGCCGGCAGCCCGGGGGTTTCCCGACGGCGTGGGGCTGCCCCACAATGGGAAACCCCATTGACCAGCCGGCAGAATGGAGAATCCCGACGCCGTGGGGCTGTCCCACAATGGGAAACCCCATTGACCAGCCGGCAGCCCGGGGGCTTCCCGACAGCGTGGGGCTGCCCCACAATGGGAAACCCCATTGACCAGCCGGCAGAACGGAGAATCCCGACGGCGTGGGGCTGTCCCACAATGGGAAACCCCATTGACCAGCCGGCAGAACGGAGAATCCCGACGGCGTGCTGAACCAGAAATCTGGTGCGGCGGAATGGAGAAACCCGCCCTTTATCTTTGTCAATACTGACGATGAAAGCAAATCTACTGAAAACTGCATTATTCACGTTAATTGGCCAGCAAATGTAAATGCCATGCTCCTAGACTTTTTAAGATGTTATATTATTGGAAATGCCAAAAGCCTCTCTACATTAATGCTGTTGTGCTGAAGTATGCATATATCTAGTTAGTGACTCATGTTAATTTACAGAAAGAACTGCCATTTATATAAAACATTGCACATCCTAAATACTTTACAACCAATGAATGATGTCATGTAGCCTTCCACATTCATCTGAAGCAGGCGAAGAGATGCAGTTTTACACTGCATACAAAAATAACATCAGACAACACAACACTCTCTCAGGACAGCACTGAGTGCCAGAATCAATTAGAACATAGAACATTACAACACAGAACAGGCCCTTCGGCCCTAGATGCTGTGCTGAGCATTGTCCGAAACCAAGATCAGGCGATCCCACTCCCTGTCATTCTGGTGTGCTCCATGTGCCTATCCAATAACCGCTTGAAAGTTCCTAAAGTGTCCGACTCCACTATCACAGCAGGCAGTCCATTCCATACTCTAACCACTCTCTGAGTAAAGAACCTTACCTTGTATATCTCTCCTATATCTCCCACCCTGAATTTTATAGTTGTGCCCTCTTGTAACCGCTACATACACCCGAGGAAATAGTCTCTGAACGTCCACTCTATCTATCCCCCTCATCATCTTATAAACCTCTATTAAGGCTCCTTTTATCCTCCTCCGCTCCAATGAGAAAAGCCCTAGCTCCCTCAACCTTTCCTCACAAGACCTATCATGCAAACCAGACAGCATCCTGGTAAATCTCCTTTGCACCCTTTCCAATGCTTCTACATCTTTCCTATAATGAGGTGACCAGAACTGCACACAATACTCCAAATGTGGTCTCACCAGGTTCATGTATAGAACATAGAACATAGAACATAGAACAGTACAGCATAGAACAGGCCCTTCGGCCCTCGATGTTGTGCCGAGCAATGATCACCCTACTCAAACCCACGTATCCACCCTATACCCGTAACCCAACAACCCCCCCCCCCCCCCCCCCCCCCCCCCCCCCCCCTCTTAACCTTACTTTTTAGGACACTACGGGCAATTTAGCATGGCCAATCCACCTAACCCGCACATCTTTGGACTGTGGGAGGAAACCGGAGCACCCGGAGGAAACCCACGCACACACGGGGAGGACGTGCAGACTCCGCACAGACAGTGACCCAGCCGGGAACTGAACCTGGGACCCTGGAGCTGTGAAGCATTTATGCTAACCACCATGCTACCGTGCTGCCCCGGGGTTATAGTTGCAGCATAACCCCGCGGCTCTTAAACTCAAGCCCCCTGTTAATAAACGGCAACACACTATAAGCCTTCTTCACTGCTCTATCCACCTGAGTGGCAACCTTCAGAGATCTGTGGACATGAACCCCAAGATCGCTCTGTTCCTCCACATTCCTCAGAACCCTGCCATTGACCCTGTAATCTGTATTAAATTTTTTTCTACCAAAATGAATCACCTCGCACTTATCAGGGTTAAACTCCATCTGCCATTTTTCGGCCCAGCTCTGCATCCTATCAATGTCCTCATTTGCTGTAACATCAGGATTTATTTCATAAATCATTGCAGACATCATTTGAGTGTGTGGCAGCTTTATTGGAATCTACAAAGGCAGCACCTCAGTGACAGCACAGAACTAGATGGGTACCTCCTTCTCCACGGCATAATGGCTTCAGGCCCTGATAGCTGTCTTTCAGGTCTGGCAGCTGTCATTAGGTCAACCCTTCTGTTGATCAGTAACTGCGCAGATCCACAACCCAATGGAAAGGTGACAGTGGAGGTGACTTGCCTAAGGCTGCCATTTCTCAAGTAAGCAGTAGACACTTGGCCTTCAACCATTTCCTCGAGAACACCATGCAAGTGGCATACAGGCAACACTAGGCTCCTCAGACACCATTGCCAGACATACAACCAACAACCAGTCTGCCCATGTAACCAGCCATAATAATAATCACTTATGGTCACAAGTAGGCTTCAATGAAGCCCCTAGTCGCCACATTCAGGTGCCTGTTTGGGGAGGCCAGTACGGGAATTGAACCCACGCTGCTGCATTGGTCTGCATTACAAGCCATCTGTTTAGCCCACTGTGCTAAACCAGCCCTATGTCATCATGTTAGGAGGGCCACCTCAGTCCCAAGAGTTCTGAGGAACAGCCAAATATCGTCAGGATATGTCCACTTTAGTTGCCTGAAGGAGAAGCTTAGAAGAAGGGTATATCAAGAACCCAGGGGAAGCATGGTGTGCAGAAAGAAAGAGGTTGTTTGGCTCAACTAGTTTGAGTGCTGTCCTCTACATGGACAGCAGTCCATTGTCCTATGTGCTTATGTTTTATTCTCATATCCCTTTATTGTTCTTTCCTGCAACAACCTATGCAATCTATTCTCCAATAAAGTATTGCGGGAGCGGGGAGGGAAACGCGGGACAAATCATGGAATAAAGAAAAAAAGGAAAGTTCAGTGGGGGTGGAAGGGGGTGTGGGGGTGGGAGGGGGGGGGGGGGGGGGCGTGTGTATGAAAGTATCCAGGAAGAAGAACCCGGGACAGGCAGATAACTGCAAGGTACAGAAGAGACAGGTTGCTGGCAAATTACTGCCGGAACCACAATGTATGTAAATTGTTGTTTTGACTGTGTAAAGTTTTCAATGAAATGTGAAAAACCCGAATGAAAAATATTTTAAAAGCAATTGACATAAGGCCGATTATTTAAAGCAGGGTGAGAAATCTGATGCCTGGATGAATTCCAGGTTCCAACCGTGTACCTCACCTGCATCGCTCTCATGATGCTATTTTTAAATGTAAATGCCCCAGTTGGGCAGGAGACGAGCTTAGTGCCCCATTAATGACAGAAAGCAGTCAATATTATAATAAATGTACCAGCAAACTGTAAGAATAGACTCTCCACTATCTTCAACCCAGCAGTAGGCCGGTCTTTCCGTTGCCTCACTCCAGGTCAAAGGAACAGAAGGGGCAGCAATGAACAGACACACGGTACCAGGTCCCAGGTAGTTGTAGTCACAGTCCTCTTCTCTCATCCCCTTTGGCAGCTCCAGAAGCAGACTCTCATGGCAGAAACAATCATTACCTGAAGCCACACAAACAGAGAAAAGCAGAAGGGGTGAGAAAGCACCCATTCCCCTTTTCTTTCCAGTTGCAGGCCAGTCAAAACCTCCCCATTCCCAGGTCTCACTCCAAGTTCAAGAAGCAGAAGGGGCAGCAAACAGAAAACTGAAACTAAACCGGCAAGCAGTTTGCTGCTGAAAGCAGGAGTATGCAGAACACTCAACCTGCAGCCGCTTGGATTTATTTTAGTTTATTAATAATTTTGTAATACAAAAGAACACAGCTGAATTCAAAACAATCAGCGAAACACTAAAAATATCCACAATACACCAAAAACAACAAGACAACAAAACCACCAGCTTTCAAGTCAGCACACGCCCACCACTACCTTCCCATCCCGGACGGTAGCCCCACATCCGTGGAAAGACACCCAAACGAGCAGCACAGATCACTGGGAAAGAACACACTGATGTGGGGCACAGCAGAAGAGAGAGAGAGAGAGAAAGAGAGAGCACCTGTCCCCTCCCAACCTAAAAACAGTTCCATTACACAAAAAATCTAGACAAAATAGATTCATCAAACCAGTAGCAGGCTTCTCTTCCCCTTCATCAAACCAGTAGCAGGCTTCTCTTCCCCTTCATCAAACCAGTAGCAGGCTTCTCTTCCCCTTCATCAAACCAGTAGCAGGCTTCTCTTCCCCTTCATCAAACCAGCAGCAGGCTTTTCTTCCCCTTCATCAAACCAGCAGCAGGCTTGTCCCCCCTTGCCTCAGTCCAGGCTGCAAAGTCCGAAAAAGGCAGAAGGAATACAGAACAGCAGGTGTGGAAACAGGGTTGCAGCCAAACCAACAGGAGCTCAGAGAAACACAACCTACAGCCACTTGGACTCCTGCAGAATCTGAGCTCCTCCGATAAGGGGGCGGGGACATTAACAAGGTTCACGAGTCTTTGTAGGAACAGAGTTGGGCAGTCAGGCACCAACTAGAGAAGACGCAGAAAGGAACTACTGGAGCTGTACACAGTAGTTAATGTGTTAAATAAAGTAAGTTTTGTTTTTCTCTACAACTTGGTGCGGCACGTCATTGCTCCTTACAAAACTGGCGACAAGGATAAAAACCGTTTTGCTATCGACGCTGCTGAGCCACCTCCCCATCTTACTCGGACACTGGTTGGTTTTCCTTCCATCATGCCTCTTTTAGGATGATTAGACATGTTTGATACCGGACTGGAAGATTGGAATCAGTACACACGGAGGATACATTAGTTTTTCAGGGCCAATAATGTTGTCGAGAACGACCGCCAGATAGTCATTTTGCTAAAGCAAATGGCATATAACGTTTGGAGTGAAATGGAGCCTTACCTACCCAATGGCGCCATACACTAAAACTTTCTATCAACTTGTGGAGTTAGTGGGGCAACATTTTAATTTGACCCCGTTGGTAATAGTGCAGCAGCGTCGGTTTAATGCACCTGAAACAACCCCAGGTGAGTCCATCACCGGGTAAGCTGTGATAAAGTACTGAGTTCTGTGCAGATAGCTTTGTCTTGTCCAAAATGCTACGGAACCGCTTGGTTTGCGACATAAACAATGCGGCCTTGCAGAAAAAGCTGCTGGCCGAACCTTCCCTCCTTTGTAACAGGTCATCAATATTCTGCTGTCCTGTGAAACCACAGAGTGAGGAGTGCAGGAGATGCAGGGAATGGAGGTACCATTTGTCAATATACTCTGTCGATTATTCTTTTGTCTCCTATGTACGTACTGTGTACGTTCCCTTGGCCCAGAAAAATACTTTTCACTGTACTTCAGGACATGTGACAATATCAAATCAATCAATCAAATCCATGCCTTGCTCGAAAAGGAGGTGATAGAGCTCAGTTGGTTGCAGTTCTTGGGTATCATCAGGCCTATCCGACTCGCTGAGTGGGCAATGTTTGTGATCCCAGTCATGGATAGCATGGATAGAGGATTGGTTAATTAATAGAAAGCAAAGAGTGGGGATTAATGGGTGTTTCTCTGGTTGGCAAGCAGTAGCTAGTGGTGTCCCTCAGGGATCCGTGTTGGGCCCAATTTACATAAATGATTTGGAGTTCACAATTTACATAAATGATTTGGAGTTGGGGACCAAGTGCAATTTGTCCAAGTTGGCCATGACCTTACAGGGCTGCTCTGCAGGGTGACAGCAATGAAGATAAATGATGGTGAAAGGGGTTATAGAAGTGAGGACTCTGCTCAAAGCATTTTTACTTCTCTCCCACAGCCCAACTCTCAAATCAATAGTCCGCATGGCCAAGCCTGCTCTTTCATGATGTGGAAATGGCGCCATTGGACTGGGGTGAGCACAGTAAGAAATTTTATGACACCAGGTTAAAGTTTAACAGGTTTGTTTCAAATCACTAGCTTTTGGAGCACTGCTCCTTCCTCAGGTCTACCTGCAAAGACTCGCATTCAAAGTATCGTCTTCCATCTTTGACTTTGTCTATATATATATTCCTGGAACCTACCTCTTCATTCGCCTGAGGAAGGAGCTGTGCTCTGAAAGCTAGTGATTTGAAACAAATCTGTTGGACTTTAACCTGGTGTTGTAAAACATCTTACTGTGCCCTCGCCTTGGCAGAGGTGGAGCAGTCTTTCACGGGCCCTCATGAGCATCGAGCAGGAATGTGAACCCTAACCCTAACCTCTACCTCTGCTATGCAACATAGAGTACAACACCGGGAGCACCACCAGTAGCAGGAAAAGGAAAAGTAAGTGTTGGAGTTGCACAAGTGTATGTGCAAATGTGTCTGAAAAAGTGTTATCTTGATATGTCTTTGTTCTATTATTTAGCTGACATTGATAATATTCTTCTTCATCACTTTCCCATTTTGTTCGCTATTGTGTGCTTGGTGATAAGTGGCTTTTTAACTTGTTGATGTGAAAACAGGAATTAATGGGACCAATGAGGATGTTGATATGGTGGTTGATTGCTTGCAGGGTACTTAATATCAGTGACAGGAATGGGATAGGGATCCCTCTGGCTTGGATAACTTTTCAAAATAAATTTGATTTTCCAATTAATAGCTGAAAAAAGTAACACAACAAGATTCAAGATGTGTTGGGCCCACAATTGTTCACAATTTACATAGATGATTTGGAGTTGGGGACCAAGGGCAATGTGTCCAAGTTTGCAGATGACACTAAGATGAGTGGTAAAGCAAAAAGTGCAGAGGATACTGGAAGTCTGCAGAGGGATTTGGATAGGTTAAGTGAATGGGCTCGGGTCTGGCAGATGGAATACAATGTTGACAAATGTGGTAAATGGTAGGAATAACAGCAAACGGGATTATTATTTAAATGATAAAATATTAAAGCATGCCGCTGTGCAGAGAGACCTGGGTGTGCTCGTGCATGAGTCACAGAAAGTTGGTTTACAAGTGCAACAGGTGATTAAGAAGGCAAATGGAATTTTGTCCTTCATCGCTAGAGGGATGGAGTTTAAGACTAGGGAGGTTATGTTGCAATTGTATAAGGTGTTAGTGAGGCCACACCTGGAGTATTGTGTTCAGTTTTGGTCTCCTTACTTGAGAAAGGACATACTGGCACTGGAGGGTGTGCAGAGGAGATTCACTAGGTTAATCCCAGAGCTGAAGGGGTTGGATTATGAGGAGAGGTTGAGTAGACTGGGACTGTACTCGTTGGAATTTAGAAGGATGAGGGGGGATCTCATAGAAACATTTAAAATTATGAAGGGAATAGATCGGATAGATGCGGGCAGGTTGTTTCCACTGGCGGGTGAAAGCAGAACTAGGGGAGATAGCCTCAAAATAAGGGGAAGTAGGTTTAGGAGGAACTTCTTCACCCAAAGGGTTGTGAATCTATGGAATTCCTTGCCCAGTGAAGCAGTTGAGGCTCCTTCATTAAATGTTTTTAAGGTAAAGATAGATAGTTTTTTGAAGAATGAAGGGATTAAGGGTTATGGTGTTCGGGCCGGAAAGTGGAGCTGAGTCCACAAAAGATCAGCCATGATCTCATTGAATGGCGGAGCAGGCTCGAGGGGCCAGATGGCCTACTCCTGCTCCTAGTTCTTATGTTCTTATGTTCTTATGTGGAGATGCTGTCATTGGACTGGGGTGAGCACAGTCTTACCTCACAAGGTTAAAGCCTAACAGGTTTGTTTCTGGCCTGGGTTTGCAAAATCCTACCAACTGTCCTGGCTTCAGACAATTCACACCTCTTTAACCTGGGTTTACCCCTCTCTATGGACCTATAAAGACTTAATTACCTGCAAAGACTCGCATTCAAAGTATAATTTAGCATCTTTGACTTTGTCTATATATATGTTTCTGGAACCTACCTCTTCATTCACCTGAGGAAGGAGCAGTGCTCAGAAAGCTAGTGATTTGAAACAAACCTGCTGGATTTTAACCTGGTGTTGTATGATATCTTACTGAACAAGATTCAAGACATTTACTACAACAAAAGAATAAATGCTCCATTTATGAACTGCTACCATTGTAAGCATGTTATACTTTAAACTATAGAACAGCATATCCCTTTTATTATGTTAATACAACTGAAAACATATTTCACAGGTATGTGTTACACTGCTCTTTTTTTCTTGAAAATTAGAGTACCCAATTCTTTTTTTTCCAATTAAGGGGCAACTTAGTGTGGCCAATCTACCATGCACATGTTTGGGTTGTAGGGGTGAGGCCCACACAGACACGGGGAGAATGTGCAAACTCCACAGGGATAGTGACTCGGGGTCGCGATTGAACCCAGGTCCTCAGTGGCGTGAGGCAACAGTGCTAACCACCGTGCCACCATGTCGCCCTGTGATGCATTGTTCTTTAAGTAGACATTCAATCATTTTGAGATCAGTCTAACATGAGCCCCAACTCCCAAAGGTTTACTTCTGTTCTTTTCCTGCCTCAGCCTTGTAACCTTTTACCTCAGAATTGTCTTGCACGGTGAGAATATTACTGGAGATCCTCCCTCTAAAGCAAGCTGGGCAAATATTCCAGCCTTATTTTAACTCCTCGCAAATTTAGTTTTTTCATTCTGAGCATGAGCCTCCATCCACATTCTGACATGGTGAGTCACAGAGACTTTGGGCTCTCGCTGCCCTGTGACACTCTGCCTGACCTTGGCAGATTTAGCTGCCTGTAATATTCAGTGATGTTTTAGGAAAGACTTTACACTGATATCATAATGAATTTCTCTTCACCCTTCCCATCTCAAAGCCCATCATCATGGCAACATGAATCACATGGGCCCTTTACCCATGTAGAGATGCTGATTAGCGATCCTTGAGATGATAACTCTCTTTTATCTTGGAAGTAAATTGACAGCATAAAGCAGAACTCAATACTTTTCTAGGACTTTAGAGACTCACAATGTTAACACATAAGCTACTGCAATTGGTTCCAAATGTAGCCACCTTGCACCTTCTTCCCAGTAAAGCAATCTGGGCCACTTTCATAGAATCGTAGAATTTACAGTGCAGAAGGAGGCCATTCGGCCCATCGAGTCTGCTCCAGCCCTTGGAAAGAACACCCGATCTCCAGCCTATCCCCGTAACCCAATAACCCCACCTATCCTTTTTGGACACTAGGGGCAATTTGTCATGACCAACCCACCGAACCTGCACATCTTTGGACTGTGGGAGGAAACCGGAGCACCCGGAGGAAACCCACGCAGACACGGGGAGAACGTGCAGACTCCGCACAGACAGTGACCCAAGCCGGGAAATGAACCTGGGACCCTGGAGCTATGAAGCAACAGTGCTACCCACTGTGCTACTGTGCTGCCCTAACAATCAGTCTCTAACAATCTCTAACGATCAAACCACCCAGTCCGGCTGAGGAGGAGATTTCAGAACAGGTCATCAGATCCCCTTCATTTTAACATAAATCAGAGACTCAAACCCAAAATGTGACAATGGTCAACACATTTTTCCATTTCCTTAAGACATGGTTGCCGAGGTGAACATTGCATTATGAAGGGAATTCCTGGCACCTGGGCAGCAATGTAAGCAGCTAGGGGTGCATTTCCCTTATCATTCTCATACTCACCCCTTCATAGAACATAGAACAGTACAGCACAGAACAGGCCCTTCGGCCCTCGATGTTGTGCCGAACAATGATCACCCTACTCAAACCCACGCTATACCCGTAACCCAACAACCCCCCCCCCCCCTAACCTTACTTTTAAGGACACTACGGGCAATTTAGCATGGCCAATCCACCTAACCCGCACATCTTTGGACTGTGGGAGGAAACCGGAGCACCCGGAGGAAACCCACGCACACACGAG
This sequence comes from Scyliorhinus canicula, assembly GCF_902713615.1. Taxonomy (NCBI): domain Eukaryota; kingdom Metazoa; phylum Chordata; class Chondrichthyes; order Carcharhiniformes; family Scyliorhinidae; genus Scyliorhinus; species Scyliorhinus canicula. The sequence goes on from NC_052159.1 coordinate 122,657,498, forward strand.
GAGGACGTGCAGACTCCGCACAGACAGTGACCCAGCTGGGAACCGAACCTGGGACCCTGGAGCTGTGAAGCATTTATGCTAACCACCATGCTACCGTGCTGCCCCCATGAGTGGGAATAGAACATAGAACATAGAACGATACAGCGCAGTACAGGCCCTTCGGCCCTCGATGTTGCACCGACATGGAAAAAAACTAAAGGCCATCTAACCTACACTATGCCCTTATCATCCATATGCTTATCCAATAAACTTTTAAATGCCCTCATTGTTGGCGAGTTCACTACTGTTGCAGGTAGGGCATTCCACGGCCTCACCACTCTTTGCGTAAAAAACCCACCTCTGACCTCTGTCCTATATCTATTACCCCTCAATTTAAGGCTATGTCCCCTCGTGCTAGCCACCTCCATCCGCGGGAGAAGGCTCTCGCTGTCCACCCTATCTAACCCTCTGATCATTTTGTATGCCTCTATTAAGTCACCTCTTAACCTTCTTCTCTCTAATGAAAACAACCTCAAGTCCATCAGCCTTTCCTCATAAGATTTTCCCTCCATACCAGGCAACATCCTGGTAAATCTCCTCTGCACCCGTTCCAAAGCTTCCACGTCCTTCCTATAATGAGGCGACCAGAACTGTACGCAATACTCCAAATGCGGCCGTACTAGAGTTTTGTACAACTGCAACATGACCTCATGGCTCCGGAACTCAATCCCTCTACCAATAAAGGCCAACACACCATAGGCCTTCTTCACAACCCTATCAACCTGGGTGGCAACTTTCAGGGATCTATGTACATGGACACCGAGATCCCTCTGCTCATCCACACTACCAAGAATTTTACCATTAGCCAAATATTCCGCATTCCTGTTATTCTTTCCAAAATGAATCACCTCACACTTCTCCACATTAAACTCCATTTGCCACCTCTCAGCCCAGCTCTGCAGCTTATCTATGTCCCTCTGTAACCTGCAACATCCTTCCGCAGCGAGGGGATCGCTGGTGAGTACGGACAGGGGTGTTAGGTGCAAGGGGATGGCTCCCACACGATGTCCTCCTTCCCAATCCTGGGTCCGTCAATTAGGTACAAAGTGCTTTTGAAACAGGCCACCTGGTGGACCAATGGCTAACACAATATGGTTTCAGAAGGCACAGAAAACCCAAGCAAGGGGCAGCATGGTAGCATGGTGGTTAGCATAAATGCTTCACAGCTCCAGGGTCCCAGGTTCGATTCCCGGCTGGGTCACTGTCTGTGCGGAGTCTGCACGTCCTCCCCGTGTGTGCGTGGGTTTCCTCCGGGTGCTCCGGTTTCCTCCCACAGTCCAAAGATGTGCGGGTTAGGTGGATTGGCCATGCTAAATTGCCCGGTGTCCTATAAAAAGTAAGGTTAAGGGTGGGGTTGTTGGGTTACGGGTATAGGGTGGATACGTGGGTTTGAGTAGGGTGATCATGGCTCGGCACAACATCGAGGGCCGGAGGGCCTGTTCTGTGCTGTACTGTTCTATTCTAAGTTATTAAAATGCAACAATTAGGGCAGCACGGTGGCGCAGTGGGTTAGCCCTGCAGCCTCACAGCGCCGAGGTCCCAGGTTCGATCCCGGCTCTGGGTCACTGTCTGTGTGGAGTTTGCACATTCTCCCCGTGTTTGTGTGGGTTTCGCCCCCACAACCCAAAGATGTGCAGGCTAGGTGGATTGGCCACGCTAAATTGCCCCTTAATTGGAAAAAATTAATTGGATACTCTAATTTAAAAAAAAAAAAAAAAAAAAAAATGCAACAATTAAATAATGCTTGCAAGGTGCTCAATTTTATTTAACACTGATAGAATTTGTAGATAGCACAGCATGTAAATATTTCCCATTTAGAATATTAAGTGTTATTTGTCTTTTGATATATTTCATTATTCAGCTATTCCTTTAAGCAGCTCAATTCATTGATGTCTCATATTTTGATTAAGATTCCTGTGGTAGCATGGCCCTTTAAGGGGGTGAGTTCTCAGAGGGCCATGTGACCAGTAGGTCCAATGGGGCCGGAACCCGTGAACCCTAGGGTGGGGAAGGGTGCGGATTTCCCAGTTCGGGGTTTGGAGTCTTTGAACATGATAACATTTATCTCACTCTTGGTATATAGTTTCTTACTAATAAACTGTTCACTTGTTAATGTACCTGGTTGTCACCATCTATCAGGATATTATAGTGGAGACAAGGATCAACCGGAATGCCTTCCTGCTGCCACAGGAATCGGGACAGCAGACCTCACGTGAAAGCCTTTACTTTGCAGCAAACTTGTTCAACAGTCTGTGAGTGGCAGAATGGCCCTTTTTGGCAAACGGGAACTATTTGATCCTAACATGGCGCAATGTCAAATGTCTCCGTTAATTTACCAAGACATTAAATTTGGGGAGCGGGGGGGGTGTTGGGGTTGGAAGAGGCAATGAAAGTTATGAATCAATTATGATTATGTTGATAATAAATGGTCAGCCACTTAGAATGGAGGAGGACTCGGGGGGGCTCCGCTATTTTGGTAGGTTCAAAACACATTGCTATCTGCAAGGTGGGGTCGAGCCCCTGAAATTAAAAAGCATATTGACTAGGCTAGCCACGTATACTGGGAAAACTTTAAGATTCCTAGGAACGACCACAACATCCGTTAGCTGCAGGAACTCAACTGCTCCTAATAGTAGTGGTGGCCAATGGTCAAGTCTGATGGGCCAGGATTGGCTTTGCCAAATTCAATTAAATTGGCTAGAAATCTTCCAAATTAATGAAGGAAGTCTTCACGGCGTCTTAAACAAACATCAGGAGGTTTCCAAGATGGGTTGGGCAAGTTACAGGGCCTAAAAGCAAATATTTATGTGGATCCGGAGACCATGCCCAAGTTTTTCAGAGCTCGATCCTTCCCCTATGCTCTAAATAAGAAAGATGGATCTGAACTTAAGCGACTAGAAGAATTAGGTATCATAAAACCTGTACAGTTCTCAGAGATGACAGCTACAATCGCGCCAGTGGTGAAGCCAGACGAAACCATAAGAATATACGGGGACTACAAACTAACTGTGAATCAGGCAGCCAAATTGGACCAGTACCCAATATTAAGAATTGAAGATTTATATGGTAAATTAGCAGGAGGTTTAATTTACATCAAACTCGTTTTGAATTATGCATACCAATAATTAGACTTGGATTAAAGTTCTCGGAAATTTGTTACCATAAACGCCAAAGAAGGCTTATTCCAGTATACTCAGTTACCCTTCGGAGGAGTCTCATTTGCCTATGCGGTATTTCAGTGCATGATAGAAAGTTTACTACAAGGACCTACCCAAGGTGATTGTCCAGCTAGATGATGTACTGATGACCGGAGCATCCGAAGAGGAGAATTTAGCAAATCTCAAGAAGTCTTAATAAGATTTTAAAAGGCCGGAGTAAGACTGAAAATAGAAAAATGCACATTCGAAGCTCAAGAAGTGACGCACTTGGGATTCATGATAAGCCAAAGCGCCGCACCCTACGGGGAAGAAGATCAAAGTGATTGAGGATGCAGTGGCCCCCAAAAATACATCGGAATTGAAAACCTTTTTAGGAATGGTATTTATTCCTAATCTCTCCACAACACTGGCACCGTTAAACACACTATTTAAGAAACACCACAAGGTGGTATTGGAAAGAGCATCAGAAAGAAGTCTTGGAGCAGGTTAAACTAGCTTTACAGTCATCCAGCCACTTGGTCCATTTTGGATTGGATTGGTTTTTTGTCACGTGTACTGGGGTACAGTGAAAAGCATTGTTCTGTTTATAGATCATTCCGTACATGAAAAGAAAATACATAGGGCAAACATAAAATGCACAATGTAAGTACATGCCTGCATCAGGTGAAGCATACAGGAGTCTAGTACTACTCAGGAGAGAAGATGGGTGAAGAGATCAGATCAGCTCATAAGAGGGTCGTTTAGGAGTCTGGTAACAGCGGGGAACAAACTGTGCTTGAATCTGTTAATGCGAGTTCTCAGACTTATATCTCCTGCCCGATGGAAGAAGTTGGAAGTGTGAATAAGCCAGGTGGGCGGGATCTTTGATTACGTTGCCCGCTTTCCCAAGGCAGCGGGAGGTGTCGATGGAGTCAATGGATGGGAGGCGGGTTCATGTGATGGACTGAGCGGTGTTTTCGACTCTCTGAGGTTTCCCGAGCAGTTGCCATACCAGGCTGTGATGCAGCTAGATAGGATGCTTTCTATGGTTTATCTATAAAAGACTCAATGTGGACATGCCAAATTTCCTTAGCTTCCTGATAAAGTATAGGCGCTGTTGTGCTTTCTTGGCCCGTCAAAAGAGATCTTACCCGTGAGGTGTCCCTTATGGATTAGAATCATAGAATCCCTACAGTGCAGAAGGAGATGATACGGCCCATTGAGTCTACACCGACCATTCGAATGAGCACTCTACCCATTTACACTCCCCCCGCCCCCCATCCCTATCCCTGTAATCCAGAACCTGATCTGCATATCACGAGACGTAAAGGGGCAATTTAGCACAGCCAATCCACCTAACCTGCACATCTTTGAACTGTGAAATGAAATGAAACTGTGGGAGGATACCGGAGCACCCAGAGGAAACCCAGACAAAATGAGGGGAAGATACAAGCCCCACACAGAGGCCGGAATTGAACCCGGGTCGCTGGTGCTGCGAGACAGCAGTGCTAACCACTGTGCCACCCCAATCTGAGATTGCCCTCTCAGATGTTTCCCGCTCTAAAATTTCCCAACAGTTTGCATTTGTTGGTTTAGGGCAGCTCCTTTTACAGCTCAGAAAATAACTACTGGAGTTTGTAAGATTTTGAATATTCCACTGCCTTGTTTACGTTTCAATTCTTTTTTTCTACACGTTGTTGACAACATAACTTGCATCATGTGAGATGTGGGATAAGTTTGCTGTTAAATTCTTTTGGTTGAGTTTTTATAGAATTTTTCCAATCCTGATTGTTCACACCATTTCTCCAGGAATGTTGTTGATCTCCTGCTGAGGTTACAGCAGGAGACTGGAGAATTGTCACAGGTGCTTATGGCTTTAAACAGTCACAAACCAAAACTAGGTGATGCGACCATCAATTCACTCGAGATGGAGAGTTGAAGTGAACAGTGGTTTTAATCAGCTAGATCTGTGCCTGCCTGCGGCTGCTCTGTACTGAGAGCCACCTACAGGGCAGCAGCTCTATATACCTCCCCCAAAGGGGCAGAGTCAGGGGCGGAGCCCATGAGGGCACCAACATAATACAATGCGGTGTAATACAATACAATGGCCCATAGGTGGAGCCCACAAGGGCAACAACATTGTACAATGCAATACAGTGGTGAATGGCTGCCATAATACATTCACCACATTCACCCCCTGTTAAAAAATTGAAGTTCAGCGGGGGTGAAGTGGCTCACAGGTTGAGTCTGTCCAGCACCCTGATAGTTCGCTGCGATCGCTTGAGCTCTGGTTTCGATGCGGGCACGGGTGTTGAACTCGTCAATGCCGGCACGGGTGTGGACTCCGGGAGCGTGTCTTCTGGAGCTTCACCTCTGTAGGTCAGCGATGGGAGGAGGGGGTGTAGGAGGGGTGGGGGGGTGGAGGCCATGTAGGGGCGGGGGCGCTGTTCGGTGTAGGTTGGAGGGGTAGGCGATGGTCGTAGGTGATCCTGCGGGTGCCAGGTCTAGGAGGGAGACTGTATCTTGTCGGCCGTCGTGGTGCGCCACGTACGCATACTGGGGGTTGGCGTGAAAGAGCTGGACCCTCTCGACCAGGGGTTGGACTTATGGCTCCTCACGTGTTTTCGGAGGAGTACGGGCCCCGGTGTCGTCAGCCAGGCTGGAAGCGAGACCCCAGAGGTGGATTTCCTGGGGAAAACAAACAGGCGGTCATGAGGGGTCTCGTTTATGGCTGTGCAAAGAAGGGACCTAATGGAATGGAGCGGGTCGGGGAGGTCCTCCTGACAGTGGGAAACTGGGAGACTCCTAGACCGTAGGGCCTTCCATACCGTCACGTCCCCCCTCTCCACCTGTCCGTTTCCCCGGAGGTTGTAACTGCTAATCCTGCTCGAGGCTATGCCCTTACCGTGCAGGTCCTGACGCAGTTCGTCGCTCATAAACGAGGAGCCCCGGTCACTGTGGATGTAAGTGGGGAAACCGAACAAGGTGAAGATACTATGTGACGTAGCCATCCGGGATGGGTCACTTCCAGAGTACAAAATGGACGCTCGCAAAGAATGTAGGGAACTGTGGACAATGTGAGGAAAACAACAGGCACAGAGCCTGCATGCATATTGGAGAGGTAGCTCCCAGACGGAATTGAAACTATAGGTCAATTAACATATTGATGGCCCATCTCCAGGAACAAAGGAAAGACACTCAAGCAACCGATCTAGCTCCAGACATCCCGGCTCCAGTTCCCCAAACCGAAAGCATAAACAAAGCAAGGCCAATGCCTAGGACATGCCCAGCCATCAGGCCACCCACCTCTTTTATTGGTCAAGATCAATACCAGTGATCGAGATGCTGCCCAATTAATTGGGGCCAAGTTTAAGGCCCGCCTAAAAGCACGCAAAGCCCCTCCAAGTATAAGGAGGAACCCCTACGAGAGAATCGCTCTGTTGAACTTCTCTCTCAAAGTAGAGAGACCCGTCCACCAGCATCACCAGAAGCAGTAAGTTCAAGGTCAACGCTCGCCATCAGACAGACGACCTTAGCTGTTCTCCTGTTACCTCTTCGAACCCAACAGCCTCAGATCCGAACAACGGCCATTGTTCCTCTGACTGAGTGGGCACCCGAAGTTAAGTATAGGCGTTAGCGTTAGAGATAGTTTAGTTTGTAGTACTTGTGCATGTGTAGATCCTATTGTGTGTGTAAATAAATAGTACTGACTTTGAACTAACTAACTGGTGTATTGGCTCTTTGATCAGTATTCGGGTTTGTACCTTGTGGCGGTACCTGGCGACTCTAAGTGTTAAAACAATTAGGATTAAGGAAGGAGACCATATTGACCGCCATATTTATAACCAGATAAATAGAGCAACAGTAGGGCCTTAATGACGGTGGCCGCGGCAATGTAGGGGCAAGGGATTGCAAAGGGGAAGCGGGAGTACTCGTCAACGACATCGAGAAAATACGCGTTGCAGTTGGTAGAGGAGAGGGGCTCTTTGAAGTCGATACTGAGGCGCTCAAAGGGCCAGGATGCCTTCATCAGGTGGGCCTTATCTGGTCGATAGAAGGGCAGCTAACACTCCACGCAGATTTAGCAGCCCCTGGTCATGGCCCTGACCTCCTCGGTGGAGTAGGGCAG